>NC_142362.1:6533154-6839404 GCF_059441175.1 Urocampus carinirostris
CCCACTCTGTCTCAGTCTTTTTCACTCTCTGTGTCTCTCTTTTTCTCTTCCTTTGTTGCTCTTTGTCTCTTTCTCTCTCTGTGTGTCTCTTAACCTCTTTTGCTCTAACATCCTTTTTTCCTTTTCTCTCTTTTCTCTTTCTCTCTTCCTACCCTTCGTGCTTTCTTTTCTCTCATTCTGTCTTTCTATTTCTCTTTGGATTTCTTTCTTCCTCTCCCTCTCTTTTACCCCTCTCTCCCGACTTTTTATCTTTTGTTTCTCCCTCTCTCTTTCTCTCTCTCTTTCTCTTTCTCTTTGTCTCTCTCCCTCTTTTCCATGCCTTTTCTCCCACTCTCTGTCTCTGTCTCTTTCACTCTCTGTGTCTCTCTTTTTTTCCTAGTGCGGTTGCAACAACAATCCGTCTAATGCACAGGTGTCAAACAGGCGGCCCGCGGGCCAGATCAGGCCCGCTAAGGGATTGAATCCGGCCCGCGAGACAACACTCAAAGAAGTGCAAGAGAAAAAAACAACAGCAACACTTAGAGGCAAATTTGTTTACTGAATGATAAGTTTAAATCCTTACTATTTTCAAAATTAAAGCTAGAAAAATCCCTACGATGGTAGGTTGGGGACGCTGTATCCCAGGGTCTACTGTATCTCAGATACTGTAGTTCTGATCCTGTTTGGATTCATGCACATATACAGAATAAACAAGCCGCGAGACGAACAAACATTGTCTTGGGATTAGTAATTCATATCAGAACTCAAAGAACTCCATTAATTACACAGTTTAATTTTATCAGTGTAGGAAATTCTAACATCCTTCATAGAAAAAATATATTAATTGTGCTGCACCAGCAACACTTACAGGCAAATTGGTACTGGATTATTAGTTTCTATCCTAATGTTTTTCAAAATTAAAGCTAAGAAAAAATCCCTACAATAGTAAGGTATCCCAGGGTTTACTGTATCTCGAAACTGTAATTCTGATCCGGTTTGGCTTCATGCACCTATACAGAATAAACAAGCAGCAAGACGAACAAACATTGTCAACCGACTTCCGACTACCTATCAATCATTAAACAAAGAGTCGGGTCAGGAACACGGACTGTCAGGTTCTATAAACGTTACGCACATCCTTGATGGCGGATAAACAACCGAGCCAGAAGGGGAAGTAATTCCGACCGGAGTAAACAAAAAGCCAGCTCGACGGTAAATATGCGAAGCCGATATCACGTGGCGTCCTTTTTCTCCCGAGCAGATGGTGCGCCGCAGCTTTTTAGATGTGTAAATAGGTAAAGGGGGCGGAACCCCTGCCGAGGTAAAAACCCGAACCTTTGAATGGGAGTTTCTCTCAGAAGGGGTTTTTGGACCTGAGTGGGTGGTTTAGCATCTCATAGTTATGGAAAACGGTGTTTTTGCTGCTTTGCTTCTAAGTTTCAGGTTGCGTTCTTTTGCAAGTGTAAATATTCAAAATTTGCATATACACCGCGAATCCTTGAAAAGTCTTGAAAGGTATTGAATTGGGGATACTAAAAATAAGGTTCTCATTGGCATTGAAATGACTTACCGTATTTTCCGCACTATAAGGCGCACCTAAAAGTCTTAATTTTTTTCAAAAGCTGACCGTGCGCCTTATAATACAGTGCGCCTTATATATGGATCAATATTAAATCGCAAGGTCTCGCAACTGACTCGATTTTCCCCCGAACGTGGAGTAGTCCGCGGTGTATGCTGGGATTTATATACCAGCGTTTCATTGGCTAACCAATGTGTCAATCATCATTTGAATCGATCGCTATTGGCTAAAGTTATTCGGAGCCTCGGATAGGCTAGAGGGCCGAAACAAACCCTGCAATTGGCCGAAAAAGATGTGTCAATCATCGGTTAAATCGATCGCTATTGGCTGAAGTTATTCGGAGCCTCGGATAGGCTAGAGGGCCAAAACAAACCCTGCAATTGGCCGAAAAAGATGTGTCAATCATCCGTTGAATCGATCGCTATTGGCTGAAGTTATTCGGAGCCTCGGATAGGCTAGAGGGCCGAAACAAACCCTGCAATTGGCCGAAAAAGATGTGTCAATCATCCGTTGAATCGATCGCTATTGGCTGAAGTTATTCGGAGCCTCGGATAGGCTAGAGGGCCAAAACAAACCCTGCAATTGGCCGAAAAAGATGTGTCAATCATCCGTTGAATCGATCGCTATTGGCTGAAGTTATTCGGAGCCTCGGATAGGCTAGAGGGCCGAAACAAACCCTGCAATTGGCCGAAAAAGATGTGTCAATCATCGGTTAAATCGATCGCTATTGGCTGAAGTTATTCGGAGCCTCGGATAGGCTAGAGGGCCAAAACAAACCCTGCAAATGGCCGAAAAAGATGACTGAATAGCAAGCTTGCTAAAGTACGCCATAAAGAAACATGTTTCATTAGTCTGTATTTGTAAATATTTGACTCTCCTGGATTTACTTCACTCACGGTTGTAAGAAGACCATGGTTACGTATCATTATTGAACGTGATGGCTGCAAGAGAACTTAGGTGAGCTATGCGGCTTTCTATTTTCCCGGTATCTTGTTTTAGTAGGATCTTGATGTTGCTGTGATGAGTTGAGTGAATTCAACTCAATTCCAAGTGTTTATTGTCATATATACAGTAAAGTTGCGAGCGAAAAAGAAAATAGAAACTAAGGAATGGTTGGCATTTCTTGAATCCTAAGACTTTAACCTTCCGAATGATATTTGGAACGATGCATTTGAGTGACATCGTACGGACACCGCATCCGCACGTGTCTACGACACGTATTTGCTTCTTTGCAAGCTTTGGGAATGTTAAGGGGGTAATAAGTTGGACTGAACTATCTGACTGTTTTGTCCACGTTCCCATTGTAGCGCCTTATAATCCGGTGCGCCTTATGTATGTCAAATATAGGATCAAAAACTATTTTTTCGTGGTGCGCCCCATAACCCGGTGCGCCCTATAGTGCGGAAAATACGGTAAATTCAATTTTTGAAAGTCTTGAATATGTGTTCTTGAAATTTATCTTTGTTTGAACTAAAAGAGCGGTCGGGCAGCTGGGGGTCGAATCCTCCTGAGTGGAGTTTGCATGCTCTCCCCGTGCTTGTGTAGGTTTCCTCAGGGCACTCTGGTTTCCTCCCACATTCCAAAAAATACACATGTCAGGTTAATTGGCCGGTTGAAATGGTCCCTAGGTGTGTGCCCTGCGTTTGGGTTTTCGACCAGTTCAGGGTGGGAGGGGCTCCAGCACCCCCGTGACCCTACTGAGCATAAGCGGTGTACATAATGGATGGATGGATTGAACTAAAAAGTTTAGTATCATTTATCAATTGTCTTTTTTTAACAATTGAACATGACGTGACGACAACGTCGTTTCAAAATGGTGATGTGGTTTCAGTCGGGCCTTTCAGAGCAGATGCATGTCTTAGTTCTACCCACAATGGGCTATGAAATCTTTAGGGGGTTTGGTTACGGCCATACTCCTTGGCGAGGGTAACGATGTGTTTGACTGATTTTTAATCATCGCAAGCTTTGTTTCCATGGTTATCATTGTTTTTCTTCTCCCATTAGCATCACTGCAACAGGGGGACACATTGAAAAGTGTGCCAGGCTGTATGTGGCATAGTTTTACCATTACTTTTTTAAATAGTCTGAGGCTGAAACTTTAGGACAGGGGTGTCAAACTCATTTTAGCTGGGGGCCACATGCTAGGAAAAAAAATTCTCAGGGGAGCCAGACCATTAGATTTAAGAGAAAGCGGAAAATAAAGAGAGAGGAGGGAGGAAAAGAGACAACATAATAGAGAAAAGGAGAGGGAAAAAATATAGAAATATAGAGAAGTGAAAAGAGAGAAAGACATAAAGGGAGAAAAAGGGACAGAGAGATAGAGAGAGAAAGAGAGAGGAAGAGAAAAACAGAGAAAGACTCAAAGACAGAGAAAAGGAGTGATTGTAAAGAGCGGAAATGGAAAATAGAGAGAGAGAAAGAGGGGGTTAGGAAGAAATAGAGAAGAAATAAGACGAGAGAAAAATTGAGATAGAGAGAAAGAAAGCGAGAGAGAACGTTAGAAAAAAGAAAAATAGATGAAGAGTGACAACGAGAAAGAGAGAAGGTTAGAAAGAAAGCGAGATAAAAAGGAAGAGAGAGAAAGAAATGATATGAGGAGAGAAAGTTAGAAAATAGAAAAACAGAGAAAAAGAGTGAGGAAGAGAGAAAATAGTGAAAGAGAGAGAAAGAGGAAAAAAAAAGAGAGAAAGGGAGAGAAAAACAGTGAGACATTAAGTGTACACATTTAAAACTAGCTCATTTTTTTTGCGCTTCTATCGTTATTGTAACTAAAGTCAATTTTGATGGGCGCCAACAGGCTGCACTTGCCCAAGACACACCACAGCACCCGCGTGCTTAAGGGATCCAATCGACCGACCGACCAATGTGCTTAAACAAAACAAAAGAGAAAAATTTCGCCCATGAAAGCTATTAATGTCACGGTTGCCATGGCGCCCAATTGGCCCCGCCCGTGTGGCGCCAGCTGCTGCTCATTGACAGATTGGCTTTCCGTCTATTTAAGCTCGCTGCTCTTATTTTTTCTTTGGTCAGTCCGTCAACGAACTTCTGCCCCGCCAGACGTGGGTTCTGACTCGGTCTTTTTTCCTGTTGGTATTTCCTGTCCGGTATTGTTCCCGTTTATTTTATCCTGTTTACTGCCGGTTTCCAGTTTCGTTCCGGTCTATTTCTGTCCTGTTTATTATTCTCTCCAGTTTTCGTTCCCGTCTAGTTTGTCATGTTTATTTTCGATATCCTGTTTTACTATCTATCCTGTCTATCCCGTCCTGTCCGGTAGCGACCCCATCTCTCCGATAGCAACTCGGGCAATCGGTATCGATCTGGTCAGCCTCTGGCTTCCTATCATTTCACGCCAGACTGCTGCCTAACGTGCATGACTCCCCATTTCTCATAAAATAAAAGCCTTGTGTGAGTAACGTCACGCGTTTGGGTTCTCATCCTGTTCCTGACAATCCAAACCAATCAAACCTAACACTAATTGCGGACGAGTGTATATGCAAACAGCGTCATCCGGGTTTCGATGAAACCTCCACGGCTGAAAACGAGATTTCAATAACCGTCACGGGAGCTAGCGTCCAAGAATGCAGAAAATAAGCCATTGATTTATTTCGCCGAGATAACGAAAACAGAGGGTGATAATGGTTTATTTAAAAAAAAAATCAGTTTTTAAGATATCTGTTAATAGGGAAAGAATGAGCACGTCTGTATTGACGGTTTGAGAAAATTCACTTGAATTATAAATGTTTGGGCCACGGGGATATTCGCGTCTTGCATACATACAAGCCACGGATGAAATTGTCCGAACCTTATCCACTAGGGGAAGAACGATAAAAGCATGTAAAGAGATAATAAATATATTATAAAGAGGAGTCACAGCTTCAATAATTAAAGGGAATATCTAAAATACAGCTCAACCTCGGTTCTCGACCATAATCGGTTCCAGAACCCTGTTCGAAAACGGATTTGTTCCATCCCCGAAATCCTTTTTCCCATTAAAAATAATGTAAATCGTTTTAATCCGTTCCAACACCCTGAATGGTTACCATGAACGTAAACATGAAGCTAACCCAGGCTAATCTTACGTTCGGGTTATCGTAATCTTCCGTACGAAAAAAAAAAAAAATCAGGTCGTTTATAAGTCATTTAGCACTCGGGTCTCCACAACAAGTGGTGAGCGGTTCATTGGAAAGGGGGCTCGGTTCCAACACCCTCAATGTTGGGCTCCGTTCCAACACCCTGAATGTTTAACATAAACTTAAAGCCAACCCTGGCTAAAAAAACATTAACATTAAACATTAACATTAAATCTTAAGTACCGGTATCAGTAACCGTTCATTTTGCCGCCTGTTTTTTGGTATGGATTAATTTTGTGTTTGTATTGCGTTTTTTCAATGTGGGGGCATGCGGCTAGTATACAGGTGCGGCTTGTGTATGTACAAAATCGGTTTTCCTCCCGAAATGTGGTGGCTGCGGCTTATAATCAGGTGCGCTCTATAGTCCGGAAATTACGGTAATTACTTACGGGGAGAACATTATTTTCTCAATACGTAGCCTTGGATGTTTCCCAATAGCGGCCTTGCAGCCATGTAAGGCGCTAACCTGCTTATTGGGGGTATTAGGGGTTCAGTGTCTTACCCAAGGACACTTCGACACGTAACACGGACGAGCCGGGATTCGAACTGGGATCCCTTGATCCCAAGACGAGCGCTCTACCTCCTGAGCCAATGTCGCCCCCCAAAAAATTGCGGGCATGCAGCCATGTAAGGCGCTAACCTGCTTATTGGGGGTATTAGGGGTTCAGTGTCTTACCCAAGGACACTTCGACACGTAACACGGACGAGCCGGGATTCGAACTGGGATCCCTTGATCCCAAGACGAGCGCTCTACCTCCTGAGCCAATGTCGCCCCCAAAAAAATAGCGGCCATGCAGCCATGTAAGGTGCCAACCTGTGTATTGGGGGTATTAGGGGTTCAGTGTCTTACCCAAGGACACTTCGACACGTAACACGGACGAGCCGGGATTCGAACTGGGATCCCTTGATCCCAAGACGAGCGCTCTACCTCCTGAGCCAATGTCGCCCCCAAAAATATAGCGGCCATGCAGCCATGTAAGGCGCTAACCTGTGTATTGGGGGTATTAGGGGTTCAGTGTCTTACCCTAGGACACTTCGACATGTGACACGGACGAGCCGGGATTCGAACTGGGATCCCTTGATCCCAAGACGAGCGCTCTACCTCCTAAGCCAATGTCGCACCCCAAAAAACTAGCGGCCATGCAGCCATGTAAGGTGCTAACCTGCGTATTGGGGGTATTAGGGGTTCATTGTCTTACCCGTGGACACTTCGACATGTAACGAGCCGGGATTCGAACTGGGATCCCTTGATCCCAAGACGAGCGCTCTACCTCCTGAGCCAATGTCGCCCCCCAAAAAATAGCGGCCATGCAGCCATGTAAGGTGCCAACCTGTGTATTGGGGGTATTAGGGGTTCAGTGTCTTACCCAAGGACACTTCGACACGTAACACGGACGAGCCGGGATTCGAACTGGGATCCCTTGATCCCAAGACGAGCGCTCTACCTCCTGAGCCAATGTCGCCCCCCAAAAAATAGCGGCCATGCAGCCATGTAAGGTGCCAACCTGTGTATTGGGGGTATTAGGGGTTCAGTGTCTTACCCTAGGACACTTCGACATGTGACACGGACGAGCCGGGATTCGAACTGGGATCCCTTGATCCCAAGACGAGCGCTCTACCTCCTGAGCCAATGTCGCCCCCCAAAAAATAGCGGCCATGCAGCCATGTAAGGTGCCAACCTGCGTATTGGGGGTATCAGGGGTTCAGTGTCTTACCCAAGGACACTTCGACACGTAACACGGACGAGCCGGGATTCGAACTGGGATCCCTTGATCCCAAGACGAGCGCTCTACCTCCTGAGCCAATGTCGCCCCCCAAAAAATAGCGGCCATGCAGCCATGTAAGGCGTTAACCTGTGTATTGGGGGTATTAGGGGTTCAGTGTCTTACCCAAGGACACTTCGACACGTAACACGGACGAGCCGGGATTCGAACCGGGATCCCTTGATCCCAAGACGAGCGCTCTACCTCCTGAGCCAATGTCGCACCCCAAAAAAATAGCGGCCATGCAGCCATGTAAGGCGCTAACCTGCGTATTGGGGGTATCAGGGGTTCAGTGTCTTACCCAAGGACACTTCGACATGTGACACGGACGCGCCGGGATTCGAACTGGGATCCCTTGATCCCAAGACGAGCGCTCTACCTCCTGAGCCAATGTCGCCCCCCAAAAAATAGCGGCCATGCAGCCATGTAAGGCGTTAACCTGTGTATTGGGGGTATTAGGGGTTCAGTGTCTTACCCAAGGACACTTCGACACGTAACACGGACGAGCCGGGATTCGAACCGGGATCCCTTGATCCCAAGACGAGCGCTCTACCTCCTGAGCCAATGTCGCCCCCCAAACAATTGCGGGCATGCAGCCATGTAAGGCGCTAACCTGTGTATTGTGGGTATTAGGGGTTCAGTGTCTTACCCAAGGACACTTTGACACGTCACACCTACGCGCCGGGATTCGAACTGGGATCCCTTGATCCCAAGACGAGCGCTCTACCTCCTGAGCTACTGCCGCCCCAATAGGTGTTACTTACTTCTATACTAGATCGATCTCCTTTTGTTGTTTCGTACCTAGAACCCATTCTTCAATCTCATCCAAATCACGATTAACCGCGTCTTTGAACGCAACCCCGAAGCGTTTTTTTTTTTTTTTTTTTTCCTGCAGATGGCGATGAATTTGATTTCCCTCCCAGATCTGAGGGAAGCAATTTCTGACCTTTCATAAAGCCGTGATAAAAACCGGCTTTGTAATAGATGATATCCTCTCTCATCATTTCCCCTCCAACAACCTGCTCCACCTCCACTTCGACATTCTCTCTTAAAGAACGCAGACTCCCTTAGCTTACGATATTTTCTCCTTAACACGGGGAATTCTGTGTTTTTCTCATGATGGCGTTTTCCTCACTGTACAATCTAGGGTGGATCCATGAATTGGTTTTGATTATAAAAATATGCATAGTCCCATTAAATTCCAAATAATGCAGTGCTTCTTAAGTAGTAATGGTTTAAATCTAGGCTTAAAACACACTTGACATTGTTTGTGTATTGTTTGCTCATGCTACATCCGTTGCAGTCTCATCTCATCTCATCTCATTAGCCGTACCGCTTATCCTCATTAGGGTCGCGGGGGGCTGGAGCCCATCCCAGCCATCTCCAGGCAGTGGGCAGGGGACACCCTGAACTGGTTGCCAGCCAATTGCAGGGCACACGGGGACAGACAACTCCCTCGCTCGCTCATTCACACCTAGGGACAATTTAGACCGGCCAATTCACCTGAAATGCATGTTTTTTTTTTGGAATGTGGGAGGAAACCGGAGTGCCCGGAGGAAACCCACGCAAGCACAGGGAGAACATACAAACTCCACACAGGAAGTCTGGAGCTGGATTTGAACCCACGACAGGTTCCCATGACATGAACTGTGCCGCACAAGCGCTAACCACTGCGCTGCCGTGCTGCCCTCCGTTGCAGTCCAAATCATTAAAATTGGAGGATTTAGTACACGTGTGTCAAACAGGCGGCTCGTGGGCCAGATCAGGCCCGCTAAGGGATTGAATACGGCCCGCGAGACGACGCTCAGAGAAGCGCAAGAGAAAAACAAGCTGCAGGTTGAAATATGTCAACTTGATGTTGCCAAAGCCAGGTGCCTCGAAAAAAGACACTGTGCTTGTATTTATTTTTTCTCTCTCTCTCTCTCTCTCTCTCTCTCTCTCTCTCTCTCTCTCTCTCTCTCTCTCTCTCTCTCTCTCTCTCTCTCTCTCTCTCTCTCTCTCTTTCCTCCTCTTTTCTCCCACTCTCTGTCTCTGTCTCTTTTACTCTCTGTGTCTCTCTTTTTCTCTTCCTTTGTTGCTCTTTCTTTCTTTCTCTCTCTGTGTCTTTTTAACTTATATTGCTCTAACCACAGGTGTCAAACATGCGGCCCGCGGGCCGGATCAGGCCTGCTAAGGGATTGAATCTGGCCCGCGAGGCAACACTCAGAGAAGCGCAAGGGAAAAACAAGCTGCAGGTTGAAATATGTCAACTTGATGTTGCCAAAGCCAGGTGCCTCGAAAAAAGACACTGTACTTGTATTTATTTCTCTCTCTCTCTCTCTTTCCCTCCTCTTTTCTCCCACTCTCTGTCTCTTTAACTCTCTGTGTCTCTCTTTTTCTCTTCCTTTGTTGCTCTTTCTTTCTTTCTCTCTCTGTGTCTTTTTACCTTATATTGCTCTAACTTCCTTTTTTCATTTTCTCTCTTCTCTTTCTCTCTTCCTACCCTTCACGTTTTCTTTTCTCTTTTCTCCCCTTCTGTCTTTCTATTTCTCTTTGGATTTCTTTCTTCCTCTCCCTTTCTTTTTACCCTCTTTCACGACTTTTTATCTCTTTTGCTCTTCACGCTCTCTCCCTCTCTCTCTCTTTTTCTTTCTTTGTCCTGCCCTCTCTCCTTTTCCCGCCCTTTCTCTTATTTCTTTATCTCTCTTGTTCTTTCTCTTTAATCTACTAGTCCGGCCCCCGACAGAATGTTTGTTCTATCATGTGGCCCCGAGTTAAAATGAGTTTGACACCCCTGATTTAGTACATTTCTTCACTTCTCAACTGCTATTTAAGCTCAACAAAAACACAGTGCCAGAAAACATCAAAAAATGATTCACTCGGAAACAGGGAAGTTATAACTTAAGGGGCTGTCGTTAATTCAAAATCCCAAAGGTGAGAACCACCAGGAAAAGGATGTGTGTGTCTGTGTGTGGAGTCGAACTTTGGAACAATTTACAAGACGAGATCAAACAATGTCCGACTATTCACGTGTTCAAATTTGAATACAAAAAAACATTACTGGCGGAATACAGAGATGAAGAAAATGGCGTATGAGTGATACTAGAGATAGGAAATACTGCGTGTACAACTATAGTTAACCTTGTTGTTATTGTTACTATTATTATATCATAACTGTTATTATTGCTATTGTTGTTATTGTCATTGGTGTCACAATGATATTTAGTGACGAGTAGCATTATAACGTTAATAGATGGGTACTACGATATTGAGTGTATAAAATATGTGACTATTGTTATTATTCTGATTATTGATATCTGACCTATGTAATATAATAATAATAATAATAATAATTTCCTTTGTATTGTCATTCTTTGTAACAATGTACACAGAACGAAATGTCGATACATCTGACCCGTTGTAGCGAGTCGATGCAGCCGCAGCCAGAGGGCGCCGCCATTATACCAATTAGGTTGGGTAGGGTTACTTTAACTGGATTACTTTCAATGACTTTTGGATGACTCCAATACCAAATATGCTAATAAAAGACAAAAGAAACTCAATATGAATCAAATGATGACTCACAACACGTGGTAAGCTTTCTCTCCTGGCTTTGATCTCTTTGATCTCCGGCAAAACGAACATCAAATGCGACAGAAACAAAATGAAAATCAATCCAAACAGCTTGCCAACATCATTTTTGCCGTTCCGTGTGTTCCGTTACTCCCCAAGCCTGCACAAAATTGAGTCATTTTATTCATATTTAGTTTATTTTGTCTTTTATTAGCATATTTGGTATTGGAGTAATCCAAAAGTAATTGAAAGTAATCCAGTTAAAGTAACCCTACCCAACCCTGCTTATGAATGACCTTAATTTCATATTGACAATGTTTGTGTATTGTTTGCTAATGAACTTGTTTAATGAGCTTCATATTGAAGGATTTGATACATTTGACTATAAAGGATTTTATACATTTTTCTATAAAGGATTTTATACAATTGACTCATAATGCAATGAAGATTTTCACTGAGTAGGCTTTAGTTCAATGACAAGTCAGGCTGTTCCAAATGCAGAATATTTTGTCTAGTTCTGTTGATAACAGGACTCTGAAGGAGGTCGGCAGGCGTTGTTTTGAGAACAAGGCGCTGTGTTGTGAGAACGGTGGGCGCAAAATAATTTCTTGGCACTCCCATGGGAGGAGCCGAGACACCATCTTGCGGGGAGACGTGGGCCAAGAAGAAAAAGCTGAAGGACTTCAGAAGAGGGCTTCACACAGACTCCAACGTCGCAAATTCGGCCCTTTTCAATGGAGTACACTTAGTTAAATTGTTAATGAAATTAAATCTGCCCCCGTGTGGAAATGTCGGCTTCCATAGATTGTTGGGTTGTGTTTGGTTAATGGTCGGATAACTAATTTGAACAATTTGGTAAACGGTACATTTTGATATTTAATTCCAACAATATAAAGGATTATTTAGAAATCTACAGCCAAAATTGGGTCTGTTGGTGTGACACCTTGACTGTACACTGCAATGTCACCTTACGATACCTGGGTCTACTACGGTATCCTTTTGCAGTGCAGTTCTAAGAGTGTCAAGTGTGTTTAAAACAAAGTCTGCAACAAGAAACGTGTAGGAGAAAATGCAGGTTCGATAATCTTTTAAGTCTTCTCTTACGTGATTTAATCAAGTACACGGAGGCTTGCCATGAGGGGGAGCTCTTTATTTCGTCATCCCAAAGAACTCAGAGAACTCCAGACATAACAACGCTTTTATAGCTTCAATTTGAGTACAACCCAAGAGGCGGCGGAGATCTCGCGTCTCACCAAGGAAGATGTTGTCGTACCCTTATTAGGACATGTTGTTCGCCTCAGTTTTCTCAGAGGGACCTTGCAGGTCCCATGCCCTTTTAGGGAAACTCAACTGTCTTGCCAAGGACCTTCTCGAAATGATGTCAACATTCCCTCACTACTGTAAGCAAGTCTTTCTACATTTCTAAATGTATGCAACTCTATTCTACAAATGCAAGTCTATTTTCCACAACAAACGCAATCCAAGCAGAAGTCTCGGTGAATCCTTGGTTTTGAATCGAACCAATCTCATTTTGAATGGGTCTCACATAAGAGGGCGGGGCTTCCCGAGCAAAGTTATTCTCTCGGAAGGATGGATAAAGATGGTGCTGTAATTCGGCTTGTAGGTAACGTGCCAGCTGGCTGAACAGATGCTTGTTTAACCACGAACTGATATTAGCGTTGAGTCTTCCGGGACGGCTTTCGCACCGGACATGATTCCATTACTGGCGTGGAAGTGAGAGCGGTGGGAATGCTAATCTAAGGATAGCATTTGATAAGTTTAGTAGACCCTCAAAATAAAGAGAGAAGAGGTAAATGGATTTTGAACTTGCAAGGAAAATGGGTGAAGAATTTCCAACCTGTTATAAAAGCCTTCCTCTGTGGACTTACTTTTTATTAAATCTCTTAGATTACAAGTGAAAATCTGTACAAAAGGGTGTGGAATCAAAAAACAACATTACGATTAGCGGATAGTGACAATTAACTTGTAGGGAGAACATGGGGAGACCGAAACTTTAGATAAGAGATTCCAACCTGCTCTATGGGCCCTCACTTAAGCCCTTTCGTTTTCATTAAATATACTAGTTTACAACAGCAGATCCGCACTAAGGGGTGTATGTATCAAAGAACAGCAAAATGATTAGCTGATCGTGACAATGAACTTTTAAAGGGGACATGGGGAAACCGAAACTTTAGATAAGAGATTCCAACTTGCTCTATGGGCCCTCCCCTAAGCCCTTTCGTTTTCATTAAATAGCCTAGGTTACAACAGTAGATCCGCTCTAAGGGGTGTGTGTATCAAAGAACAGCAACCTGATTAGCTGATAGTGACATTGAACTTGCAAGGAGAACATGGGGAGACCGAAACTTTAGTTAAAAGATTCCAACCTGCTCTACGGGCCCTCCCCTAAGCCCTTTCGTTTTCATTAAATAGCCTAGGTTACAACAGCAGATCCGCTCTAAGGGGTGTGTGTATCAAAGAACAGCAACATGATTAGCTGATAGAGACATTGAACTTGCAAGGAGAACATGGGGAGACCGTAACTTTAGTTAAAAGATTCCAACCTGCTCTAAGGGCCCTCCCCTAAGCCCTTCTGTTTTCATTAAATATACTAGTTTACAACAGCAGATCCGCACTAAGGGGTGTATGTATCAAAGAACAGCAACATGTTTAGCTGATAGTGACAATGAACTTGTAAGGGGAACATGGGGAAACCGAAACTTTAGATAAGAGATTCCAATTTACTCTATGGGCCCTCCCCTAAGCCCTTTCGTTTTCATTAAATAGCCTAGGTTACAACGGCAGATCCGCTCTAAGGGGTGTCTGTATCAAAGAACAGCAACATGATTAGCTGATAGTGACATTGAACTTGCAAGGGGAACATGGGGAAACCGAAACTTTAGATAAGAGATTCCAACTTGCTCTATGGGCCCTCCCCTCATCCTATTCGTTTTCATTAAATAGCCTAGGTTACAACAGCAGATCCGCTCTAAGGGGTGTCTGTATCAAAGAACAGCATCATGATTAGCTAATAGTGACATTGAACTTGCAAGGAGAACATGGGGAGACTGAAACTTTAGTCAAGAGATTCCAACCTGCTCTAAGGGCCCTCCCCTAAGCCCTTCTGTTTTCATTAAATATACTAGTTTACCACAACAGATCCGATCCGCTCTAAGGGGTGTCTGTATCAAAGAACAGCATCATGATTAGCCGATAGTGACATTGAACTTGCAAGGAGAACATGGGGAGACCGAAATTTTAGATAAGAGATTCCAACCTGCTCTATGGGCCCTCCGCGAAGCCCTTTCGTTTTCATGAAATATTCTAGTTTACAACAGCAGATCCGCACTAAGGGGTGTGTGTATCAAAGAACAGCAACCTGATTAGTTGATAGTGACATTGAACTTGCAAGGAGAACATGGGGAGACCGAAACTTTAGATAAGAGATTCCGACCCACTCTCCGGCCCCTCCCCTGTGTTTGGGAGGTCTTTGTTGACTTGAAAAGTACTGTACAAATGCAGACCATTTACCATTTCAAGACCACAATTTATTGTTTTTTGTTCAATACCATCCTCAATGTATAATGCTATCTTTGGTTCCTGCATTTGGGTCCACCCACAGATCATATTGTGGAATAAAAGTAGAAACACCTGGAAGGTGCGTAACTGACATGACTTTGGCTGGGTCAGGGCGACTCCAACTGTTTGCTTAACTCATAAGAATTTGGGCTCCAACTATTTGCTTAACTTATAAGAATTTGGCTGGGTCTGGGCAACTCCAACTATTTCTGGGAAATCGTGTCATTTCGGAGAATCGAGCGCCCGGCTAGAGAAAAACAACACGTCATCGCTGACCGAACACAGTATAAATGCCACTGTCGACCGGACAACTTTGGAACACGACTGAATGTTTGGATGAAATAAACAACGTGTTCCCTCTCATTTCGATTCTCTCTGCTCCTTTGTGTATGTTTTGGGGCGGGGCCGATAGACGTCCTGCTCCGAAAATCACAACAGAAACTGAATTGTGTCGAAATAATGTCCATCAGGTTGGGTTCATTTTTCAATGATCCAGACTGAGTGCTAAAATCGATTTTATTTCTGGTCCGTATAGCTTTTTTGTCGATGTCCCCCGAAAAAGGTTATTTGAGGCTGACTTTGCTCCATTTTGTAGATTTTGTCTCCCAACTTGAGGCTTTCCTTCACTTTGACGGGAATTATCGTGTTGGCCTCATCGCTGACTTTTGTTGCAGTCACTCAATTCCCGGCTGACCTTTCTGCATGGCTTTTGTTGATACGTGCCGTGCATCTCTCTGCCATGTTTTGCCGTGACACAAACCTTGTCCCTGCCTTCTCGGATGTTTTTTTTTAAAAAAAAAGGACTCATCTTGAGGCCATGTTTGTTAAAGGCCGTTTCAGAGTGTTGGGAATTAAATATTATAATGTGTCGTTTACCAAATTAGTTATCTGACTCCATTAACCAAACACAACCTACGTTCACCTAACAATGCGGGCTCGTTTCTTGATGGAAGAGATGGACAAGAGACCGGCATTTCCACACGGGGGCAGATTTAATTTCTTAATCTATTCAACTAATTGAACGCCATCAAGTATGGCCGAATTAGTGTCGCTCGAGTCTCTGCCAAGCCTCCTCCCTCCATCTTCTGCTTCCTTCTCTTGGCCCACGTTTTTCCGCAAGCTGGTGTGCCGGCTCCTCCCATGGGCGTGCCAGGAAAGCCCCCCACGTGGGGTCCTCCATCTCAGAGAAAAGCGTCCCGATGTCTCAAAAACTCAAAAACAACATAGAGCGTTTCTACGTCATCAGGGCCTTGCTCTCAAAACATCGCCCGCCGTCCCCAGCCAGAGCCCTGTTATCAACAGAACTAGACAAAATATTCTGCATTCGGATCAGCGTGACCTGTCATTGAACTTAAGCCTACTCGGTGAAAATCTTCATTGCACTCAATCAATCTAACTTGTATTTAATCGTATAAAATCCTTTATATTTTAAATGTATCAAATCCTTCAGTATCGAGTCGTTATTGTCATAGCTTCAGCTAACTGTTTTTGCTCGTATCTGCTACGCTGTCGGGGTTGCGCTGAATGTGGTCAAATAGGTGACTAGAGAATGAATGCACAAGTAACAGTACGTAGGGCAATATTTTCAGGAGCTTTTTGCAGATTTTGAAGGAGGCCAGCCTTCTGAGGGAGTAAAGTCGGCTTTGACCTTTCCTACATAGAGCTTCTGTGTTTGCCGTCCAGTCCAGTTTATTGTCCAGCTGCACATTTGTAGGTCTGGACAAATTCTACACATTCTCCTTTGATGGTTACAGGAACCGGGTGAGTTCTCCTAGATCTTCTAGTTCTCCTGAAGTCCACCACCATCTCCCTGGTCTTGGTGGTGTTCAGGTGCAGGTGGTTTGCGTCGCTCCATTGGACAAAGTCCTGAATCAATTTCCTGTACTCCTGTGTGCCCTGTGATTGGCTGGCAACCACTCCAGTTCAGGGAGTCCCCTGCCCACTGCCCGAAAACGGCTGGGATGGGCTCCAGCAACCCCGCGACCCTACTGAGGATAGGCGGCAGTAGCTCAGGAGGTAAAGCGCTCGTCTTGGGATCAAGGGATCCCAGTTCGAATCTCGGCTCGTCCGTGTTACATGTCGAAGTGTCCTTGGGTAAGACACTGAATCCCTAATACCACCAATAAGCAGGTTAGCGCTTTACATGGCTGCAAGGCCGCTATTGGGAAATGTAGAGCACATTGTAAAGCGCTTTGGGAAGTCATTGACTTGAAAAGCGCTATAGAAATGCAGATCATTTCATTTCATTTCATTTCTATGAAGTTTCGATATTCATATAGAGTGTGTAGAGCAGTTCCCGAACGTACCAATTCACCATGTACCATAATGAAATCTGTTAACATGAATTTTTAAATGTCATTAAAACATCCAAGGCAACGTATTAATAAAATAATGTTCTTACCGTAAGTACCGTAAATTCCGGACTATAGAGCGCACCTGATTATAAGCCGCACCCACCACATTTCTGTAGGAAAACCGATTTTGTACATACACAAGCCGCACCTCTATATAAGCCGCATGCGCCCACATTTAAACATGTAACACAAACACAAAATTAATCCATACCAAAAAACACAGCCGGCAAAATGAACAGTTAATGATACCGGTGCTTAAGATTTAATGCAGACCTGCAGAGTCCGGGTGCCCGTTGAAAGTATTCAAAGGAAAAAAGTGTATATTTCCAAAGGTAAGGGTGGGAAAAATATATATCCATTATTGTCGGCCGCGTCCACAAACACGTCTCACCTTTACTCCACTTCCCGTCAGCCCGCGTTTGCCCCGCCCCTTCTTTCTTATTTGCTCGTGCAAAACATATCAGAATAAGTTTCTAAAATAAATACATTACAAAAATATACAGTTGCAAATACATATTATACATGAAAAGCGCTATATAAATGCACATTATTTCATTTAATTTCATTTTCATGTAAAAATGATCAAATAGTGGAATTTGTGATGGGAATATAATAGCAGATATAGTGGGGAAAAAATATCTTATTCCATACCTTCAAATAAAAATATCGCCATATCCTGGGGGTACACCTTTTGCAAAAGGTAAAGCATGGGTTACTTCTTTCTATACACGAAGGACACGTCGTGTAAAATTAAAAATAAATCTCTGCGGATAAAAACGAGGTCCATTTCCCTTGTTAATCAACCGTTCCATTTCCATATATATATTTTTCGACTATTTTCAAAGTCCGCGCACACGTTAGCCAGCGTGGAATTAGATGTGGAAATGCAGAACTGATCAGGAGCTCAGCAGGTAATTATCAATGCAAAGCTCAGCGCATATCAATGAGGCCGACACGAACAGGAACGGAACGTTAATATGACGCCGGGTAAAGTCACTGGGTGGAAATGCCACCGATTAGCAGGGTTGGGTAGGGTTACTTTAACTGGATTACTTTCAGTTACTTTTGGATGACTCTGATACCAAATATGCTAATAAAAGACGAAAGAAGGGCAGCACGGCGGCGCAGTGGTTAGCGCGTGTGCGGCACAGGGCTTGGGAACCTCCTGTGTGGGTTCAAATCCAGCTACCGGACTTACTGTGCGGAGTTTGTATGTTCTCCCCGTGCTTGCGTGGGTTTCCTCCGGGCACTCCGGTTTCCTCCCACATTCCAAAGACATGCATTTCAGGTGGATTGGCCGGTCCAAATTGTCCCTAGGTGTGAATGAGCGAGCGAGTTGTCTGTCCCTGTGTGCCCTGCGATTGGCTGGCAACCGGTTCAGGGTGTCCCCTGCCCACTGCCCGATGATTGCTGGGATGGGCTCCAGCACCCCCGCGACCCTACTGAGGATAAGCGGTGCAGTTAATGAGATGAGATGAGATGAGAAGACAAAAGAAACTAAATATGAATCAAATGATGACTCACAACACGCGGTAAGCTTTCTCTCCTGGCTTTGATCTCTTTGATTGCAGTTTCAATTTCCACTTTTGGTCGTAGTTTCCTATTTGGACTTAGTCAGGTTTTTCTGGACTTGTCATTTGCTTTGTGCCTCTTTGTTAAGTTTTTAACTTTAGTCCAGGTTTTGTTGATAAATACCATCATCGTTTTGAGGACCCTTTGTTTCCAATCCATGAGTCCATCACCCAAAATTGGGTGCTGCAACTCCCGACCACCTATCACTCCGAGCAGCCTAATCCAATCTTCCTTCATTTTGCTTGTTTGTAATGAGTTGCACATTGCAGTTTCAATTTCCAGTTTTGGTCGTCGTTTCCTATTTGGACTTAGTCAGGTTTTTCTGGACATGTCATTTGCTCTGTGCCTCTTTGTTAAGTTTTTAACTTTAGTCCAGGGTTTGTTGATTAATACCATCATCGTTTTGAGGACCCTTTGTTTCCAGTATATGGGTCCATCACCCCCAAACTTAACAAAACTGGGTACTGCAGCTCCTGACCACTCCGAGCAGCCTAATCCCATCTTCTATCATTTTGCTTGTTTGTATAGAGTTGCTCATTACAGTTTCAGTTTCCAGTTTTGGTCGTTGTTTCCTATTTGGACTTAGTCAGGTTTTTCTGGACATGTCATTTGCTTTGTGCCCCCTTGTCGAGTTTTTACTTTAATCCAGGTTTTGTTGATAAATACCATCATTGTTTTGAGGACCCTTTGTTTCTAGTCCATGGGTCCATCACCCCCAAACTTAACAAAACTGGGTTCTCCAGCTCCTGACCACTCCGAGCAGCCTATTCCAATTTTCTATCATTTTGCTTGTTTGTATTGAGTTGTTTCCAGTCCATGGGTCCATCACCCAAAATTGGGTACTGCAGCTCCCGACCATCTATCACTCCGAGCAGCCTAATCCAATCTTCCATCATCTTGCTTGTTTGTATTTTGGTGGTTGTTTTCTATTAAGACTTAGTCCGTTTTTTCTGGACATGTCATTTGCATTGTGTCCCCTTTTTGAGTTTTTACTTTAGTCCAGGGTTTGTACATAAATAGGTTCCCAGTCCATGGGTCCATCACCCCGAAAACTTAACAAAACTGGGTACTGCAGCTCCTGACCAATCCGAGCAGCCTAATCCAATCTTCTATCATTTTGCTTGTTTGTATTGAGTTGCACATTGCAGTTTCAATTTCCAGTTTTGGTCCCTGTTTCCTATTTGGACTTAGTCAGGTTTTTCTGGACATGTAATTTGCTTTATGCCTCTTTGTTAAGCTTTTAACTTTAGTCCAGGGTTTGTTGATAAATACCATCATCGTTTTGAGTACCCTTTGTTCCCAGTCCATGGGTCCATCACCCAAAATTGGTTACTGCAGCTCCCGACCACCTATCACTCCGAGCAGCCTAATCCAATCTTCTATCATTTAGCTTGTTTGTATTGAGTTGCTTAGAGAGTAAGACGCTTTTCGCGTCAGTAATCTAGGGGGTAAGGTAATTACTTTTCAAACAAATTAATTTTGAACTACTTCGGAAACGCACCCAACACCAGGCAGGGGGTGCAGTCGACGGAAGGCGAAACGCTCAGGGAGGCATCTGCCGTTTTACCGTAAGGTACTTTCGGCAATAAAGCCCGCATATTCCAATTGTAATTAAAATGATTGTAATTATATGTTGGCAAAAGAGAACGCCCACCCGCCGCCTCCCGGCCCGGCGCGCTCATTTATTTTACGTGTTGCTTCCCAGTCGAGGATGTCTCCCATCGAGCCGCTTTGTCGTTCCGTGCTGTCCTGTTATCGTGCCAGCAGATGCTTGCGAAATATAATTAGCGCCATTGTGAATCCTTCTTAACCTTCGTGTTTTCTAATCTACCTGGGAAAATCTCATGTGGACATTTTTGCTGTGCCTGAATTTATTTTATTTTTCATTTTTAATGAATTTGTCATCGCTAAGTACTTTTTTTTTACCGTATTGTACCGCTGTTTTGAGTTTTCCAGACATGGCGGCGAGGTCGTGGGGCTCACGTTGGGCTTAATTGGCACGCCCATGGGAGGAGCCGGCACACCATCTTGCGGAAAGCCGTGGGCCCAGGGGAGAAGCGAGAGGATTTGAAGAGAGGTTTTTCCCAGAGACTCCAACGACACTACCGTATTTTCCGCACTATAAGGCGCACCTAAAAGTCTTATTTTTTTTCAAAAGCTGACCATGCGCCTTATAACACAGTGCGCCTTATATATGGCTCAATATTAAATTCGCAAGGTCTCGCAACTACGAGAAACAGCCGCCGACTCCATTTTTCGCGCTGTGCATACTGGGAAATATTAAACGATTGGTAGTTGCCGGGGCTCGTGTTGTATTTGTTTACTAAGTGGCAAAATGGCTACCCCATTAAACTGCTTAATTCATATTCAACAAATACAGTATTTGTCTGAATCCAGGGTTATGACTGGTGAAGATGTAAAGCACAATTTACCTTAAACAAACTCAGAATTATTCAGAATGTCACGTTTGAGAGAGAGAGAGAGCGAGAGAAAGAGAGAGAGAGAGAGAGCGAGATTCTCTTTCATACGTGCATTTGTATAAGAAAATGGCTCCTGTTAAGAGACACGCGTCCAACGCCGAGTTTAAACTCAAAGCGATCAGTCACGCAGCACAACACGGCAATAGAGCGGCAGCGAGAGAGTTAAACTTAAATGAATCGATGGTACGGAAGTGGAGAAAGGATGAAGATAAGCTCCGCCAAGTAAGGAAAACTCAACAAAGATTCCGTGGCAATAAAGCAAGATGGCCAGAGTTAGAGGAGACACTTGAACAGTGGGTTGTTCAACAAAGAGCGGCAAGCAGAAGTGTCAGTACGATAACTATACGTATGAAGGCAACAGCGCTGGCACAGGACAACAACACCGGACGTGGACACAGCAGAAGAAGAATTCGAGGGATTCGTCGATGAGGAGCTTATAGAGTGATCTTTGTTTTTCTTTTGTGTGTTTACGTTTTACATTTTACAGTTATTATGTTATTGCTTTGCACTCGTTGTTTTTGCACATTACGAGTGTCACTTTATTGCGATTGCACTAACGTTTCATTTAAAATAACAGTATCAGACGTTTTTTTCTTTGCGTGTTGACTAAATGGACAAAAAATAAAATGATATGTCGATGTTGTTCAAAGATGTCAAAGATGTGTCACGAAAATGCTTTACCTCAGAGAAAATAATAAAACGGCTGTTTATTTATTTTGGGAGTGAATGGAGTTGTGGAAAGCTTGTTTGTTAATAAAGTTTGACCTTTTTGAATATTTTGTTGACATTCCCTTGAGCGTGGCAACATCTAGAGGTTGCATGAAGTAACTACATTCTCTACTGTAGTCAAGTCGTCACATTTATTTACCGTAAATAGCCCTTAATCCCAAAAATGTCTCGAAGGACTGCACAGGATTACAATTACAAAATTGCACAATTACCTGATCTTAAACCAGCATGCACTTATAGCGCCTTATAATGGGGTGCGTCTTATGTATGGCATAAGTTTTAAAATATATCATTCATTGAAGGTGCGCCTTATAACATGGTGCGCCATATAGTGCGGAAAATACGGTAATTCGACTAATTCAGCCATTTTTGATGGAGTACACTTAGTTAAATTGCTAATGAAATGAAATCCGCCCCTGTGTGAAAATGTCGGCTTTTCTTGTTCATCTTTTCTATCAAGAAACGAGCGCCCATTGTTGAGTGAATGTAGGTTGTGTTTGGTTAATGGAGTCAGATAACTAATTCGAACAATTTGGTAAACGATACATTATAATAATTAATTTTATGTTTTTCGTATTGTTTCGGAGTATGCACCCCGGGATGTCAGGACGAGAACGGAAACAGGACCCAGTTGCGTTACGTTTCTCATAAGTTTTAATAAAGGAAGGAGGAAGGGACGCGGGAAGCAAGTCGCTCTCGTACTGTTTGTGATCCGAACACGGAAGTGGATCTTTCGTACCGAGCGATGGCGGTGTCAGGGACGGAAAAACGGGTCGATAGCCGGGACAGGAGAGCAAAAACGTGGTTGGGATAAAAAACAGGTCGGGGTCAGAAACGGGTCATAAGACGGGACGGGAGAGCAGACGTGGTCGTAGACAGGTCGTAGACAGACGAGAGCAAAAACGGGACAGGTGGGAGTCAGGGTCAAAAAAGGTTGTAGGTTGTTGACTGGCCAGGCCTTGGCTAAATGGGGCGGCAGTAGCCCAGGAGGTAGAGCGCTCGTCTTGGGATCAAGGGATCCCTGTTCGAATCCCGGCTCGTCCGTGTTACATGTCGAAGTGTCCTTGGGTAAGACACTGAACCCCTAATACTCCCAATAAGCAGGTTAGCGCCTTACATGGCTGCAAGGCCGCTATTGGGAAATGTGGAGCACATTGTAAAGCGCTTTCGGAAGTCATTTACTTGAAAAAGCGCGATATAAATGCAGATCATTTCATTTCATTTCAAATGTTTGCTGAGAGATGTTATCTTCAATGCCTTGCTAACAGAAGATTTTCAATCAAAATCTCTCCATACATGGCCTTATTCATTTTCCTTTACACAGTCGTCCTGGTCCCTTTGCAGAAAAACAGCCCCAAAGCATGATGTTTCCACCCCAATGGTTCACAGTCAGCTTGCCTATTATACACTGAGGTTGGCAGACGGACTGACAACACTGGATAGACAGGACTGAGTTCAAATAGTGACAGCCAATCAGATCCCGCGCCGGTTGGCGGCAAATGAGCGGGCACAGCTGAGTCACATCAGTAATCATGACACAGGAAGCGCTAAACCAGAGGTTGGGGACCTATGGCTCTTTCATAAGTACATATGGTTTGGAGATAAAATTTGTGTGGTTAGATCTCAATTTTTGTATATGCGAAGCCACGATACACAAAATACAGTGAAGACCATATACATATATATACATATACGCCACTACATTGGGCTACATTGAAGCCGTTACTTAAACCCCTTTCACGTAAGTCTCTCTTTGCCGAGTCACATTAATTTTACTCTCTTTTAAATAGAATTGACTAGGGACCCAAACAACCACCAGCAGGGTTAGAAAGGTAATTTTTTGTTGACCTTACTGTATGCAGTGTATATAGCTGTAGCCTCATATTCTATGATTGTATAGAATTGAATGATTTGATGATCTGATTGAATGGTTGTTTAAAAAAAACAACAATCATTTTGACGTTGCTACCGTTACTCTGTACTTGAGTATTTTTTTCACCAAGTAATTTTTTTCCTTTGCTCAAGTATTTATTTGGAGTACTTTTTACTACTGCTTGAGTCATTCATTTAAAGTAACAGTACTTTTACTTGAGTCAAATTTTGTCTACTCTACCCGTCTGTGGTTTTCCGTTTACAAATTTCCGTCCCGATTCCACCAATCGGGTTGCTCGGTGGAGCGAGAAAATCGGAGTCTGCAACTAAACGGCAAAATCTGTTATTTAAAGGTCTCATTATTCACACAGTGGTTGCGCCAGCTCAGCTAGCTAGCTACGTTTCCGCATGAGGGCCGCCTTTCTTCATTGATTATTCAAATGTACTGATACTTTGTCGCAATGTGTCAACATCGAATGCTTAGGAATGTTCCCCGGGCGAGAAAAATTCATGGAAGCAATCCGTGCGTGGAAAGGCTAACTATAGCAGCTAGCGGAAGAAGCTATTGTGAGGCAAATAACGATTTAGTCACCCCATGTTGGAAAATAAGTATTTGTTCAATACCAAAAGTGCATCTAAATACTTTGTTAAGTACCTCTTGATGGCAATAATGGAGGCCAAACATTTTTGCAACTCTTCACAGGCCTTTCACAAATGTTGCTCGTATTTTGGCCCATTCCTCCTTGCAGATCTCCTCTAGAGCAGTGATGTTTTGGGGCTGTTTTTTGGGCAACACAGACATTTAACTCCCTCCACAGACTTTCTATGGGGTTGAGATCTGGAGACTGGCCAGGCCACTCCAGGACCTTGAAATGCTTCTTACGAAGCAACTCCTTTGCTGCCCTGGCTAAGTGTTGCTGGAAGACTCAGCCATTTGTTATCTTCAACTTCCTTGCTGATGAAAATCTCTCGATACATGGCCCTATTCATCTTCCTTTACACAGTTGTCTTGGTCCCTTTGCAGGAAAACAGCCCCAAAGCATGATGTTTCCACCCCAATGCTTCACAGTCAGTATGGGGTTCTTCCGATGCAATTCAGTTCTCTTTCTCCTACAAACACAAGAACCTGTTCGTACCAAAAAGTTCTGTTTTGGTTTCATCTGATTATAATACATTCTCCCAGTTCTCTTCTGGATCATCCAAAGGCTCTTTATCTGATTGCAGACCGGTCTAGCCTGGCTTCAGCAGGGAGACACATCCGGAAATGCAGGATTTGAGTCCCCTGGGGCCACGCTGTGTTACTGATAGTAGACTTTGTTACTGTGGTCCCAGTCCTCCACAGTTCATTCACTGTGTGGTTCTGGGATTTATGCTCACTGTTCGTCTTATAATTTTGACACCACTAGGTGAGATCTTGCATGGAGTCCCACAACGAGGAAGGTTATCTGTGGTCTTGTATGTCTTCCATTTTCTAATAATTGCTACCAAAGTCTTTACACCAAGCTTTTTAGCTATTCCTAGCCTGGTGCAGGTCTACAATTTTGTCTTTGGTGTCCTTGGACAGCTTTTTGGTCTTTGACGTCGTGGAGTTTGGACTGTGACACTGTGTTTTATACACATTACTAACGGGAACCAGGGAAGCCTCGTTAGACCTCGTTAGAAGAAGTTAGAAGAAATCAGAAAAAAGTTAGAAGAAGTTAGAATAAGCTAGAAGATGTCAGAAGAAGTTAGAAGAAGCAAAAAGAAGCTAGAAGTTAGAAGAAGTTAGAATAAGTTAGAAGAAATTACAAGAAGTTAGAATAAGTTACAAGAAGTTACAAGAAGTTACAAGAAGTTACAAGAAGTTAGAAGTTAGAAGAAGTTAGAAGAAGTTAGAAGAAGTTAGAAGAAGTTAGAAGAAGTTAGAAGAAGTAAGAAGAAGTTAGAAGAAGTTAGAAGTTACAAGAAGTTACAAGAAGTTAGAAGTTGGAAGAAGTTGGAAGAAGTTACAAGAAGTTACAAGAAGTTACAAGAAGTTACAAGAAGTTAGAAAAAGTTAGAAAAAGTTAGAAAAAGTTAGAAAAAGTTAGAAAAAGTTAGAAAAAGTTACAAAAAGTTACAAAAAGTTAGAAGAAGTTAGAAGAAGTTAGAAGAAGTTAGAGGAAGTTAAAAGAAGTTAGAAGAAGTTAGAAGAAGTTAGAAAAAGTTGGAAAAAGTTAGAAAAAGTTAGAAAAAGTTAGAAGAAGTTAGAAGAAGTTAGAAGAAGTTAGAAGAAGTTAGAAGAAGTTAGAAGTTACAAGAAGTTAGAAGAAGTTAGAAGAAGTTAGAAGAAGTTACAAGAAGTTGCAAAAAGTTACTAGAAGTTAGAATAAGTTAGAAGTTACAAGAAGTTAGAAGAAGTTAGAAGTTAGAAGAAGTTAGAAGTTAGAAGAAGTTAGAAGAAGTTAGAAGAAGTTAGAAGAAGTTAGAAGAAGTTAGAACAAGTTAGAACAAGTTAGAAGAAGGTAGAAGTTAGAATAAGTTAGAAGTTAGAAGAAGTTAGAAGAAGTTAGAAGAAGTTAGAAGAAGTTAGAAGAAGTTAGAACAAGTTACAAAAAGTTACAAGAAGTTAGAAGTTAGAAGAAGTTACAAAAAGTTAGAAGACGTTAGAAGAAGTTAGACCTCTTTGACTGCCAGAAATCCTGCTTCTTTGTAGGTGACCAATTTTGAAATACATTCTCTAAAAATCCAACTATGTGATTTTCTATTTTTTGGTTCCACATCCGGTCTCTCGAGGTTCACCCGAGTTGACAATTACTGGCCTCTCTCATCTTCTCAAGTAGGAGAACTTGCACAATGGGTGGCTGACTAAATACTTATTTCCCATACTTGCTGAATCATTTTCCATTCTCTTGGATTTCTTCTCAGATGGTCTTACAACACCGGATCCCGGATTCCGGGTCATAAACTAACCAAAATGACCAAGTCGGTGACATTTAAGCTTTAAGTGAAAGGCATCAAGGTTAGTGCGGCATTACGTAGTTCTTTCTAGATAATTCAGGAGGATGAAATAAAATATAAATGGGATTTCCGAGATGGTATTCGGTCGTCTGGGGAGGATAAAATCATTTCATATTTATGCTTCCACCTCTGTACCACGGGGGACTTAACATTAGCATGCTAATATAACGCGGGGGATTGAAAGTGCTCTGACATTTTTTACCTTTAAATAAAAAAAATATTCAGAAAAAAGGACTTTAAATGTGTTTCCACAATATTGTTTTTTAATAAGGTGTTTACTATGTACCTGAATTTAGTTGGTATTTACGTTTTTCTGGGCACTCTAGTAACCCCTAGTGGCGTTAAAATGCATGAGTTGTTTAAATAAAACTCTGTATTCAAATGATAAGCACAAACATGTGTTCCATTTCAAGGGGAAATCCTACTGTTTCCTTCTCTAGCCAGTTATGATAGCCACTTGGCTGCAGGGTTTGGCTAGCCAGTATTGTTATTGCTATTCGGTGTCATTCGTCGTCCACAGCTCATCATGAAAGCGAATGTTGCAGATTTCCCATGAGTCTGTTATCATTGACATTTTTTTCACTATTTTCTTATCTAGCCAGTCATGTTAGGCACTTGACTGCAGGGTTTGGCTAGCTGGTATTGTTGTTGTTAGGTGCTCATGCTTCGTCCATCAGTGTCATTCGGCGTCCACAGCTCATCATGAAAGCGAATGTTGCAGATTTCCCATGATTCTGTCATCATTGACATTTTTTTCACTATTTTCTTATCTAGCCAGTCATGTTAGGCACTTGACTGCAGGGTTTGGCTAGCTGGTATTGTTGTTGTTAGGTGCTCATGCTTCGTCCATCAGTGTCATTCGGCGTCCACAGCTCATCATGAAAGCGAATGTTGCAGATTTCCCATGATTCTGTCATCATTGACATTTTTTTCACTATTTTCTTATCTAGCCAGTCATGTTAGGCACTTGGTTGCAGGGTTTGGCTAGCTGGTATTGTTATTGTTAGGTGCTCATGCTCCGTCATTCAGTGTCATTCGACGTCCACAGCTCATCATGAAAGCGAATGTTGCAGATTTCCCATGAGTCTGTTATCATTGACATTTTTTTCACTATTTTCTTATCTAGCCAGTCATGTTAGGCACTTGGTAGCAGGGTTTGGCTAGCTTGTATCTTAAGCTGCTCCTTCTTCATCCTTCAGTGTCACTCAACTTTCACAGCTCGTCTGCAAGCAATCACTGAGTTCTGTGATTTAGGTATCTCCCGTTTTATTCCCCACTGTTTCCTTCTCTAGCCCCTCGTGTTAGCCACTTGGATGCAGGGTTTAGCTAGCCAGTATTGTTATGGATAGGTTGTCATGCTTTGTCCCTCAGTGTTATTTGGCGTCCACAGCTCATCATGAAAGCGAATGTTGCAGATTTCCCATGATTCTGTTATCATTGACATTTTTTTCACGATTTTCTTATCCAGCCAGTCATGTTAGGCACTTGGCTGCAGCGTTTGGCTAGCTGGTATCGTTATTGTTAGTTGCTCATGCTTCGTCCATCAGTGTCATTCAGCGTCCACATCTCGATCAAGCAAAAAAACGTTGCCAATTTCCCTGAGTCTGGCATCTTTTACTTTTTTTCACAGTTTCCTTCTCTAGTTTATAAAGTCAGCCCATTGGCTGCAGGCAACAGCTCACAGCTATTTTTATTTTAAGCTGCTCCTTCTTCATTCTTCAGTATCACTCACCTTTTACGGCTCGTTTGCAATCAGTTAGTTCCGTGATTCAGGCATCTCCCGTTTTATTCCCCACTGTTTCCTTCTCTAGCCAGTTATGATAGCCACTTGGCTGCAGGGTTTGGCTAGCCCGTATTGTTATTGCCAGGTGCTCATGATTCGTCCTTCAGTGTCATTCGGCGTCCACAGCTCATCATGAAAGCGAATGTTGCAGATTTCCCATGATTCTGCTATCTTTGACATTTTTTTCACGATTTTCTTATCTAGCCAGTCATGTTAGGCCCTTGGTTGCAGGGTTTGGCTAGCTGGTATTGTTATTGTTAAGTGCTCATGCTCCGTCCTTCAGTGTCATTCAGCGTCCACATCTCGATCAAGCAAGAAAATTTTGCCAATTTCCCTGAGTCTGGCATCTTTTACTTGTTTTCACAGTTTCCTTCTCTAGTTCATAAAGTCAGCCACTTGGCTGCAGGCTACGGCTCACAGCTATTTTTATTTTAAGCCGTTCCTTCTTCATCCTTTAGTGTCACTCACCTTTCACAGCTCGTCTGCAAGCAGTCACTTAGTTCCGTGATTCAGGCATCTCCTGTTTTATTCCCCACTGTTTCCTTCTCTAGCCCCTTATGTTAGCCACTTGGCTGCAGACTATGGCTCACCGCTAGCCGCTAATGTTATTTTTAGCTGTTTCTGCTTTGTCCTTCAGTGTCTCTCTCCTTACACAGCAAGCGAACATCTCCGAGTATGACTTATTTTTTCACAGCGTCCTTCTCTAGTCAGTCGTGTTCATCACTCGGTTGCAGGATTTTTTGTTATCTACCCCTGCTTTGTCTTTCGGTGCCACTCACCTTTCACAGCTTGTCTGCAAGCAGTCACTTAGTTCCGTGATTCAGGCATCTCCTGTTTTATTCCCCACTGTTTCCTTCTCTAGCCCCTCGTGTTAGCCACTTGGCTGCAGACTATGGCTCACCGCTAGCCGCTAATGTTATTTTTAGCTGTTTCTGCTTTGTCCTTCAGTGTCTCTCTCCTTACACAGCAAGCAAACATCGCCGAGTATGACTTATTTTTTCACAGCGTCCTTCTCTAGTCAGTTGTGTTAATCATTCGGTTGCAGGATTTTTTGTTATCTGCCCAATCTTTGTCCTTCAGTGCCGACTTCAACTTATTTTTCATCGTCATTTTGAAAACGATGCCGCAGGCTATATCCTGCCGCTAGCTGAATTTATTATTGTTTGCTTTTACTGCTAGCCTTAATTGGGTGAGTTTACCCAGCTAGCTCAGATTTTTTTTGTTGCTAGCCGGTATTAACACCAATTTGTGTCACGGTTGCCATTGTGCCCAACTGGCCCCGCCCGTGTGGCGC
Organism: Urocampus carinirostris; assembly: GCF_059441175.1. Classification (NCBI taxonomy): domain Eukaryota; kingdom Metazoa; phylum Chordata; class Actinopteri; order Syngnathiformes; family Syngnathidae; genus Urocampus; species Urocampus carinirostris. The sequence goes on from NC_142362.1 coordinate 6,562,800, forward strand.
CAGCTGGAGCTCGTTGACTAATTGCTCCCTGTCAGTATTTAAACTCGGTCCTGTCAGTCCTCTTTTGTCGGTCCGTCTGCGAATCTCTGTTTTTTCTGTATTTTGGCTCTTGTTTTTTTTCCCCCCACTATTTGTTTGATTTCGACTCTTTTCCCCAATAAACTGTGAGTAACGTTACGCGAGTGGGTTCTGTTTCCTGTCCTGGCTCTGACAAGTTTGTATGTCTTGTTGCTGGCTGAAATTCATTTCTGCATAAGAAAATATGATGGTATGTTTCTGAATTTTGCAGAACGGTCACTTTCAGGCTCCCGTAACGTTTCAGCTCTATTGTCAAGTACAACGCCCTCTAGTGGCGAATTACTACACACAGTCCCTCTAATGCGCGATTGGGAAAATTCGAACGCTACGCACTAATAATAATAATAACCCCCACTCAGCATCGTCCCTCCAAACAAAGCCGAAACGTGTGCATATTCATGGAGTCGGTGGCATTCAAGTAATGCGGGTTATTACGAGATGTATAAAAGATAATTGGGATTACGGAGGTCATTTTGGGCAAGGTAGAGTCGGCCTGGTTATATATGCGGAGGAGTCATTAATTTTGAAGAGTGCAGATGAGCCGAGCTGCAGACTCAGGTGATTAGATTTGACGGAGGGCGAGAAGTGAAGTCGTGGAAATTCGCCAGGGTGGAAGGAGCGGACCTAATAAAGGACCATCAGTCCTACTAAAGGAAGCATCCTAATAAAACCCGAGTGAGGAAGACAAGCCACATTTCCTTGTAGGAGAGAATGGATTTTGCATAGATCTGTACTTGAGAATGTCACAAAGTGTGTTTTTGAAGTAGGAATGGGAGAATAGCGATACCAGCAGGATACTGGATGTAATCGGATACAGTTACCGATGACATGTTGAAAAATGTTATCAACGCATACCTGTACGTTTTTGCCTTACAAAGTACTTTATGATGCATTTTAAGACGTGTACGACGTACAAGAAAATCCGTACGGAAAAACGCAAATTTGTCAATGATGGGTACCATCCGGTATACACCGACTATCACCAAACGGCAAATCAATTACCGTATTTTCCGCACTATAAGGCGCACCTAAAAGCCTTAATTTTTGTCAAAAGCTGACCATGCGCCTTATAATACAGTGCGCCTTATATATGGCTCAATATTAAATAGCAAAGTCTTGCAACTAACTTGCAGCCGCCGACTCGATTTTCCCCCGAACGCCAAGTCGTCCGCGGTGTATGCTGGGATTTATTTACCGGCGTTTCATTGGCTAACCAATGTGTCAATCATCATTTGAATCGATCGCTATTGGCTCAAGTTATTCGGAGGTAAAGGGGGCGGATCCTTTTTATCATTTACAGGCTGGCATTGGCTGAAACGGCAAAACAAAGCCTGCAATTGGCCGAAAAAGATGAATGCGTATAGCACGTGGCTGACGGCATACAGAGAGCATTTTTTTACCATTTTGTATTTGTAAATATTTTATTCTCCTGGATTTACAACACCCACGGATATAAGAGGACCACGGCTGCACATTATTATGAACACAACGACTTCGGTGAGCTACTCCGGCTATATATATTATCCCTGTATCTTGTTTCAGACTGAACTCGAATGTTTCTGTGATAAGCGGTGCAGATAATGGATGGAATGGAGTGTCTATTTTTAAATTAAACTCAATTCCAAGTGTTTATTGTCATATATACAGTAAAGTTGCGAGCGAAAAAGAAAATAGAAACTAAGGAATGGTTGGCATTTCTTGAATCCCAAGACTTAAACCTTCCGAATGATGGAACGATGCATTTGAGTGACATCGTACGGACACCGCATCCGCACGTGTCTACGACACGTATTTGCTTCTTTGCAAGCTTTGGGAATGTTAAGGGGGTAATAAGTTGGACTGAACTATCTGACTGTTTTGTCCACGTTCCCATTGTAGCGCCTTATAATCCGGTGCGCCTTATGTATGTCAAAAATACGACCAAAAACTATTTTTTCGGGGTGCACCCTATAACCCGGTGCGCCTTATAGTGCAGAAAATACGGTAAGTCAAACGAGTTCGCCGCGGTAGCCTCTATCTCTGCATCGTTTTTCATCGTTGCAGACAAAACGAGCAGTTTGATGCTACTGTGCGCATGCGTCTGCCGCCTGGGGATTTCCCATCATGCATCATTCCGTGGTAGTTGTGTAGCAAAAGGAAGTCCGTCTCTTTTTAGAGAACCGGCTTTTTCGGCTTGTTAGGAATCAATATTAAAATGTACTGTTTACCAAATTGTTCGAATTAGTTATCTGAGTCCGCCGCCTGAGATATCATTTGGTAGTTGTGTAGTGAAAGGAAGTCCGTCTCTTTTTAGAGAACTGGCTTTTTCGGCTCAACTCATTCAAGAGAGCCTCAAACGGCTCACTTGCTTTAATGCATTATATTACGAATGATGATGTTGTATAAAGAAGTTAAGAAAAAAAGGAAGCATAAAATGAAAAAAGATTTGTGGTCATCCCTTTAAGCAGTATATTACCAACAATAATCTAATGCAGAAAATGAATTCATAATTGGAATAAGAAACTGTATTATTCTACTTAATTCTATTGGCATGTATTTTTTCCTTCTACAGTGAACGTCCAAGCGACTTTATTTTTAAAGGTTTTTATAATAAACCTCATTCATGTCGAGCAACTCAGGATCTCACAACAAAATGTTAATGAACAATATATATGATATAACGAAACATGTAGAATATAACATGTTAAACCACATGAATAAACACGTTTGAAAAAAATATGGTGTAAGATTATTTTGTATTTTGTAAGGGAAAATACAACATTTTGTAAGGTTGACAGGTATGGTAACGTAAATCCAAATACCCTAACATATCAGTAATCTACCTTGATTACTTTCGATTACTTTTGGTGTCACGATCAGAACGAAATCAGGACCCGATTGCATTACGTTAACCACAAGTTTTATTGAAAGAAAGAGAAAGGGCAGCGCCCGCGATCCGGTGCTCGCTGGAGGCGGGAAGCAAGCTGCTCCCAAAATCGGATCTTACTCCGAATAAGGGGATCTTCCGTAGCGAGATGGCAGTGTCAAAGACGGAAAAACAGATCGATAGATGGGACAAGAGAGCAAAAACGTGATCGGGATCAAAAACGGGTCGTGAGCCGGGACGGAGAGCAGACGTGGTTGGGGTCAAAAACAGGTCGTAAGCCGGGACGGGAGAGCAGACGTGGTCGGGATCAAAAACAGGTCGAAGCCGGAGACAAACGGTCGTGGTTTCCATGGCGCCCAATGGGCCCCGCCCGTGTGGCACCAGCTGCGGCTCGTTGACGTATTGGCTTTCCTATTTGAGCTCAGTGCTCTCACTAACCCTTTGTCAGTCCGTCAACGAAATTCTGCACCGACAAGACGTGGGTTTTGACTCGGTCCTGTTTCCTGTTGGCATTTCCTGTCCGGTATTGTTCCTGTTTATCTTGTCCTGTTTAATATCGGTTTCCAGTTTTGTTCCCGTCTATTTTTGTACTGGTTTTTATTCTCTCCAGTTTTCGTTCCCGTCTAGTTTGTCCTGTTTAATTTCGATATCCTGTTTCATTATCAATTCCGTTTGTCCCGTCCTGTCCGGTTTCGACCCCATGTGTCCGATATCAACTCGGGCAAGTGGTATTGATCTCGCCTGCCTCTGGCTTCCTAGCATTTCACGCCAGACTGCTGCCTAACGTGCACGACTCCCCAATTCCCGTAAAACAAAAGGCTTGTGTGAGAAACGTCACGCGTTTGGGTCCTGATCCTGTTCTGGTTCATGACAGAGACACACACACAGGCGCAATAGAAGGAATTTGACAGAGGCTCCAGCAATGATTTCAGCCTGCACGTAGAATATCTTGAATTGACATATTGTACTTTTATTCAGAAAGGCAAATCTGACTTCTTACCTTTTCATCGCAGCGCTTCTTTAATGCTCTTTGAGCATTTGCAGGAAAATCGTCATTGTTAAAAGAAGTCCTTTGAATTTGCACTCGGTGTGATTTTGAGTAGCGTTTTCACAATAAAACGCAGAAGACGAGGCTGCAAATGAGGTTGCAAAACTCGGTTATTATCACGAAAAAAGCGGAGAAAATATGCAAAATATGGATTGTAATATGGGATTATGTTTTAAGGATTTGTATTTAGCTCTGCGTTTAAAGCAAGTCTTCAAGTTTTAATAATATAAGTTTGCCTTCACTTGTGAGCAGGGTTGGGTAGGGTTACTTTAACTGGATTACTTTCAATGACTTTTGTATGACTCCAATACCAAATATGCTAATAAAAGACAAAAGAAACTAAATATGATTAAAATGATGACTCACAACACGTGGTAAGCTTTCTCTCCTGGCTTTGATCTCTTTGATCTCCGGCAAAACGAACATCAAATGCGACAGAAACAAAATGAAAATCAATCCAAACAGCTTGCCAACATCATTTTTGCCGTTCCATGTGTTCCGTTACTCCCCAAGCCTGCACAAAATGTAGTAATCCAAAAGTAATTGAAAGTAATCCAGTTAAAGTAACCCTACTCAACCCTGCTCCCAATACCAACAGTAACGATGTAATCTAATACAGTAAGTAAGTACTACTGTTAAAAATGTAGTCAGTAATATAATCTAAATAGCAAAATATTGAAGTGATGTAACTTGATTACTTGTATATTACTCCCATTGCTTATAGGGTTAGGAGAGTTACTTTAACGATGTATTCTAATACAGTTACTAGTTACCTGTTGAAAAATGTCATCAGTAATGTTATCCAAATAGCAAAATATTGAAGTGATGTAACTTGATTACTTTTGAATCACTCCCAATAAGGGTTTGGTAGGGTTACTTTAACTGGATTACTGTCGATTACTTTTGGATTACTCCAATACCAAATATGCCAATAAAAGACAAAAGAAACTCAATATGAATAAAATGATGAGTCACAACACGTGGTAAGCTTTCTCTCCTGGCTTTGATTTCTTTGATCTCCGGCAAAACTAACATCAAATACGACAGAAACAAAATAAAAATAAATCCAAACAGCTTGCCAACATCATTTTTGCCATTCCGTGTATTCCGTTACTCCCCAAGCCTGCACAAAATGGAGTCATTTGATTCATATTTAGTTTCTTTTGTCTTTTATTAGCATATTTGGTATTGAGTAATCCAAAAGTCATTGAAAGTAATCCAGTTCAAGTAACCCTACCCAACCCTGCTTGTGAGCAAAAACATGAAAAGAATTGGATATTAAATCATCAAGTCTTCATTTATTACTAATTTTATTACAAATGATTGTGGACGTAGGTGAGATTTTATTATTTTTTTGCGGGAGCAAACCGATTCATTAATGTAATTTTGTTTTTTCGAGAGAATAAAAAAACATAATTTGAACCCAAGGTGATCACTGGACGCGGGAAGCAGGTCGCTCTGAACGCAGAGGTGGGATTTCCGTGGCGACGATGCCGGGGTCGGGAACCGGAAAACGGGTCAGTAGCCGGGACAGGAGAGCAAAAAACGTGGTCAGGGTCAAAAAACGGGTCGAAGCCGGGGGAACAGACTACACAGCATTATCTCCAGACAGAAGAGCAGTTTCAGCGACAGACTGCTGTCACTGTCTTGCACCACAGACAGACTGAAGAGATCTTTTCTTCTTCATGCCATGAGGCTCTTTAACTCCACCCGGCAGAGTGAAGGCCCACATTGAACCACACCCCCTACATTGCATATTACCATATTTTATTGCAATCTGTATTCTGTGTAGCCATATCTAGATCTATCCATCTATCTATCTATCTATCTGTCTGTCTGTCTGTCTGTCTGTCTGTCTGTCTGTCTGTCTGTCTGTCTGTCTGTCTGTCTGTCTGTCTGTCTGTCTGTCTGTCTGTCTGTCTGTCTGTCTGTCTGTCTGTCTGTCTGTCTGTCTGTCTGTCTGTCTGTCTGTCTGTCTATCTATCTATCTATCTATCTATCTAGACATCTATCTAGACATCTATCTATCTATCTAGACATCTATCTATCTATCTATCTATCTATCTATCTATCTATCTATCTATCTATCTATCTAGACATCTAGACATCTATCTATCTATCAGACAGGAGCAAAAACAGGTGGGAGTCAGGGTCGAAAAGAGCTTGCCAAGAGTAAACCGAGGTTCGCAGACGGACTGACCACAGGTGACAGATAGATGTGGGTCTAAATAGTGACAGGGAACCAATCAGAGTCCGAGGCAGTTGGCGCTAAACAAGCGGCCCAAGGAAAGGATGCGGCTGCCTGTAACATGCAGGGGAGTTGCGGAACAGATAAGAAAGCTTAAGTGCAAGATGCTGCTCCTTCCGTATGCGTAAATCAAGCTTGATTGTCTATTGTCTCTGTTGTTCTGGATTGAACAAGGCCCAAGGAACAGGCCGCAGATAAGAGAGTGTAAGTGTAAGACGCCGCTTCTACCGCATGCGTCAATCCAGGTTGTCTATCCATTGTCTTTGATGTTCTGGATTGAACAAGGCCAAGGCCGCTTTACTCTGCAATGGGAATGTTTTGGCCCATGTTGGGGAGTCGATTTTATAACAGAATATAATCACGGACAACCCTTTTTTCTTTCTTCGTCCCTTTTTCTAGGTTAAATATCAACCTTGTCAGAGTCTTTTGTCGGACTAAATCCCTTCGAGGAAGGCCAATATCGGAGCGCCGGGAAAGGGTGCGGCGCATGCTAATGCGCGAGACGACGGAGCACAGTGAGTCAGTGTTCCAGGTAGTTTGTTCTCTTCCTTGCTAGCTGATTTGCATTCAGCTCCAAGCGTATTTCTCTAGTCGCTGGCGTCGTCGGGCCAAGGTCGGGTGATGTCCCGCTCGAGACGTAAGACTTCCTGGGTCTGGACCTCGCTTATGCCTCTTTGAGGTGGGGATTACAATGTGAAAATGCCTTATAGCAGGGGATGAAAACCTAGGGTTATGCAAAGCTAATGCGTTCTAAAAACATTTAGAAAATGTTAATAGTAAGTACCACCTATGTGTGCTTGTTAAACAATGTGTGTTCAATGTGTGATGAAAACCCACAGAACAAACTGTAGACACCCAAATACTCCAGTAAAGCAACCAGGGCAATTTGTATTGGTTGAGCGGTTGGAATAGGCGTAGCTATACTCACAGAGCGTGCACCACTCCTCTCCCAGCAACTTCTTTTATTTGTTTGCTGTATTTTGTGACATTTTTAAATAATAACTTTGCTTGCCTCTTGTTTCTAACCATTGTTTAGGACAAAAATGTTGGTCAAAATAAGCCCAAACTATCTTAACTGCGGAAGGGAGACAAATTTCAAGTTAGCGGAAAAAAGCACGAGGCTGGCTGGCTGAAAACATCCAGTAAGCAGCCAGGATAACTGCGAGCCACAGCAGCATCAAACATGAACCCAGCCGGGAAAAAAAACAATATAGCTAGCTGGCTGCTAGCGGGGCTAACCTAGACCCAACAAAACCGGAAACCTTTGGGTGCCTGCACACTCTCGGGCAGCTTTCTGGACAATATTGTTTAATTGCAAGACACATGGTGAAAAACATTAAAGGAAAAGTCACAATCACATACCTAAAATAAGGCAAAGTCAAAAAAGGAAGGATCAATGTACACCATAGCAGGTAAACTTTCATCAAATCAAATCGTTTCTTTAGCTTTTCGTAGTCATCCGGTGACGTCATAGCTATAGTAGCAGTGGTTAGCGCGTGTGCGGCACAGTTCTAAGGTCTTGGGAACCTCCTGTGTGGGTTCAAATCCACCTACCGGACTTCCTGTGTGGAGTTTGTATATTCTCCCTGTGCTTGCGTGGGTTTCCTCCGGGCACTCCGGTTTCCTCCCACATTCTAAAGACATGCATTTCAGGTGGATTGACCGGTCCAAATTGTCCCTAGGGTGAATGAGCAAGCGAGTTGTCTGTCCCCGTGTGCCCTGTGATTGGCTGGCAACCAGTTGAGGGTGTCCCCTGCCCACTGCCTGATGATTGCTGGGATGGGCTCCAGCTCCCCCGTGACCCTACTGAGGATAAGCGGTGCAGCTAATGAGATGATTGCATGATTGCAGGAAGGACCCCTACATGTTCTGTGCCAGATTGAAAAAAAAAACGAGGGTCTTTTATGATCCCTTTAAGACCCCACCCCCCAAAAGTTTGTTACAGTTGCAGAAACTTGCCCATGACCTTTGCACAAAGCATCCCGGGCGACACCTTGTCAGGTTCGTATATAAACGGCCCGATAAAGAGGGAAGGAACGTCTTGAGCTGTTTTTAATGTCACATTTGCTTCGGGACGACCTCGGCTGTCGTCCCGCTCGGATGACGGACGGCTGCGTTCGGGTTTTATGAGACTTTGATGCTCTTCGCGTCGCTCGTATGCAGGGTTGGGTAGGGTTACTTTAACTGGATTACTTTCAATTACTTTTGGATGACTCCAATACCAAATATGCTAATAAAAGACAAAAGAAACTAAATAGGAATCAAATGATGACTCACAACACGTGGTAAGCTTTCTCTCCTGGCTTTGATCTCTTTGATCTCCGGCAAAACGAACATCAAATGCGACAGAAACAAAATGAAAATAAATCCAAACAGCTTGCCGACATCATTTTTGCCCTTCCGTGTATTCCGTTACTCCCCAAGCCTGCACAAAATTTAGTCATTTTATTAATATTTAGTTTCTTTTGTCTTCACTACTTTTTCATTTTGGTATTTTTTTCTTTTTTGCTCTATTCCCTCCTTCCTTTAAGTCATTTTGTGGATAATTTTAAATAATACTTGGTCATGTTGGGATTAAAGAAGCAAAAACAACCTGAAGAGCCGTTTAGGACCCAAAAGAGCCGATTTCTTTTAGTGAGCCGAGCTGAAGAAGCCGGTTCTCTACTCACTTTACTCAACTTGGTTCTACTTCGACTTGACTTCAAAATCCCGCATTTAGGACACAACGTCAGGGGAACCAGTGTATTGAATCAAATGATGACTCACAACACGTGGTAAGCTTTCAAATGCGACAGAAACTGTCAGGTTTTCAAAGTAAATCTCTTGAATTTCTGTTTCAAGGTAATTAACTTGTTTTTATATTACTAAATATAAAAACAATGTTTCTCATACACACACATGAAGTAACGTTTCAATAATCAGTCTAATTGCATCTCTTGTACGTTTATCAATCTTGTATTCTTTTATTTTGAAGTCATGTTCTTGTGTGTACTGATTTCTCTGACGCAAAATAAACCACTCCCTCTCTCTGTTGGGACTCCATCCAGGACGGACGTAAGTTCTTTCTGCCATTCATCAGGTAGAATTAAACTATTTACATGTATTTTATCTGTGCAAATATAGCCACTAAATAGTCTTAATAATGTCGATCTCTGACAGAAACAAAATGAAAATAAATCCAAACAGCTTGCCAACATCATTTTTGCCGTTCCGTGTATTCCGTTACTACCCAAGCCTGCACGAAATTGAGTCATTTTATTCATATTTACTTTCTTTTGTCTTTTATTAGCATATTTGGTATTGGAGTACCGTATTTTCCGCACTATAAGGCGCACCTAAAAGCCTTTATTTTTTTCAAAAGCTGACCATGCGCCTTATAATACAGTGCGCCTTATTTATGGAACAAAATTAATTCGCAAAGTCTTGCAACTAACTTGCAGCAGCCGACTAGATTTTCCCCCGAACGCAAAGTCGTCCGCGGTGTATGCTGGGATTTATTTACCGGCGTTTCATTGGCCAACCAATGTGTCAATCATCATTTGAATGGATCACTATTGGCTAAAGTTATTCGGAGGTCAAGGGGAGGATCCTTTTTATCATTTACAGGCTGGCATTGGCTTGAACGGCAAAACGAAGCCTGCAATTGGCCAAAAAAGACGTGTCAATCATCAGTTGAATCGATCACTATTGGCTAAAGTTATTCGGAGGTCAAGGGGAGGATCCTTTTTATCATTTACAGGCTGGCATTGGCTGAAACGGCAAAACAAAGCCTGCAATTGGCCGAAAAAGATAAATGCGTATAGCACGTGGCTGACGGCATACAGAAAGCATTTTTTTACTATTTAGTATTTGTAAATATTTTATTCTCCTGGATTTACTAAACTCACGGATATAAGAGGACCACAGCTGCACATTATTATGAAGACAACGACTTCGGTGAGCTACTCCGGCTATATATATTATCCCTGTATCTTGTTTCGGACTGAACTCGATGTTTCTGCGATAAGCGGTGCGGATAATGGATGGAATGGAGTGTCTATTTTTAAATTAAACTCAATTCCGAGTGTTTATTGTCATATATACAGTAAAGTTGCGAGCGAAAAAGAAAATAGAAACTAAGGAATGGTTGGCATTTCTTGAATCCCAAGACTTTAACCTTCCGAATGATGGAACGATGCATTTGAGTGACATCGTACGGACACCGCATCCGCACGTGTTCTCGACACGTATTTGCTTCTTTGCAAGCTTTGGGAATGTTAAGGGGGTAATAAATTGGACTGAACTATCTGACTGTTTTGTCCACGTTCCCATTGTAGCGCCTTATAATCCGGTGCGTCTTATGTATGTCAAAAATACGACCAAAAAATATTTTTTCGTGGTGCGCCCTATAACCCGGTGCCCCTTATAGTGCGGAAAATACGGTAATCCAAAAGTCATTGAAAGTAATCCAGTTAAAGTAACCCTACCCAAACCTGGTCACGGCAGGTGCGATGGAGAACGGTCGGTAGCGGTGTTTTTTCGGGAGCTAGGTTTCGCGTCGCTGACTTATTTTGCGCGGTCACGCGGCATCTTTTCGGAATTCAATCAGCAAGTGAGCCAGATGACGAGGCGACAAACAGAGCCACAAAGGCTGGGATGCGTAGCCTTGCTCATGCCTCGCGCCTGTTTCGCCATCTGGGTTTGTTTGGAGGAACGCTTCCAGGCGCGTCGTTTCCCGGCGTAGAATGAAAATGCTGCCTTCATTTTAAAACGAACAAAAACTTTTCAATGGTTCTCGACTACTTTTTTTAATACTGTTACACTGTTCTCGTTTGCCCGCGTCCCTGCGTCCTAGACGCATTATTTTTACGTTGATTTGACACGATGCGTCCCCGGGACGCAACTTTTTTCACACCAAATTGTCATTCTCATTTTTTAACAACGATTTACCGCACTCCAAACTTTTCGTCAGGCAGACCCGCCATTGTTGTTTTGGTCTCGCGGTTCAAGTTTTCGTCCGCACGCCGATCTCCAGTTCGAGTTGTGTAGTGAAAGTCCGTCTCTTTTTAGAGAAGCGGCTTTTTCGGCTCAACTCATTAAAGAGAGCCGGCTCTCAATCGGCTCACTTGGTTTGATGCATTCTATTACGAATGATGATGTTGTATAAAGAAGTTAAGAAAAAAAAGAAGTGTCTCACAACAAAATGTTCATTAACAATATATATGATATAAAGAAACTCATGTACAATATAACATGTTAATAATAATTAATAATAATTTCCTTTGTATTGTCATTCTTTGTAACAATGTACACAGAACGAAATGTCGATACACCTGACCCGTTGTAGCGAGCCGATGCAGCCGCAGCCAACAGAGGGCGCCGCCATTTTACCAATTAGGTATGACTCGGCCGAGGCGCGAACCAGCGACCTCCCAGACTCAAAGCAGGCACACTACCATCTAGGCTACTGAGCTGGTAAACTACATAAATAAACATGTTTGAAAAAAAAAAAGATTTTTTTGTATTTTGTAAGGCAAAATACAACAGTTTGTAAGGGCATGGAGCACACTAAATTTTGGGGAGCCATAGATCTCTGTTGGGACCCATAGATTTTTGAGCATGCGAGTCCCTGGGACCAATCAATTTTCACAGGTAAAATGAACACTGCTGTTACTATGTAATAATCAGTAGGGCAGCACGGTGGAGGAGTGGTTAGTGCCACTGTGGCACAGTTCTGAGGTCATGGGATCAAATCCAGCTACCAGCCCTCCTGTGCGGAGTTTGCATCTTCTCCCCTCGCCTGCGTGGGTTTCCTCTGGTTTCCTCCCACATTCCAACAATATGCATGTCAGGTTAATTGGCTGGTCCAAATTGTCCCTAGGTGGGAATGAGCGAGTGAGTTCTCTGTGTCGGGATTTTTCTAGCTGTAATTTTGAAAACGAGTTATTCTTTACTGCAATAAGTAAACAAATTTGCCCATGGTTGTCTTTTTATTTCTCGGAAGGTGTTGGAATAATGTACATAAGTTATTCAACTTAACTATAATTTACGTGTGTTATATGTTTGCTTGTGAGATATTGTGCTTAGAAAATAGGATAGTCTCTCAGCAAAAGTTTTCCACTGCACCCTAGAGAGAACTATCAGTGAATCAGTTACAGTTTTGACCCGAAGACCAAGGATCTTTTCCTGAAGTATAGCATGAAGAGAGGTAATCAGTCACATTTCAAATAACAAGTTGTTGTGCAGGAACTGGTTTCAATGGAAAAATTTAACCTTCAACCAACCCCTAACCCTTAGTGTTGAGATGACATTGTAGCCAGGGCGTTACTTTTCTGAATTAATAGCTAGGTGAGGGAACGCTGCTTTGGAGTGAGTTGGAGGAACTGTAACCAAAAGCAGTTTTCCGTTCGCTTCCCTTGCAAGTAAACCATACACAATTCTCTGTGTCTTTTTTGTATGCAGGTTTTTGTTACAAGTGTTGGGTTGAACCTGACAGAAGGATGTTACAATTTTCTACACTGATAAAAAAAAAAATACGTTATTACTTTGAGTTCTTTGAGTTCTGATATGAATTTATAATCCCAAGAAAATGGAATCAATGAACCAGGCTGATGGAAATAACACACACAATTTATTAACACAGAGAATTAATTATAGGAAAATAAGCGGAGGGGGAAGGCGCTGGAGATTATAGGAGTTTTCGACCGCTGAAAGTCTGGAAGTTACTCGCACAAAAAGAAAGTTCCTGGAATTTCGATTCTGCACGTTCTTTGAGATGGCCGAATAAGGCAAAGTTGGTTGCTTTTTCGACCCTGACTCCCGCCTGTTCCATTTTTGCTCCCGTCGCACTCCAGCTTTGACGCGGTTTGATCCTGACCACGTCTGCTCTCTCCCGTCCCTGCTTACGACCTCTTTTATTCCCCGACTACGTCTACTCTCCCGTTCTTGCTTACGAATTGTTTCCGACCCCGACCACGCCTTGCTCTCCCAATCCCGGCTACCGACCAGTTTTTTCGTCCCTGACACCGCCATCGCTCGCTACGAAGATCCACTTCCGTGTTCGGATCACAATCCGAGTAGGAGAGCGACTTGCTTCCCGCGTCCGGCGAACACTGGATCGTGGGCGCCTTTCTCTTTCCTTAAACTTGTGGTAAACGTCATGCAAGTGGGTCCTGTTTCCGTTCTGTTCCTGACACACAGGGGCTTTAAAAACACAAAAAAAGGGTTCGTATTTTTCCTATTATACGTGAGCTACCTTGTGTCCGTCTTCGATTAATGAAAAGGACGTAGAGGTTGAGGTGATAGCGGAGACGCGAACCGCGTCCACATCGATCTGATTTTGCAGGTTTTGCGCTAATGCAAAATGAAAGCGGAGACGAAGAAAGGAAACAGATGAGGAAAAATGAACTCGAGCAAGTCCCGTGACCCGACTTTGGCCGTAATGATCGCCGAGTGTCAATATGTATTACTTGAGCTCCATTAGCGCCGCTCCTGTTCCATTAGCATGCTGGCTAACGCTATACGTGACCGACCTTCACCGTCTCTGACCGTTCCCGTCCGATGATGGGATTGTGGGCGTGGCCTACTCAAGAAGAACAAAGTTAGAGGAAACTCGTGCTAGGAGGAAAGAAAAAGAAGGAAAAAGCAAATATGAGAAGAGTCATTTGCATAGTTTAAGTAATGAATCATCTCTGTTTCATAAAAAACCAAGAGGAGAGAGTGTGAGGCTAAGGAAATCAAATTTTAAAAAAGCGAGAGGGACAGAGTGAGAAAAAGAGAGGAACATTTAAAAAAATAAGAAAGAGTGCAAGATGAGAGGGGATGAAAAGAGAAAGAGTGAGAGAGCAGGAACAAAGAAAGAAAACTGTGTGAGAGAAAGAATAATATATTGACAGAGAACAAGAAATAGAAAATGGAAAAGAGAGAGAGAGGGGCGGACAAAAGACAGAGAATAAAAGACTAAAAGAGAGAGACAGATACCAGTATGGAGTAAAGAGAGAGAGAGAGAGAGAGAGAGAGAGAGAGAGAGAGAGAAAGAAAAAGAAACAGAGAGAGATAGGAAAATAGAGCATGACAGAGAGTAAAATAGAGAGAAAGAAAGAAAGAGAAACAGAGAGAGATAGAAAAATAAAGCATGACAGAGAGTCAAAGAGAGAGAGAGGGATAAATAGTAACATGAAGTAAAAAAAGGGAAAAAAAGGAGACACAAAAAGAGTATCATCAAAAACCTGAAAAGAGGAGAAAGACAGAGCGAGAGAGGAAAATAAAAAATCAGAAAGAGCGCAAGATGAGAGGGGATGAAAAGAGAGCATGACACAGAGTAAAACCTTAAGTAAGAGTGAGAGAGCAGGAACAAAGAAAGAAATTGGCGTGAGAGAAAGAGCAAATTGACAGAGAACAAGAAATAAAAAAATGGAAAAGAGAGAGAGGGGCAAACAAAAGAGAGAGACTAAGAGACAAAAAAGAGACACGGATACTAGGATGGAGGAAAAAGAGAGAGAGAGAGAGAGAAAGAAAGAAAAAAAAGAAACTGAAAGAGATAGGAAAATAGAGCATGACAAAGAGTAAAAGAGAGAGTTAAATAGTCACATTAAATATTAAAAGGAATAAAAGGAGACACAAAAAGAGTATCATCAAAAACTTGAAAAGAGGAGAAAGACAGGGCGAGAGAGGAAAATTGTGAAAGGGAGTGGAAAAGAGAGCATAACAGAGAGAGAATGAGTGACATAGAATAAAGGAAAGAGGAAAAGAAGGAGACACAAAAAGAGTATCAACAAAATACTGAAAAGAGGAGAAAGACAGAGCGAGAGAGGAAAACAGTGAAAGAGAGTGGAAAAGAGAGCACAACAGAGAATAAAACAGAGAGAAAGAGTGACATAGAATAAAAGAAAAAGGAAAAGAAGGAGACAGAAAAAGAGTATCAACAAAAAAACTGAAAAGAGGAGAAAGAAGGAGTGAGAGAGAGGAAAACAGTGAGAGAGAGAGAGAGAGAGAGAGAGGGTGGAAAAGGGAGGATGACGGAGTAAAACAGAGAGTGGAGAAAGAGTAACCTAAAATAAGAGTGAGAGCCTAGGAACAAACAAGGAAAACAGTGAGAGAGAAAAAAAACAATACATTGACAGAGAACAACAGAGAAAAAGGGGACAAAGAGAAAGAACGAGAGAGAGTGAGAGCGAGAGAGAGAGAGAGAGGGGGAAACCACAAAGAGAGATTAAGGGGACAAAGAGAGACAGATACCATAACAGAGAAAAAGGGAGAGTGAAAAGAGAAAAAAAACTGAGAAAAGAAAAGAGAGCATGTCAAAGAGTAAACAAATGAGAGAAAAAGAGTGACATGAAATAAAAGAAAGACGATAAGAGAGTGACACAAAAAGAGAATCAACAAAAAAAAACAGAAAAAAGAAAGAGAGCAACAGAGCGGAAAAGAGAGTATGACGGTTGCCATGGCGCCCAATTGGCCCCGCCCGTGTGGCGCCAGCTGCGGCTCATTGACAGATTGGCTTCCCTGCTTTTTAAACCCAGTCCTGTCACTCTCCTTTTGTCAGCCCGTCAACAAACCTCTGCCCCGCAAGACGTGAGTTCTGACTCAATCCTGTTTTCCTGTTAGTATTTCCTGTTTGGTATTCTTCCCGTTTATTTTGTCCTGTTTAACATCGGTTTCCAGGTCCGCTCCCGTCTATTTTTGTCCTGTTTATTATTCTCTCCAATTTTCGTTTTGTCTAGTTTGTCCTGTTTAATTTCGATATCCTGTTTTATTATCTATCCTGTCCATCCCCTCGCTTGTGTCAGGACCAGAACGGAAAAATAAAATGACTGCTTCCAATACTGTCCAGAAAGCCAACCGAAACCACCAAAAAGACGTCATGGTTGCTGTGGCGCCCAATTGGCCCCGCCCATGTGGCGCCAGCTGCGGCTCATTGACGGCTTGGCTTTCCGTCATTTTAAGCACAGTGCTATCACTCTTCCTTTGTCAGTCCATCAACGAACCTCTGCCCGCAAGACGTGGGTTTTGACTCAGTCCTGTTTCCTGTTGGCATTTCCTCTCCGGTATTGTTCCCGTTTATTTTTGTCCTGTTTAATACCTGTTTCCAGTTTCGTTCCCGTCACTTTTTGTCCTGTTTATTAATCTCTCCAGTTTTCGTTCCCGTCTAGTTTGCCCTGTTTAATTTCGATATCCTGTTTCAATATCAACCCTGTCGGAGAAACGTCACGCGTTTGGGTCCTGATCTTATTGATCCAAACTGACTTGAGAATCTCTAATATATGTTTTTTCCATCAATGCATTTACGAGTATATTAACAGTACACAGTCTTCAATTTTTGTACTTTTGCCACATAAGATTGAATTGATTACAGACGGGAACGGTGCGGGTTCAAACCGTTCTCGCTAAATTGCTCGGTAATGGATTTACGGGCCGACATATGCCGGCTATTGATGGCAAATGACTTTTATGGGAGCAGATGGGCCGACTTGTTTGCTGTTGATGATTAGTACGTCGGAGGAACCTGAAAGCCGTGCGGTACTAATGCCTTTCTTTTATAGACTCAGCCTGGCACCATTGATCCTTATTTAGCATACTACGCCTTTAAATGCATAAATCCTTGCACAAGGTCATTCGCGTATGGCCAAGGACGCCTTATGTCGATTCTGACGTCGTTTCCATTGAAAGAAAAGTGAATGAGGAAGTTAATAGTGGAACTATTGCAGCTAGCGTCGAGCCGCGGCCCGCGGCAATGTGGCTAGAGAAGGAAACAGTGGGGAAAAAAGGAAGATGACCGAATCAGCAACATTCACTTGCTTGACCAGGGGTGAAAAGTGAGGAAAGAACGGCTAACACTAACAATAGCAATTACTTGCGAGCCGCAGCCTGCAGCAACGTGGCTAGAGAAGGAAACAGTGGGGAAAATAGGAAGATGACTGAATCAGCAACATTCACTTGCTTGACCAGCGGTAAAAAGTAAGGAAAGAATGGCTAACATTAACAGTAGCAATTACTTGCGAGCCCACGCCTGAAGCGACATGGCTAGAGAAGGAAACAGTGGAAAAATAAGGAAGATGCCTGAATCAAACAACTCAGTACCATTCACTTTCATGACCAGCGGAAAAAAAGTGAGAAAAGAATGGTTAACATAAACAATAGCAATTAGTTGCCAGCCTAAGCCTGCAGCGACCTGGCTAGAAAAGGAAACAGTGGAAAAAAATGGAAGATGCCTGAATCAAACAACTCGGGAACATTCATTTGCATGACCAGCGGTGAAAAGTGAGGAAAGAACGGCTAACATTAACGATAGCAATTAGTTGCCAGCCTAAGCCTGCAGCGACCTGGCTAGAAAAGGAAACAGTGGAAAAAAATGGAAGATGCCTGAATCAAACAACTCGGCAACATTCATTTGCATGACCAGCGGTGAAGAGTGAGGAAAGAATCGCTAACATTAACAATAGCCATTAATTGCGAGCCTAAGGCTGCAATTACATGGCTAGAAAAGGAAACAATGGAAAAAAATGGAAGATGCCTGAATCAAACAACTCGGCAACATTCATTTGCATGACCAGCGGTGAAGAGTGAGGAAAGAATCGCTAACATTAACAATAGCCATTAATTGCGAGCCTAAGGCTGCAATTACATGGCTAGAAAAGGAAACAATGGAAAAAAATGGAAGATGCCTGAATCAAACAACTCAGCAACATTCACTTGCATGACCAGCGGTGAAAAGTGAGGGAAGAACGGCTAACATTAACGATAGCAATTAGTTGCGAGCCTAAGCTTGCAACGACATGGCTAGAAAAGAAAACAGTGGAAAAAAATGGAAGATGCCTGAATCAAACAACTCAGCAACATTCATTTGCATGACCAGCGGTGAAAGGTGAGGAAAAAAACGGCTAACAATAAAAATAGAAATTAGTTGCGAGCCTTCTTTCTCTCTCTCTTGCTCTCCACCTCTATCTTTCTCTGCTCTTTTCTCTCCTTCTCTCTTTCTCTCCTCTTTTCTCTCCTTCACTCTTTCTCGCTTTTAATTTCTCTTTGGATCTCTTTCTTTGTTCCTCTTTTTCTCTTTCTCTCGGTGTGTCTTTCTACCTTCCTTTCCTTTTGCTTTTACCTTCTATCTTCCTACCCTTCTCTCTTTTTCCCCTCTTTTCTCTCCTTCTCTCTTTCTCGCTTTTAATTTCTCTTTGGATTTTTTTCTTTGTTCCTTTTTGTCTCTTTCTCTCGGTGTGTCTTTTTACCTAATTTTTCTCTCTCCCTTTTCTTTCTCTCTCTCTCTCTCTGTCTTTCCCCCTTCTATCTTTCTACCCTTCTCTCTTTCTCTCATCTTTTTTCTCCTTCTTTTTTTCTTGCTTTTAATTTCTCATTGGGTTTCTTTCTTTGTTTCTTTGTCTCTTTCTCTCTTTGTGTCTTTTTACCTTCTTTTGCTCTCTCTTTCTTTTCTTTCTCTCTTTCTCTTGCTTTCACCTTCTATCTTTCTACCCTTCTCTCTTTCTCTCCTCTTTTCTCTCCTTCACTCTTTCTCGCTTTTAATTTCTCTTTGGATCTCTTTCTTTGTTCCTCTTTGTCTCTTTCTCTCGGTGTGTCTTTTTACCTTCTTTTGCTCTCTTCCTTTTCTTTCTCTCTCTCTTTCCCCTTCTATCTTTCTACCCTTCCCTCTTTCTCTCCTCTTTTCTCTTCTTCTCTCTTTCTCACGTTTAATTTCTCTTGGATTTCTTTCTTTGTTCCTTTTTGTCTCTTTCTCTCTATGTGTCTTTTTACCTTCTTTTGCTCTCTCTTCATTTTCTTTCTCTCTCTCTCTTGCTTTCACCTTCTATCTTTCTACCCTTCTCTCTTTCTCTCCTCTTTTCTCTCCTTCTCCCTTTCTCACTTTTAATTTCTCTTGGATTTCTTTCTTTGTTCCTTTTGTCTCTTTCTCTCGGTGTGTCTTTTTACCTTCTTTTGCTCTCTCTTCCTTTTCTTTTTCTCTCTCTCCCTCTCTCTCTCTCTCTCTCTCTCTCTCTCTTTCCCCCTTCTATCTTTCTACCCTTCTCTCTTTCTCTCCTCTTTTCTCTCTTTCTCTCTTTCTTGCTTTTTATTTCTCTTTGGATTTCTTTCTTTCTCTCTCTTCCCTCGCTCTCTTTTTTCTCTCTCTCTCTTTCTCCCTTTCTCTCTTTCCTTGTCCCACATTCTCTCTTTTTCTCTCCTCTTTCTTTTACTTCTTTCTCTCTTTTTTTCTTTCTCCTCAATCGACTGGTTCGGTCCCCGAGAGAATGTTCGATCGTGTGGCCCCCCGAGTTAAAATAAGATTGACACCCCTGGTATAAAGGATTCCTTGGCGACGTATCGCCAAAACAGTGTCTGACTAAAAAAACTGTATTTGGGACTGTACCATTTAAATACTGGACCAAACCACTCATACTACTTGGTTTAGATCATCCTCATGGGCATCATACTCAGTTCAACGCTTATCAGAATGGAAACACCATAGAAGAAGTCTGACTGTCCCAAATATCCTCTCACGAAAAGAACCCTATCTGGCCCACGAGCCGCAGGTTCCAGACCCCTGCTCCAAAAGAAAGCAGACAATTGATAACAAGGTTGCGCTCCAAGAAGCCTCCCGCAAATTTCCCAGCATGCAATGCGGGATTTGGGCCTAATGAACATGTCAGAGCTGCCTGCTGCCTTCACAGCCCCGGATTGGCACCTGCGCTACAAACTCATGCATTAGAAATGCACTCCAGCGAGCACAACTTCTGGTGGAGTTTCTCTTGTTGAGAATCAATGAGAAGATTCAATCTTTAAAGCCTCAGTGTGTAATATAAAGCTGTCAGTAACTGGATCAGGACCCAAACGCGTGACGTTCACACACAAGCCTTTTATTTGACGGGAAATGGGGAGTCATGCACGTGAGGCAGCCGGTCTGGCGTGGAAAGACGGGAAGCCAGAGACCGACGAGATGGATAACGAATCGGGATAACGAAAATAAACAGGAGAAACTAGACGGGAACAAAAACTGGAGAAACTAATAAACAGGACAAAAACAGACGGGAACAAAACTGGAAATTAGGCAGGACAACAATAAACGGGAACAATACCGGACAGGGAATACAGGACCGAGTCAAAACCCACGAAGTTCATTTGACGGGCTGACAACCGAAGCAAGAGAGCGCTGAGCTTTATATGATCTGTTTGGTCGAGATCAAAACAGATCGTAGCGGGAGACAAACAGGAGCAAATAACGGGACAGGCGAAAAAGGGCTTGCCGTGTGAAAACAGAGATTTGCAGGCGGACCGACAAAAGGGGACTGACAGGACAGAGTATAAATACTGACAGAAATCCAATCTCTCAACGAGCCGCAGCTGGCGCCCCACGAGCCGGGCCAATTGGGCACCATGGCAACTGTGACACACACGGGCGGGGCCAATTGGGCGTCATGGCCACCGTGACACACACGGGCGGGGCCAATTGGGCGCCATGGCAACCATGACAAAAGCGCTCTTTTGTGTTGTAAAAATACTTTGTTCAAGTAAAAAAATAATAATAATCCAAAAACACATGCACTAACTCTTCGACCTAATTCTCGAAATGTTAAGACTCGTTGGATTAGGAATAATAAAAATCGTTATATCACTTAACTCGAGACACCCTTTGGCGGCAACTGCCTCGGTCTTTGATTGGCTCCCTGTCCCTATTTGTACCCTCTCCTATCTGTCCCCATTTGTCAGTCCGTCTGCAAACCTCAGTTAAAACTAGGCAAGCCTTTTTTGACCCTGACTCCCACCTGTTTTTTGCACCGGTCTGTCCCCCGGCTTCGACCCGTTTTTTATTCTGACTACGTCTACGGCTTTCAACCTCTTTTGTCCCCGACCATGTCTACTCTGCTTTCCTGGCGCCAGCTGCGGCTCATTAACCGATTGGCTTTCCGTCTATTTAAGCTCAGTGCTCTCACTCTTCGTTTGTCAGTCCGTCAACGAACCTCTGCCCTGCAAGACGTGGGTTTTGACTCGGTCCTGTTTCCTGTTGGCATTTCCTGTCCGGTATATTGCTCCCGTCTATTTTGTCCTGTTTATTATCGGTTTCCAGTTTGTTCCCGTCTATTTTTGTACTTTTTTTTATCACACATCAAAAACCCAATATTGTTTTAACAAACCAATTGTTTACTTTCTAAATTTTAACCCTTAAGTTAATTAGTCTCACAACATAACAGTACAGTGTTAAAATGGTGGATTTTGAAGTAGGAGAGTGATTTCATGAGCGTGGTGGAGGTTTTCTAATATTCTAGGATGAAAATGGTGAAAGTAAGAAAATGACTGTTTCAAATACAGTCCAAATGCCAACCCAAACCCCCAAAAAGATAAAAAAGATTAGTTTATTCTAGCGCATCTCAGAGAGACTGTCACGGTTGCCATGGCGCCCAATTGGCCCCGCCCGTGTGGTGCCAGCTGCGGCTCATTGACCGATTGGCTTTCCGTCTTTTTAAGCTCAGTGCTATCATTCTTCCTTTGTTGGTTCGTCAATGAACCTTTGCCCCGCAAGACGTGGGTTTTGAGTCAGTCCTGTTTCCTGTTGGCATTTCCTCTCCGGTATTGTTCCCGTTTATTTTTGTCCTGTTTAATATCGGTTTCCAGTTTTGTTCCCGTCAATTTTTGTCCTGTTTATCATTCTTTCCAGCTTTCATTCCCGTCTAGTTTGCCCTGTTTAATTTCGATATCCTGTTTCGTTATCAATCCTGTCTGTCCCGTCCTGTCCAGTATCAACCCCATCTGTCCGATATCTACCTTCTTCCTATCATTGTCCTGTTTATTATTTTCTCCAGTTTTCGTTCCCGTCTAGTTTCTCCTGTTTATTTTTCATATCCTGATTCGTTATCTATCCTGTCTTTCCACGCCAGACCGGCTGCCTAACGTGCATAACTCCCCGTTTCCCGTAAAATAAAAAGCTTGTGTGAGAACGTCACGCGATTGGGTCCTGATCCGGATCTGGTTTCGCTAGCCATAGGTTCCCGACCCCTGCTTTACTCCATTTGTTTGTAAATCTAACCGTACTGCACCCCGCTACAGCAAACACACTGTCCCTTTAAGACATTTCCGATACAAAACTCGAATTCAAAGTCAAAAGACACCCGTGGTCCCCGTGCGGCCGACCTATATAGTAGGCTAACATTTATAGCTCGGGTCGGAAACGGATAACGGTCAGGACAGAAATGCGTCGTAAAGCACTATCAGGCCGCCCGGTAATTGCCTAATGGCTTTAATTAAACTTCGCTCTCTTGTCCCTGACAAATCACGATGGCCCACAGGTCCCCTATAAATGGCCGCCCATGTGACTTTGTGCAGAAGTCAGCAGACTGTTCTAAGGAGTCCAAATACGATTCTTATTGGTATCCAGAAACTGTACTCGGAACCAATGTTCCCTGTCATTTTCCTTACTGGTCTGAACGTTGGAAGTACAATGTTGGCAGCAAAATCCACTTTATATAATCGGAAATTATGTCGTGTCCAGCATGGTCGCCGTGGTGACCGGCTGGCCCCGCCCCCTGGGCACGGCTGCAGTAGATCAGCTCATTTGCGTATGTGCTACTTAAGGGTGGGTTGTGGGTTTTGCGGGTGCTGGCTCATTGCATTTTCTGTCCGCATTTCCAGTTCTGTTTTGCTCTGTCCTGTTTTGTTTGAGTCGGAAGAAACCTGTGTTTGCACGTTTTTAGTTAAAGCCTGTTTGTTCTGTGTTGTCCCTGAGTTTTGGACGACTTTTATTTTACTAAATAAAAGTTTTGATCGTCAACGCAATTGAGTCCCTTCCTGCCTCCTGCCTCCGTTCTGGTCCGGTCTCCCCGTGACAAATTATTTGAATGCAACACAAACTTTTTCTTCTTTTTTCCGTGTTTTTTTTCTCCTTTTTTGTTTAAATTCCTTTTTTCAGAGCTGTTACTTTTTTCTTTTTCTTCTCTATTTACTTTTTTCCTACATTTCTTTCTTTTCTTTTTTTCTGGCTTTTTTCTAAATTTTTCCTTCATTTTTTCTCTTCCTTTTGTTTCTTTTTTTCTCAGCTTTTCACTACTTTTGAATTTTGCTATTTTTTTGTTTTTTGTGCTATTCCCCCTTTCCTTTAAGTCATTTTGTGCATAATTTTACTTCATATTTGGTCATGTGGTTAGCGCGTGTGCGGCACAGTTAATGTCATGGGAACCTCCTGCGTGGGTTCAAATCCAGCTTTAGACTTCCTGTGCGGAGTTTGTATGTTCTCCCCGTGCTTGCGTGGGTTTCCTCCGGGCACTCCGGTTTCCTCCCACATTCCAAAGACATGCATTTCAGGTGGATTGGCCGGTCCAAATTGTCCTTAGGTGTGAAGGAGCGAGTGAGTTGTCTGTCCCCGTGTGCCCTGCGATTGGCCGGCAACCAGTTCAGGGTGTCCCCTGCCCACTGCCCGATGATGGCTGGGATGGGCTCCAGCACCCCCGCGACCCTACTGAGGATAAGCGGTGCAGCTTGATGAGACAAACTTTTTATCCTGTTTTCTGTGGGGGTTTTTTCTACTTTTTTTTTTAAATTCCTTTAAAAAAAATCTCATTGTGTTTATTTTTTCCGAGCTGTTACTGTTTTCTTTTTGTTCTCCATTTACTTTTTTCCTACGTCTCTTTCTTTTCTTTTTTTTCTGGCTTTTTTTCTAAATGTTTCCTTCTTTTTTTCTCTTCCTTTTGTTTATTTTTTTCTCAGCTTTTCACTACTTTTTCATTTTGGTATTTTTTTCTTTTTTGTTCTATTCCCCCCTTCTTTTAAGTCATTTTGTGCATAATTTTACATAATATTTGGTCATGTTGGGATGAAAGAAGCAAAACCCACCTGAAGAGCCGTTTAGGACCCGAAAGAGCCGGTTCCTTTGAGTGAGCCGAGCCGAAGAAGCCGGTTCTCGACAAACTCTACTAACTTTACTCGACTTTGTTCTCCTTCGACTCGACTTCAAAATACCGCATTTAGAACACAACGTCAGGGGAACTCGTGTATTTTTACCTTCATGCACTGTAACTTTGACTTCATTCGCTTCTTAATTAGCAATTTTGAGCCCTCATTTTTGTGCGCCGGCTATATTTTCTTGTGCGCCGAGAATGACCGAGCAGTGCGCAATTGCGCACGCGCGCAGCTTAGAGGGAGCACTGCTCCGAACCACAGTAGAGGAGGATAAATGGCCGTCGAGCTATCACAACAAATAAATCAACAGTCTCCGGAATAGCCTCCGAAGGCGTCCCTATCGCCCGGATTAATTATCAGTTTATTGCACGTTGTCACTCGGTAATGGCCTGGTGGTAATTGTTGTTTTGTTCGTTGTTACTGCAAACAATGACCCACTTTGAGTAGTTTGCATTTGGCAGCGGTAATTAATAATTGTGTGTATCCTGGAACTCTCTGAAATACTCCTGGGGCGTGCATCTTTTACGTGGGGCGTACAACTTACACAACGTCTCCGCCCGGGTGGCCGACAAAAAACAAAAAAAAGCAAAAGATTTATTTTTCAAATCAAATGTTTGCTTCATTCCAATTTTCGAAATCTTCGTTCGGTTTGGAAATTTCGGAATTTTGGTTCGTTTAGCAATTTGCATACTCGGCAGCCAATCAGAAGACTGCTTCAAATAACTTCCGGACTTTCCCTAACGTTATAAGGTCGTGCATTTGCATATCATTTTCCAAGGTAGACGCACAGAGAACGCAAGAAAAATGGATTAGTGGTTAGGAATTGAAGTTGTATACTATTTTATACGCTGTTTTATTCCACTTATACTCAAAAATACTTGTCCTAAGTTTGACCTCAGCCTTGAGTGCAACTTTTTAGAAGGGTGTCGTAAACCGCTTGTGTTTTGGAATGTGTCTTTTATTTAACAATGACTCGTCACCGCCTGGGGGGTTAGAATGTGTGCGTCGTGCCCCATTCTGTCCGGAGGGCGATGACCTATCACCCTTCTCCCAAGCTTCAAAGGACTATTGGGAAATTTGGTCCTTGCCATGCTGATGCAATCAGCCAGAGGCTTGATCATGGGGCGTGAACATTTCATCAGCATGGGTAATAAGAGGAGGAGACCCCGGAACCTCGTCGTCTTCTGCACATGAGTGTAATATTGGCATGGCAGAAAGATCCGATATGTTCAACTCTTTGATTCGGCTAAATAAATTAATATGTGGACTATACTCCGCTCAATAATTCCTCCCACTTTAGAACATGCTGTAAGGGATTACACCAGACACGGGAAGTGTCTTCGGAGTCAGATTTCAGTATAAGAAATGTTAAAACCTTACAGAATCAAGCCAAAGCCTGAGCCCCAGAAGAAAGATTCAAAAGAAGCTAACAAAATGGATGACGCTACAAAACGTAAATGTACATTAAAAGCATCGTGGAAAGAGTTGCAGACACTAATCACGGGTAAATATTTTTTCGAACTAATTCTGATTCCGTGCGTTTTGTTTTCGCAGTCACGTCATCATAAATTGGAGTCTGATTCCATGGTTCGATTCCAGAATTCAACTGGCAAACTCGTGTCGGTGATTATTCAAGTAACTGACACCCCGCTTTGAAATTTATGAGGTTTCGTCCTCCACGATCCCATTTGTTTTTTATTATTTGAATATGCGGCTCGCTGACATTTGCTTGGAGTGATGCGAGCGTTATTAATAAATAAATGCTTAATTCTTGTGCTGGGAAAGGTCATTGTAGTTGATATGCTCAGAAAGATTTGTGAGACTAAAGTGATGATCGTCTTGTTTAATTAAATATGCATCAAAGGTAAGACGAGTAGATTTTTTTCATTGTGGGTGGGGGGGGGCAGAGAGAGAGAAAGAGACATTGCGAGGGAGAGAGAGACAGACATTGAGGGAGAGAGCGACATTGAGGGAGAGAGTGAAATGGAGATAGAGAGAAAGAGGCATTGGGGGGAAAAGTGAGGTTGAGAGAGAGAGAGAGAGAGAGAGACAGTAGAGAGAGAGAGAGAGAGAGAGACATTGAGAGGGGGCATTGAGAGAGAGAGAGAGACATTGAGGGAGAGAGTGAGATGGAAAGAGAGAGAGAGAGAGAGAGACATTGAGAGAGATAGACATTGAGCAAGAGAGGGAGATGGAGAGAGGGAGAGAGAAAGAGAGAGAGAGAGAGATACATCAAGAGAGAAACAGACTGAGGGGGAGAGGGAGATTGAGAGAGAGAGAGAGAGAGAGAGGGAGAGAGAGACATTGAGAGAGAGAGAGAAAGAGACATTGAGAGAGAGACATTGAGAGAGAGCAAGAGGCATTGAGGGAGAGAGGAAGATTGAGCGAAAGACAGAGAGAGAGAGAGAGAGAGAGAGAGAGAGGGACATTGAGAGAGAGAGGGGGGCGTTGAGAGAAAGAGAGGCATTGAGCAAGAGAGTGAGATGGAGAGAGAGAGAGAGAGAGAGAGAGATAAAGAGACGTTGAGGGAAAGATTGAGAGAGGGGGGGGAGACTTGGAGAGAGAGAGAGACATTGAGAGAGAGAGAGAGACATTGAGAGAGAGAGAGACATTGAAAGAGAGAGGGAGAGAGGGAGAGAGAGGGGAGAGAGAGGGAGGGAGGGAGATTGATCAAAGGAGAGCGAGAGAGAGAGAGAGAGAGAGAGAGAGAACGGCATTGAGAGAGAGAGAAATACATTGAGCGAGAGACAAACATTGAAGGAGAAAGAGAGGGAAAGAGAGAAAGAGAGACATTGAGGGAGAGAGTTAGATTAAAAGAAAGAGAGAGAGAGAGAGAGAGAGAGAGGCTGAGAGAAAAGAAAAAGACTGAAAGAGAGAAAAGGAAAAGGGGGGAGAGGGAAAGAGAGGATGAGGAAGCATAAGTGAGAAAAAAGAAAAGTAAGAGTGCAAGCAGGAGAGAGACAGAGAAACGAAGCATTGCAGTAAGAGCAAGAGAAAAACAAATAGACAGAAATATGAGAGAAAAAAGAAAAAAAAAAAGAAAATTTGCTATATAAAGATCCTAAGATCATATATCGGAACATCTCAAAGTATGTGCTAGCAGAAAGACAGCCACTTTATTTAAGTCATCAAAGTCAACAACAAAAAACTTGAAAAAGGTGTACAAATCCTGTAAGAAAGAGAGGGAGAATGTTAGCATGTTAGCATGTTAGCATATTAGCATGTTAGCATATTAGCATGTTAGCATCTTAGCATGTTAGCATGTACATTTTCAGTGATTTTCAAGGTTCATCTCTGCTCCGTACTTTCGGATATAACATCAAGAAATCAATCTGCGTTTCCTGTTTGTTTGCTTACAAATGTCTTTGCGATCACGTCACCTCGCGCCCCCGATGTGAAAAATATTCAAATCCCCCAACGGAAAAAGTCGGCCTCGGAATTATTACATTTGTGTAATCTGGGCAAAAGTATGGCGGGAGAGAGAAGGATTGCCAAAGAATATTTGAGATAGCGAGCCCCGAGCGTCACGTCGGCTTATCTGGTGGATAATGCAATCCAAGATTTAGTGGAGTGCAGGTTCTTCATTATTGTGGTGTTATTCGTTATTACTTTGAGTTCTTTGAGTTCTGATATGAATTACTATTCCCAAGAAAATTGATTCAATGAACCGGGTCGATTGAAATAAAATTTATTAACTGAGATCATTAGTCATTAGTGTGTCAGAGGGGAAAAATTTGTAAAGGGCTACCTGATATGCTTTCAATTTATACAATAAGTAGGAATTTTTCTAGCTTTTAATTTTGGAATGAGTTTGGATTGAAAGGAATTATTCTTTACTCCAATTAGTAAACAAATTTGCCTCTAGGTGTCGCTTGTGCTCCACCATAAATCTTTATTTCTCTGAAGGATGCTAGAATTTTCTGCACTGATGAAAAAAAATACGTTATTACTTTGAGTTCTTTGAGTTCTGATATGAATTAATGATTCAATGAACCGGGCCGATTGAAATAAAATGTATTAACTGAGATCATTAGTGGAGTGCAGGTTCTTGTTCTCGACGTCTGCAGGACGGCTTCATTTACCTGCGGATGCCGAGTCGGAGGGGAAAAATTTGTAAAGGGCTACCTGATATGCTTTCAATTTTTACAATAAGTAGGAATTTTTCTAGCTTTTAATTTTGGAATGAGTTTGGATTGAAAGGAATTATTCTTTACTCCAATTAGTAAACAAATTTGCCTCTAGGTGTCGCTTGTGCTCCACCATAAATCTTTATTTCTCTGAAAGATGCTAGAATTTTCTGCACTAATGAAAAAAAATACGTTATTACTTTGAGTTCTTTGAGTTCTGATATGAATTACTATGCCCAAGAAAATGGATTCAATGAACCGGGCCGATTGAAATAAAATTTATTAACTGAGATAATTAGTGGAGTGCAGGTTCTTCATCCCCGTCTGTACATTGTTCTCGACGGCTTCATTTACCTGCAGATGCCGAGTCAGAGACCAGAACGGAAAAAGGACCCAAATGCGTGACGTTTACGCCTACGATCCGGTGTTCGCTGGACGCGGGAAGGAAGCTGCTCTCGGACTCGGACTGTGATCCAAACACGGAAGTGGACCTCCCGTAGCGAGCTATGGCGGAGTCAGGGACAGAAATTGGGTCGGTAGCCGTGACTGGGAGAGCAAAGCGTGGTCGGGGTCGGGAACGAGTCGTAACCCAGGACGGGAGAGTAGACGTAGTCGGGATCAAAAATGGGTTGTAAGCCGGGACGGTAGAGCAGATGTGGTTGGGATCAAAACAGGTCGTAGCCGGAGACAAGCGTGAGCAAAAACGGGACAGGCAGGAGTCAGGGTCAAAACAGGCTTACCTTGTTTAAACAGAGGTTCCCAGACGGACTGACAACAGGGGATGGACAGGACTGGGTTTGAATAGGGACAGGGAGCCAATCAGATCCTGCGGCAATTGCCGCCAAATGAGCGGGAACAGGTGATTCACATCGGTAATCATGACAGCTCGCTGTTGTTTCAGCCGCCCTATTTGCTCCCCGTGTGATACATGGATCCTCTAACTATGATGATATACTTTTTTCACATAGTGTTTCGATTTCTTCTGCGCCTTAATAAATGGAATCAACATTTTAAAAGTGCATTTTTTTTCCAATGGTTGTGTCTGTGTGATACTAAAAATAGTTTGACGATCAGAAACCGTTGTGAGTGATAAATATGCAAAAAACCCGGCATAGTAAGCCAATATTCCATTGCAGATACTCCGAAAAGAATACAAAAAATTCATCCACTTTTGATCCAGTAAATTTTCCTGGCAATAAAAATGAATAAATATGTTTATCATTTTTCTCTTGTTTTACAAAACCCACACACCACAGTTTGGTTTTGAACCTTTGGCTTATTTATGGGCAACTCCAACTCACCAGTGCAGCCAATTACTGGTAGAAGATACTTTTGGAGTATCTTCCTCTCAGCGTGTTCATTATAAAATATTGAACAGTTTTGTTCTACCGTGCCAGGTTCAGCGGAATGATGATGCCATGTACGGTGATGCGAAGAGCCCTGCTTCGAGTGGGTTTTTTTGGGCTACGATATTGATTTTCTCGCAAGATAACAAATAGTTATGCCTTTAAAGGAATACCCAAATTCTAAAACATAGGAAATGTGTAAAAATAGTACGTGTTTTTTGCGTAATATAATTATTTTGACTGTTACGGTTGCCATGGCGCCCAATTGGCCCCGCCCGTGTGGCGCCAGCTGCAGCTTGTTTACAGATTAGCTCCATGTCAGTATTTAAACTCTCTTCTGTCAGTCCCCTTTTTTCGGTCCGTCTGCGAATCTCTGTTTTTACATGGCAAGCCCTTTATCGCCTGTCCCGTTTTTTTTTCGCCCCTCTTTGTCTCCCGCGACGATCTGTTTCGATCTCGACCACATCTGCTCTCCCGTCCCGAAGTACGACCTGTTTTGATCTCGACAGTGTCTGTTCTCCCGTTCCCGAATAACGTTCCGTTTTCAATCTCGACCACGTCTACTCTCCTCTCTTGACTTTCGACTTGTTTCCGATCCCGACTACGCTTTTGCTCTTCTTTCCCAGCTACTGACCCGTTTGTTCCGTTCCCGACACCGCCATCTCTCGCCACGGAAGTCCCATTTCCGCGTTCAGAGCGTCCTGCTTTCCGCATCCAGCAATCGCCGGATCATGAGCGCAACTCTTTCCCTTCCTTCAATAAAACTTGTGGTAACGTTACGCGAGTGGGTCCTGTTTCCATTCTGGTCCTGACAATGACATCATAGCAAGCCAGTTGCTCTATTGGTTTACACCTAATTTTAGTCGTAAAGATTTTGAGTTGGTTTAGTCGACACGCAGCAAAAAACACAAAAATGAAAGTCACAATCACATACCTAAAAGGAGGCGAAGGCAAAAAAAGGAACAAACGCTGTTAAACCTACAATTGCACATTATTCTGGAAAAGTTGAAAAAGAGAACCACTGACTTAGAACTAAGTACCATTCCAACATATCCCGTGTTTTCTTCCATGACGTTTCTTCAGTTAGTGCTAGTTTGAGCTCCAAGATATCCGGCGTCTTCTGCAGTGGCTTGCGAAACTATTTGGCCCCCTTGAACTTTGTGAACCTTTGCCACATTTCAGACTTCAAGATATAAAATTGTAATTTCTTGTGAAGCATCAACATAAAGTGGAACACACTTTATTGGATATTTTCAACTTTTTTAACAAATGAAAAACGAGAAAGTGGGCCTCTTGGCTGCATCTCTGATTAGTTTTCTCCTTGTATGAGCTGAAAGTTGAGGGGGACGACCTAATCTTGGTAGATTTGCAGTGGTCTGATACTTCTTCCATTTCAGTATTATTGCTTGCACAGTGCTCCTAGGGATGTTTAAAGCTTGGGAAATCTTTTTGTATCCAAATCCTGCTTTAAACTTCTCCACAACAAGAGCCGGAGCTAGCTAAGCGGCTAGCGGCGTTATAAGTCTTCGGTACCTTCCGTAATCATGGTAAATGCGAACTCACGACCAAATAAGATCATCGAGTGCTGGTGGAAAACATCGAAGCGCACAGGGAGCGCAGTTGCTGTGTTTTGCGGAAACGTGGCTCACGTTTAGCATTCCGGACGCTAACGTGTAGCCACCCGGAGCTACCCGGAGCTATCCGGCTTCTGCGCCGCTATACAGAGACACGAAAGCCTGCGGGAATCGGAGAGGAGGCGGACTGGCTAACACGAGGTGGTGTATCCCTGGATTTTCACAAAGAAAAGTTTTCCATCTGCCGCAGGGATGTCGAACTTTTGGACTAGCGTGACGTCATCCACTCCGCTACAAGCACCCCTAGGGCATCATGTTAATCTGTTAATAAACAACGGGGTAGACTGCTGGAAGTGTGAATTTCCCTACGGAGATGGATAAAGTATCTATCTATCTATCTATCTATCTATCTATCTATCTATCTATCTATCTATCTATCTATCTATCTATCTATCTATCTATCTAACAGTATCACGGACCTGCCTGGTGTGTTCCTCGTTCTTCACGATGCTCTCTGCGCTTCAAACGGACCTCTGAGACGATCACAGTGCAGGTGCATTTGTACAGAGACTTGATTACACTCAGGTGGATTACATTTATCATGGTTAGTCATTTAGATCAACATTGAATCATTCAGAGATCCTCACTGAACTTCTGGACAAAGTTTGCTGCACTTAAAGTAAAGGGGCTGAATCATTTTGCGCACCCACTTTTTCGTTTTTTAATTGTTGAAAAAAATGTGTTCCACTTCATGATTGTCTCCCACTTATTGTTGATGCTTCACAAGAAATGACGGTTTTATATCTCAATGTTGTAAGTCCGAAATGTGGTAAATGGTCACAAAGTTCAAGGGGGTGTTAAAGTTAAAACTTATATAAACTCTATGTTGGCAGAATTACTCAAATAAAAACAAGCATTAAGGTAAATACATTTCCCAAGCAGCACTGCCCGCTCCTGTGTGTGTAGTTAACTTTATTCACACAGGAAACAGAAAAATACACCGGAAATGCGACTTCAAAATAAAAGAGTACAAGACTGATAAACGTACAAGAGATGCAATTAGACTGATTATTGAAACGTTACTTCATGTGTGTGTGTGTGTGTGTGTGTGTGTGTGTGTGTGTGTGTGTGTGTGTGTGTGTGTGTGTGTGTGTGTGTGTGTGTGTGTGTGTGTGTGTGTGTGTAAAAGATTGTTTTTATATTTAGGAATATAAAAACAAGTTATATTCACACATTGAATTCTGAGAAATGTTACAGCCAAAACGACCAACCTATCAGTGTCGTGTCCGGCATGGTCGCCGTGGTGACCGGCTGGCCCGGCCCCCTGGGCACGGCTGCAGTAGATCAGCTAATTTGCGTTTGTGCTACTCAAGAGTGGGTTGTGGGTTTTGCGGGTGCTGGCTCATTGCATTTTCTGTCTGCATTTCCAGTTCTGTTTTGCTCTGTCCTGTTTTGTTTGAGTCGGAAGAAACCTGTGTTTGCACGTTTTTTTTGTTAAAGCCTGTTTGTTCTGTCTTGTCCCTGAGATTTGGACGACTTTTATTTCGGTAAATAAAAGCTTTGATCGTCAACGCAATTGAGTTCTCCCTTCCTGCCGCCTGCCTCCGTTCTGGTCCGGTCTCCACGTGACAATCAGGGGCCAAATAGTTTCGCAAGCCACTGTACCTTCCATGTTTCGTTCATTTAGATCCACTGAGTGTTTCAATGTGTTGTCGAGCCTGTGTTAGCGTTACCGTATTTTCCGCACTATAAGGCGCACCTAAAAGCCTTTATTTTTTTCAAAAGCTGACCATGCGCCTTATAATACAGTGCGCCTTATTTATGGATCAATTTTAAAATTGCAAAGTTTTCCAACTAACTTGCAGCCGCCGACTAGATTTTCCCCCGAACGCCAAGTAGTACGCGGTGTATGCTGGGATTTATTCACCGGCGTTTCATTGGCTAACCGATGTGTCAATCATCATTTGAATCGATCGCTATTGGCTAAAGTTATTCGGAGGTAAAGGGGGCGGATCCTTTTTATAATTTACAGGCTTGCATAGGCTAAAGGGACAAAACAAAGCCTGCAATTGGCCGAAAAAGATGAATGTGAATAGCAAGTTTGGTTGTCTACGGCATAAAGAAAACATGTTTTACCATTCTGTATTTGTAAATATTGTATACTCCTGGATTTAATACCCTCACGGATATAAGAGGACATTGGCTGCACATTATTATGAACACAACAACTTCGGTGAGCTACTCCGGCTATATATATTATCTCTGTATTTTGTTTCAGACTGAACTCGATGTTTCTGTGATAAGCGGTGCAGATAATGGATGGAATGGAGTGTCTATTTTTAAATTCAACTCAATTCCAAGTGTTTATTGTCATATGCACAGTAAAGTTGCGAGCGAAAAAGAAAATAGATATTAAGGAATGGTTGGCATTTCTTGAATCCCAAGACTTTAACCTTCCGAATGATGGAACGATGCATTTGAGTGACATCGTACGGACACCGCATCCGCACGTGTTCTCGACACGTATTTGTGTCTTTGCAAGCTTTGGGAATGTTAAGGGGGTAAGAAGTTGGACTGAACCATTTGACTGTTTTGTCCACGTTCCCATTGTAGCGCCTTATAACCCAGTGCGTCTTATGTATGTCAAAAATAGGACCAAAAACTATTTTTTCGGGGTGCGCCCTATAACCCGGTGCGCCTTATAGTGCGGAAAATACGGTACTTTGAATTCGGAAGATACTAGTAATCTTTGTTGTTTTGTTTTTGATACCAATTCATTTTCTGCAAATAAATTACCTTTCCTGATCTCTGATTTTCTAGATTCATGAGATACGCGTTTCTCCAGCCATGCAGGATGAGGACAAGACCTCTGCCACGATGTCATCAGGTCTAAAAAAAGGAAGGCGGCATCCTCTTAACATTGATCTCACGATAAAAGAAGAGCGAGAAAGAGCAAACTCCGCCCAAAAGTAAGTTGAGCATCCTCGTGACCCGTGTAAGCAATTCCTTAAGAGCGCTTATGTCGGCACAACAAACGTGCTATGCTAACTGATCAAAACTGAGAGGTAATGGAAACGATGGCATGCCTCTGCCAAGACCGATAACTGGCATCCGTACCTGTCAAGCTGTACCTTTTTGCCGTACAAAGTAAATATATTATGCATTTTAAGACAAAATCTGTACGGAAAAACGCTCATTTGTCAACTATGGTTACCATCCGGTATACAGCGACTATCACCAAACGGCAAATCAATCGAGTCAAACGAATTCGCCGCGGTAGCCTCTATCTCGGTATTGTTTTTTTTCGTTGCAAACGAAGCGAACGGTTTGATGCTACTGTGCGCATGCGTCTGCCGCCTGGGGATTTCCCATCATGCATCATTCCGTGGTAGTTGTGTAGTGAAAAGAAGTCCGTCTCTTTTTAGAGAACCGGCTTTTTCGGCTCAACTCATTCAAGAAAGCCGGCTCTCAAACGGCTCACTTGCTTTGATGCATTATATTACGAATGATGATGTCGTATAAAGAAGTGAAGAAAAAAAGAAGTATAAAAGGAGAAACTAAATATGAATCAAATGACTCAATTTTGTGCAGGCTTGGGGAGTAACGGAACACAACGGCAAAAATGATGTTGGCAAGCTGTTTGGATTTATTTATTTTCATTTTGTTTCTGTCGCATTTGATGTTCGTTTTGCCGGAGATCAAAGAGATCAAAGCCAGGAGAGAAAGCTTACCACGCGTTGTGAGTCATCATTTGATTCATATTTAGTTGATTTTGTCTTTTATTAGCATATTTAGTATTGGAGTCATCCAAAAGTCATTGAAAGTAATCCAGTTAAAGTAACCCTACCCAACCCTGGTTTTGCCGGAGATCAAAGAGATCAAAGCCAAGAGAGAAAGCTTACCACGCGTTGTGAGTCATCATTTGATTCATATTTAGTTTCTTTTGTCTTTTTTTAGCATATTTGGTATGGGAGTCATCCAAAAGTCATTGAAAGTAATCCAGTTAAAGTAACCCTACCCAACCCTGGTTTTGCCGGAGATCAAAGAGATCAAAGCCAGGAGAGAAAGCTTACCACGTGTTGTGAGTCATCATTTGATTCATATTTAGTTTCTTTTGTCTTTTATTAGCATATTTAGTATTGGAGTCATCCAAAAGTCATTGAAAGTAATCCAGTTAAAGTAACCCTACCCAACCCTGGTTTTGCCGGAGATCAAAGAGATCAAAGCCAGGAGAGAAAGCTTACCACGCGTTGTGAGTCATCATTTTATTCATATTTAGTTTCTTTTGTCTTTTTTTTAGCATATTTGGTATTGGAGTCATCCAAAAGTAATTGAAAGTAATCAGGTTAAAGTAACCTTACCCAATCCTGATAATAAATGCAATAAAACAACTCGTAAACTGCACATTTTTAAGATGATTTTAGAGTGAAGCGACCCTTCAAATCGCCCCTCCACCCAAAAATCTCGTAGCTTCATCATATTCAATCTGGGATCTTGAAAAACATAAATAATTGATTTGAGAAGGCATTTAAAGGAGAGACATAATGCGCCTCTCTACTGCCCTCTTTTGGAAAAGAGAGGAAATGGTTTAATTATATATATTTTTGTAAAAATATTGTTCGTCTTATTTATCTGAACAGAGGACGATTTCAACGTTCAACCTTCCCTATAAAATAAGGAAAATTTTGTTATTTTTTTTATCTTAATTTTGATTGACAGGAATGTGTTCAAAAATAATAATAATGATATTGTTTATCGTTTTCTTTGTAAAGTAAACGGTAAATGGTCTGCATTTATATGGCGCTTTTCGAGTCAATGTGTTTACAATGTGCTTCACACTTACCCATTCACACACAATAGGGAATCAGCCCATCTCTATTTCTCTCCCTCTCGGTCTCTCTATTTTTTCTGTCTTTCTCTCACTCCCTTTCTCTTCCTTCTCTCTCCTCTCTATTTTTTCTCTTTCTCTTATTCTCCTTCTGTTTGATTTCTCTTTCTCTCCATCTCCGTCTCTATTTATTCTCTCTTTCCAGTCTGTGTTTTTATTCCTTATTTTTCTCCTCTCTCTTTTTCTTTACTTCCTTTTCTCTTTCGCTCCATGTCTGTCTCTATTTATCTCCCTCTCAGCCTCTCTTTTTCTTCCTTTCCCTCTATCTCTTTCTCTCCCTTTCAGTCTCTCTTCTCTATCTCCCAGTCTGTGTTTTTATTCTTTATTGTTCTCCTCTTTCTTTTTCTTTACTTCCTTTTCTCTTTTTCTCCATGTCTGTCTCTATTTATTTCCCTCTCAGCCTCTCTTTTTCTTCCTTTCCCACTATCTCTTTCTCTCCCTTTCAGTGTCTCTCTTCTCTATCTCCCAGTCTTGTTTTTACTCTTTATTTTTCTCCTCATTTTTTTCTTTACCTCCTTTTCTCTTTTGCTCCATGTCTGTCTCTATTATATCCCTCTCAGTCTCTATTTTTTCTGTCTTTCTCTCACTCCCTTTCTCTTCCTTCTCTCTCCTCTCTATTTTTTCTCTTTCTCTTATTCTCCTTCTGTTTGATTTCTCTTTCTCTCTATCTCTGTCTCTATTTATTCTCTCTTTCTCTCCCTTTCGGTCTCTCTCTTCTCTATCTCCCAGTCTGTGTTTTTATTCTTTATTTTTCTCCTCTCTCTTTTTCTTTACCTCCTTTTCTCTTTTGCTCCATGTCTGTCTCTATTTATCTCCCTCTCAGCCTCTCTTTTTCTTGCTTTCCCTCTATCTCTTTCCTTCCCTTTCAGTCTCTCTCTTCTCTCTCTCTCCCAGTCTGTGTTTTTATTCGTTATTTTTCTCAAGCAACACGGCGGTGCAGTGGTTAGCGCGTGTGTGGCCTAGTTCTGAGGTCATGAGATCGAACCTCCTGTGTTGAGTTTGCATGTTCTCCCCGTGCTTGCGTTCCGGTTTCCTCCCACATTCCAAAAACATGCATGTTAGGTTAATTGACCGGTCTGAATTGTCCCTAGGTGTGAATGAGCGAGCGAATTGTCTGTCTCTGTCTGTCCTGCCCACTGCCCGAAGATAGCTGGGATGGGCTCCAGCACCCCCGCGACCCTACTGGGTATAAGCAGTGCAGATAATGGATGGGTGAGAAACGTCATGCATTTGGGTTCTCCTCCTATTCCGGTTCTTGACACTCTGGAACTCCTTCTTCGAATGACGAAAAGATTCTTCCGTGTTGCTAAGCTATCCAACAATGGTTTCCATCGCCCACAAAAAAAAAAAATCCCCTTCGGCAAAGTGAACTTGGCATACCAGCACATCAAAACGGCTCCCTCATTTAAAACATCCACGAGAATAATACACAAAAAAACCCGAATTCTTCAAGGGAACAGATGTATCCTCAGGTGCTACAAAAACAAATGTCGCCGGGCAGGTTGATGACATCAATCACCCAAAAAAGTTTGGGGCTGTAATCTTTCGCCATCTGGCAGCTCGTCATTCCCCGCCATA
Organism: Urocampus carinirostris; assembly: GCF_059441175.1. NCBI lineage: Eukaryota > Metazoa > Chordata > Actinopteri > Syngnathiformes > Syngnathidae > Urocampus > Urocampus carinirostris. Next base: position 6,600,403 of record NC_142362.1, read on the forward strand.
AAATCGACATTTCTCCCCGATAGAAAAAAGAAAAAAAGAAAAAAAGAAAAGCCCCTTCTGTGCTTAAATAACATCACTTTTTAAAGAACTTTTTTGAAGGCCTTGGAGATAAAAATCGAAGAGTGTTCAAACAAACTGGAAGGCGAATGCATTCGCGGATGGAAAATGAAATTTGGTTTGGGGGGAGTTAAAAGAAACTCAACTTGGTTGAGAAATAAAAGATTTATTATTTTACTCTGGGTTTTGAAGTGACAGTGTGGAATATTTCACAAAGAAGTGAATTCCCTGCTAGATACAGGTCAGTGTCTAACTATTCCCCTCCTATATATACCCAGTACGCCAGTCTCTCCCTGTCAGTCCGTCAGCAAACCTCTGCATACGCAAGGCAAGCACTTTGACTCTGGCTCCTGTCGGTCCCGTTTTTCATCCATATACCACTCGTCTGTTCCAAAATTTCCTGTTTGTCTCTGGCTATCGACCCGTTTTATCCTTTTGACCACGCTCAGATCTCCCGCTCCGGCTAACGACCCGTTTTGGACCACCGACCACGCTCTGATCTTCCGCTCCAGCTACAACCTGTTTTTGACCACTGACCACGCTCTTATCTCCCGCTCCAGCTAACGGCATGTTTTTGACCACCGACCACGCTCTGATCTCCCGCTCTGGCTAACGACCAGGTTTTGACCACCGACCACGCTCTGGTCTCCCGCTCCAGCTACAACCCGTTTTTGACCACCGACCATGCTCTGGTCTCCTGCTCCAGCTACGACCCGTTTTTGACCACCGACCACGCTCTGATCTTCTGCTCCAGCTACAACCCGTTTTTGACAACTGACCACGCTCTTATCTCCCGCTCCAGCTAACGGCAGGTTTTTGACCACCGACCACGCTCTGATCTCCCGCTCTGGCTAACGACCCGGTTTTGACCACCGACCACGCTCTGATCTTCTGCTCCAGCTACTACCAGTTTTTGACCACCAACCACGCGCTCTTATCTCCCGCTCCTGCTAACAACCCATTTTTGACCACCGACCACGCTCTGATCTTCCGCTCCAGCTACAACCCGTTTTTGACCACCAACCACGCGCTCTTATCTCCCGCCCCAGCTAACGACCCGTTTTTGACCACCGACCACACTCTGATCCCCCGCTCCGGCTATCGACACGTTTTGCCCGTTTGACCACGCTCGTTCTCCCGCTACGGGAGATCCGCTTCCGCATTCCGATCAAGCTCCGATCCTGTGAGCGGCTTGCTTCCTTCGTCCAGCGATTACCGGATCGCTGGCGTTTGTTTTCCTCTATTTCTCAATAAACTTGTGAGTAAATGTTACGCATCTGAGTCCTCCTCCTGTTCTGGTTTTGACACGATGGCAGTTCTAGCGAAATTTGCATGGTCAATAAATGATTTGGATGAATAAGCAATTGACCAACGTGTCATGATTACTGATCTAAATCCCCTGTTACCGCTCCTTTGGCGCCAACTGCCTCGGACTCTGATTGGCTCCCTGTCCCTATTTAAACCCACTCCTTTCTGTCGCCTGTTGTCAACCTTGGTTTACTCTTGGTAAGCTCTTTTTGACCCTGACTCCCTCCTGTTTTTGCTCCGCCCCGTTTTTTTGACCCTGACTACGTTTTTTGCTCTTCTCTCCGGGTTACTGACCCGCGTTCAGAGCGACCTGCTTCCCGCGTCCAGCGATCACTGGATCGTGGGTGCAGCCCTTTTTTTTCTTTCAATAAAACTGAGAGAAACGTAACGTGTCTCCGTTCTGGTCCTGACATATGAAAACCCTGCTTCGAACTAGCCTCAACCGGACTCCTGCAGTCCCTGAAGTTTTTTTTCAAAAGCTGACCATGCGCCTTATAATACAGTGCGCCTTATTTATGGAACAAAATTAATTCGCAAAGTCTTGCAACTAACTTGCAGCCGCCGACTCGATTTTCCCCCGAATGCCAAGTAGTCCGCGGTGTATGCTGGGATTTATTTACCGGCGTTTCATTGGCTCACCAATGTGTCAATCATCATTTGAATGGATCACTATTGGCTAAAGTTATTCGGAGGTCAAGGGGCGGATCCTTTTTATCATTTACAGGCTCTCATTGGCTTGAACGGCAAAACAAAGCCTGCAATTGGCCGAAAAAGACATGTCAATCATCAGTTGAATCGATCACTATTGGCTAAAGTTATTCGGAGGTCAAGGGGCGGATCCTTTTTATCAATTACAGGCTGGCATTGGCTGAAGCGGCAAAACAAAGCCTGCAATTGGCCGAAAAAGATGAATGCAGATAGCACGTGGCTGACGGCATACGGAAAGCATTTTTTTACTATTTTGTATTTGTAAATATTTTATTCTCCTGGATTTACTAAACTCACGGATATAAGAGGACCACGGCTGCACATTATTATGAACACAACGACTTCGGTGAGCTACTCCGGCTATTTATATTATCCCTGTATCTTGTTTCAGACTGAACTCGGTGTTTCTGTGATAAGCGGTGCAGATAATGGATGGAATGAAGTGTCTATTTTGAAATTAAACTCAATTCCAAGTGTTTATTGTCATGTATACAGTAAAGTTGCGAGCGAAAAAGAAAATAGAAACTAAGGAATGGTTGCCATTTCTTGAATCCCAAGACTTTAACCTTCCGAAAGATATTTGGAACGATGCATTTGAGTGACATCGTACGGACACCGCATCCGTGCTCTCGACACGTATTTGCGTCTTTGCAAGCTTTGGGAATGTTAAGGGGGTAAGAAGTTGGACTGAACTATCTGACTGTTTTGTCGAGGTTCCCATTGTAGCGGCTTACAATCCGGTGCATCTTATGTATGTCAAAAATAGGACCAAAAACTATTTTTTTCGGGGTGCGCCCTATAACCCAGTGAGCCTTATAGTGCGGAAAATACAGTAAATTGACTTTAAGACCCCTGAACTACAGGGAATAATTCAACAAGTATAGCACTACCCCAAAAAGAGGACTACAGATTATCATCGATCGATCTCAAGTGCTCATCTCAACAGAGAAACAAGACACAGAAAACTAACAAGCCTTCCAATAAGGTCGTCAAATGACTTGTTACCCCCGAAGCTCCTGGCGGGTAATCTGGAACTGAAATCTGACACATCTTTCGAATCCTTTGAAAAAGTGCTCACGGATCCTCCGGCGAGTCCTGCCAAGCAGAAAGTGAAATAATGAGTGGGATCTTGTTTCCTTGCTCGCTTAATTGAACAGTAAACACAAGAGTCTCGTGGCAGGAACGCTGCAAACTGCTAGATTTTGACGCAGGGGGTGAAAGTGGAAGGAGGGGGCGAAAGCTTGGAATCGAACCAAGGTGAATGCAGAGAGAAATAGAAAATAGGTTTGAGTACCAGGGTGCTCATTATTTCGGGTTGATGGCGGACTAATCAATGGCGGTGTTGCAAAACTGAATAAAGAGTGGGCTGGTGCGAAGAAATCAAAAGATCCAAGAAAGGGTTGTCAAGTCAAGTCATGTTTATTTGTTTGGCACTTAAACACAAAGAGTCTCAAAGAGCTGCACAGACCACAGACTATTGCAAACTACAGACTATTATGAAACCACCCCCTGATCTAAAACCTACAAAAGGGCAAGGAAAAACTCAAAAACCCCAAGTCAAGTCATGTTTATTTGTTTGACCCTTAATCACAAAGAGTCTCAAAGGGCTGCATTGATCAATGAATATCATGACACCATCCCCTGATCTAAAACCTACATGAGGGCAAGGAAAAACTCAAAAACCTCAAGTCAAGTCATGTTTATTTGTTTGGCCCTTAATCACAAAGAGTCTCAGACGGGCAGCACAATCCACAGACTATTGCAAACTAAAGACTATTATGACAGCATCCCCTGATCTAAAACCTACATGAGCGCAAGGAAAAACCCAAAAACCTCAATTCAAGTTATGTTTATTTGTGACGCCCTTAATTACAAAGTCTCAAAGGACTGCACAGACCTCACACTGTTGCAAACTACAGACTATTATGACACCATCCCCTGATGTAAAACCTACATGAGGGCAAATAATACACAGATATTGTCAACATAAAATAGAGGTTATTCATATACTATCGAATAGAAGTGTGTTTTAAGCTTTGATGTAAGAATTTCCACTGAGATTGCAGATCGAATCTCAGGGGGAAGAGCATTCCACAGCACCTGGGCCCAAATGGAGAACGCTATCCAACCTGCGGATTTCTTCCTGGCTCTTGGGATCACGAGTGGTCCCTGACACCGCCATTGCTCGCTACGGAAGATTCACTTCCGTGTTCGGATCATAATCCGAGTACGAGAGCAACTTGCTTCCCGCGTCCAGCGAACACTGGATCGTGGGTGCAGCCCTTTCTCTTTCCTTCAATAAAACTTGTGGTAAACGCTACGCAATTGGGTAATCCGAACACTGAAGTGGATCTTCCGTAGCGAGCGATGGCGGTGTCAGGGATGGAAAAACTGGTCGGTAGCCGGGACAGGGAGAGCAAGGCGTGGTCAGGGTCGGAAACGAGTCGTAAGCCAGAACGGGAGTGTAGATGTAGTCGGGAACAAAAAAGGTGTCGTAAGCCGGGACGGGAGAGCAGACGTGGTCGGGATCAAAACGGGTCATAGCCGGAGACAAACGGGAGTAAAAACGGGACAGGCAGGAGCCAGGGTCGAAAAAGGCTTGCCTAGTGAAAACAGAGATTTACAGATGGACTGACAACAGGGGACTGACAGGACTGAGTTCAAATAGTGACGGGGAGCCAATCAGAACCCACGGCAGGTATTCATGACAAAACGTCTCTATTTGGTTTAGGGGGCAGGGTTGGGTAGGGTTACTTTAACTGGATTACTTTCAATTACTTTTGGATTACTCCCAATACCAAATATGCTAATAAAAGACAAAAGAAACTAAATATGAATAAAATGTTGACTCACAACACGTGGTAAGCTTTCTCTCCTGGCTTTGAGCTCTTTGATCCGGCAAAACGAACATAAAATGCGACAGAAACAAAATGAAAGGAAATCCAAACAGCTTGCCAACATCATTTTTGCCGTTCCATGTATTCTGTTACTCCCCGAGCCTGCACAAAATTGAGTCATTTGATTCATATTTAGTTTCTTTTGTCTTTTATTAGCATATTTGGTATTGGAGTAATCCAAAAGTAATTGAAAGTAATCCAGTTAAAGTAACCCTACCCAACCCTGTCAGGGGGTATTGACTTTTTCACATGGGGCCCGACAGGCTTTTTTGGTCCTTAATAAACGGAATCAGCATTTTAAAACTGCATCATTCCTAAGACTTAAAAAGTGGTCGGCGGCGCCCTCTGTTGGCTGCGGCTGCATCGGCTCGCTACAACGGGTCAGGTGCAATCGACATTTCGTTCTGTGTACATTGTTACACAGAATGACAATACAAGGAAATTATTATTATTATTATTATTTTGATATTCCTTAAGCTGTCCCTGTGTGCTATCAAAATTAGATAGATAGATAGATAGATAGATAGATAGATAGATAGATAGATAGATAGATGGATGGATGGATAGATAGATGGATAGATAGATAGATAGATAGATAGATAGATAGATAGATAGATAGATAGATAGATAGATAGATAGATAGATAGATAGATAGATAGATAGATAGATAGATAGATAGATAGATAGATAGATAGATAGATAGATAGATAGATGGATGGATGGATGGATGGATGGATGGATGGATGGATGGATGGATGGATGGATGGATGGATGGATAGATAGATAGATAGATAGATAGATAGATAGATAGATAGATAGATAGATAGATAGATAGATAGATAGATAGATAGATAGATAGATAGATAGATAGATAGATCTGTGAGTAATAAATATGCTAAAAACACAGAATTCTGGAACTGTATTCAGGTGAAGCAGAAGAGCTCTAGGCGAAGCTACAGGCTACTTAGCTAGCACTTTTCCCGCATGACCATCAAACAAAAGACGACAGTTTAAAAAAAAAAGGGGGGGCAAGTTATGTCTCGCTCAATCACTCACGCTGAGCGATATCGTCACACTGAGGCCAAATGTATCGATTTCTGATTCCCGGCCAAGATAAAATAACCGCGACATTACTCACGCTCTGACACTTCATAAAAGACGCTCCAGATAGAAACCAGGCGGGGGATGAAAAGGTAAAACTTTAAAACGGAAATAAGAAGATTAACATGACACTTAAGGACGTTTGATTATAATTAGGCACGCACGATCATTATCAGAGGAATGGTTATCCAACCAATTTGTATATCCACAATTTTTCAGGACCAGAACGGAGACAGGACCCACTTGCGTTGCGTTTCTCACAAGTTTTATTGGAAGAAAGGGAAAGGGTTGACCCACGATCCGGTGATTGCTGGACGCAGGAAGCAGGTCACACGCGGAAGTGGAACTACTGTGGCGAGCGATGGCAGTGTCGGGAACAGAAAAATGGGTCAGAAGCCGGGACAGGAGAGCAAAAACGTGGTCGGGGTCGGAAACGAGTCGTAAGCCAGGAAAGGAGAGTAGACGTGGTCGGGGACAAAAGAGGTCGAAAGCCGGGACGGGAGAGTAGACGTGGTCAGGATCAGACAGGAGCAGATAATAGGTGGGAGTCAGGGTCGAAAAAGGCTTGCCTAGTGTTAACTGAGGTTCGCAGACGGACTGACAAAAGGGGACAGATAGGAGTGGGTTTAAATAGGGACAGGGAGCCAATCATAGTCCGAGGCAGTTGGCACAGATAATAATAATTCATATCGGTAATCATGACACAATTTGGATAACTATTTTTCTTAATATAGCTACTAACGTGTACAGCTAAAATAATCCAAGTTGATAAGAATGAGTAATATAGTTTTCTTAGCCAGGCATGTGTGACATCCAGGATCCGAGGACTTGCATATAGTCTGTTAAAAAAAACGAAAAATTCTTATAAAAATGAACATCGTGTCGAGAACAGAACGGAAACAGGACCCACTTGCGTGACGTTTACCACAAGTTTTATTGAAAGAGAGAGGAAGAGCTGCGCCCACGATCCGGTGTTCGCTGGGCGTGGGAAGCAAGTCGCTCTCATACTCGGCTTGTGATCCGAACACGGAAGTGGATCTTCCATAGCGAGCGATGGCGGTGTCAGGGGCGGAAAACTGGTCGGTAGCCGTGACGGGGAGAGCAAAAACATGATCGGGGTCGGAAACGAGTCGTAAGCCAGGAAAGGAGAGTAGACGTGGTCAGGGACAAAAAGAGGTCGAGGATGGGTGCCACCAGGCTGTACTTACCCAAGACATACCACAGGAGATGGAGCCCCTTTGACCCCTGTGGTTAAGGGATCCAAGCAACCAACCAACCATAGCAACAGACTAACACAGAGCCAAGGGGTCAGAGTGTTGAAATAGTGATTAGGGGAGAGTTGTGATAGGAGGGAAATCTTGATAAGTTGCTGTGAGGAGAAAACCCCCGGTTCCTCCATGTTATATGTCGAAATGTCCTTGGGCAAGAAACTGAACCCCTAATACCTCTGATAAGCAGGTAGTTTCCTTGAATGGCTTACGCTGCTTTCAGTGGTTGAGTGGGTAAGTGTGAAGCACATTGTAAAGCGCTTTTTTATTGACTTGAAAAGCAGACCGTTTACATTTACATCACCTGTGGCAATATTTTTATTTGTTCCAATGACTGGTCAAATACTGCACACTGGGAATTTAAAAAAATTGCAAACCCCAATAAAAACGTAAAGAAAACCGGCTTCTTGATTATTTATTTTCCTTTAAGTGTGTAAATAAAATAACATTGGCAAAATACTTTTCGAAAAGTGACGTCACGAAAATGGATACGAACTTTGTACTGCGCATGCGTTGAAAACTTGGAACCCAGATAAAATAACATAGACAAGCTTCTTAATTGTTATTTTCTTTGAGTGAGTAGATTGGGAAACAATATTGACAAAACTGTCAAGGAAAATTATCTTTGTGTGCTATTTAGTAAAAAGACACACGAGGGGGATGTTGTGCAGTGATGACTTCTCTGAGGGGGATGATGGATCATTAGCGTGATGCACTGAATGTGCCTCGGAAATATTGCAACTTTTACAGAAGATAGCGTTTCCCATATTTTGTTTTACTGTAAAACTTAGTTTACCTTCGGTAACTTTGTAAAGTGATACTAAATTAGTAAATATTAGAATCTGAGAGTGAGTTTTCAGGACATGTTGTCTTGATAACTGGAAAGCAGTCCACGTCGAACACGGAAAAGTGGACTACGAATATCCCATAACTCCCGAACGCATCACCACCCCCACTTCCCTCCACGCCGGAGGTGATTAGGGCAAGCCGAATAGGAACCAACAGTATCCCGCTTTTGGACGTGGCCGGAGGACGACGAGTCCATCCGGAGCTCCATTCAAAAGCACCGAGAAGATAAACTCACTTTGGCTTCCGAGACATTTTCTACTTTCCGAGACTACCGGAGTTCCCTCCGGATTCGCTCCATTTGACTTTTTTTGGCGAAGTGGAAAAGAAGAAAGAGTTGACCGGTGAGTTCGGAAATCCAGCTGTGTCGGTTGGGTTTAATGCTAACGACTTTTGTTGTGTGTGTGACTTTTATTTTCTTTTGTTTTATTTTATTCTTTAAACTTTTGGAGTTGTAGTAAAGAGAAGAACATGTTTTTTTTCTTCTCATTCATTCCGCCCTGTACTGTTTTCTATGTCTTAGGAAGAACAGAAGGATGAGCGAGAATTCGTTTGTTTCGTCATTATTTTTCATTTTAAGTGTCTATTCAAATATATATTCATATTTATTTCAATATGCTGGTCAATATTTTACATTTAAGTGCCAATTAAATGAGTACACAAGTTCTAGCCTCTGATGATGTTTCATCTAAGGTGAGGCGAGCCATGTGAAACTGGCGTTCACTCGGGGATGATTCTGTGCACGATTTGCTGCTTATTATTCTTGTTTTTATTGGAAGAAGAACTGGAGCGCGTGTAGTTTTTTCATCAATATTTTTGTTTCGTCTTTTAAGTCTTTGCGATACATCTCCAATTGAAATGTTGGATTTCTTTCTCTTTTTGTGAGTGACTTGTTTACAAAGTGCAAAACTTAAAACTTTTTAGTCGAACTCGCGTGGACCAGGCTCATTGACGATAGTTTTTTAAGTTGTTTTTGTTAATATACTGTTCAATGTTTTGCATTTCAGTGCCAATAAAATGAGTGAACAAGTTCTAGCCTCTGATGATGTTTCATCTTAGGTGAGGCGAGCCATGCGAAACTGGCGTTCACTCGGGGATGAGTTCGTGCACGATTTGCTGCTTATTATTCTTGTTTTTATTGGAAGAAGAACTGGAGCAAGTGTAGTTTTTTCATCAATATTTTTCTTTCGTCTTTTAAGTCCTTGCGATACATCTCCAATTGAAATGTTGGATTTCTTTCTCTTTTTTGTGAGTGACTTATTTGCAAAGTGCAAAACTTAATATATAAAACCTTTTAGTTGAACTCACGTGGACCATGCTCATCGACGATAGTTTTTTAAGTTGTTTTTGTTAATATACTTTTCAATGTTTTGCATTTCAGTGCCAATTAAATGAGTACACAAGTTCTAGCCTCTGATGATGTTTCATCTTAGGTGAGGCGAGCCATGCGAAACTGGCGTTCACTCGGGGATGAGTTCGTGCACGATTTGCTGCTTATTATTCTTGTTTTTATTGGAAGAAGAACTGGAGCAAGTGTAGTTTTTTTCATCAATATTTTTCTTTCGTCTTTTAAGTCCTTGCGATACATCTCCAATTGAAATGTTGGATTTCTTTCTCTTTTTTGTGAGTGACTTGTTTACAAAGTGCAAAACTTAAAACTTTTTAGTCGAACTCGCGTGGACCAGGCTCATTGACGATAGTTTTTTAAGTTGTTTTTGTTAATATACTGTTCAATGTTTTGCATTTCAGTGCCAATTAAATGGGTACATAAGTTCTAGCAACTGATGATGTTTCATCTAAGGTGAGGCGAGCCATGCGAAACTGGCGTTCACTCGGGGAAGAGTTGTGAAATGAAATGATCTGCATTTATATAGCGCTTTTCAAGTCAGTGACTTCCCAAAGCGCTTTACATTGTGCTTCACATTTCCCAATAGCGGCCGTGATCTGTGCAGCCATGTAAGGCGCTAACCTGCTTATTGGGGGTATTGGGGGTTCAGTGTCTTACCCAAGGACACTTCGGCATGTAACACGGACAAGCCGGGATTCGAACTGGGATCCCTTAATCCTAAAACGATCGCTCTACCTCCTGAGCTACTGCCGCCCCAAAAATGCAAAATGCAAATAAATGCAGATCATTTCATTTCATTTAGCAACAGCGGAGTGGTTGACGTCACACAATAGGCCAAAAGTTCGACGTCCCTGCGGCAGATGGAAATCTTTGTGCCCAGGGTTACACCACCTCGTGTCCACGTAGATAGCGAGTCCACAACCTCTCTGCTTCCCACAGGCTTTTGTGTCTCTGTCTGCCCTAACAGCGCTGAAGCCGGGTAGCTCCACGTTAGTGCCGGGGATCCTAGACGTGAGCCACGTTTTCGTAAAACACAGCAAACTGCACTCCCTGAGCGCTTTGATGTTTTTCACCAGCACAGCCAGTTCGTCGGTCTTATTTGGTAGAGAGTTCACATTTACCATGATTACGGACGGTACCGAAGGCTTATAACGCCGCTAGCCTCTTAGCCTTAGCTCCGGCTCTGCAGCCACGATAGGGCCCCCTCATCACGCCGGCACGAGAATTTTTCAGGGCAAGGAGTCTATTCCTCGAATAGACGCATTTTTGTGCGTTAAAACCCATAACGATAGAATAGAAAGTAATCCAAAGTGTAGTAGTAAAACGTGATGAAAAACACAGAAGATAGAAGCAGACAATTAAAACAATAAATCACAAAAAGAGCGAAATAACACAGAGCTGCAGGAAAGGCTGCCGCTCGCGGCGGCGCCTATGATGTTTTACAATACCTTAATAAACTTGGCCAAAAACCGGGATGGAAAAATTTGTTATTTTGCACCATTAGCTAAATAAGGTACAATATAAAATTGTAAAATAGTGAAATGCATATCTGTACATGCAAATTTTAAATGTCTTTATATATTAAAGTCTTGTAAACAGACAAGAAAATGGATAATTCATCACATCCACGACACAGCATCATCTCCAAACAGAAGAGCAGCTTCAGCGACAAACTGCTGTCACAGTCTTGTTCCACGGACAGACTGAGGAGATCATTTCTCCCTCAAGCAATAAGGCTCTTTAACTCCACCCGGGGAGTAAAAGCCCACGCTAAACCCCACCCCCACATTTGCATTTTACCCAATCTTTTTTACAGTGTGTTATTTACATAGCACTATTTAAATTCTCTATAGCAAAACGTTATATTGGGTATTTGTGTATTCTATGGCTTTTATTTTATTATTTTATTTTTCAACAAAAGAATAGGTTGGAAGTGTGAATTTCCCTACGGGGATGAATAAAATATCTATCTATTTATCTACATAATAAGTAAAACTGCTAAAAATGTAAATAACACAAGCAAGTTCATTGTACTTTGAGTAAGGTGGTTGCTAAAAAAAAACCAAATTGCTTGCATCTGCTGAAACGATAAATCTAAACTGTTTTTTGTTTTTTTTATAAATAAATATTTTTAGGGCATTTGAGCTTTTAATGCACAAAACAGTGAACAATGACTAATAATCGTTAATAGGAACGAATTAATGATGATTTACGCCATAATAAAACAGACCGAATGTTACTCACAAAGTAAGTGTTTACAAATTAAAACCTCTCAACTTAAGTTAGCTATGTAGTGTTAACATGTAAACATTAGCCAAAATCGAGAGAGCGGCTAGCAAAAACAGCGGGAGCGAAATGACTTTTGAGAAAATGTCTTGATGGTAAAAACTAGACAGAGGTCCCATTTCCTTCTTTTTCGTGAGTAGAAATGAAAACTACTGCATTGTGGACTAATTTCGCTTCGAATAAAAGACAGATTTGCAGGTCTCAGCTGACCTGGGCGAAAAATAGCACTTAAAACTATATTTTGAGTTTTGCACTTTGCATAAAAAAATTAAGTTCCTAGAGCAAAACCTGAACCCAATCTCATCATTCAGTTATCATCTCATTTGCTGCACCGCTTATCCTCAGTAGGGTCGCGGGGGTGCTGGAGCCCATCCCAGCAGTCATCGGGCAGTGGGCAGGGGACACCCTCAACTGGTTGCCAGCCAATCACAGGGCACACGGGGACAGACAACTCACTCGCTCATTCGCACCTAGGGACAATTTGGACCGGCCGATTCACCAGAAATGCATGTTTTTGGAATGTGGGAGGAAACCGGAGTGCCCGGAGGAAACCCTCGCAAGCACGGGGAGAACATACAAACTCCGCACAGGAAGTCTGGAGCTGGATTTGAACCCACGCAGGAGGTTCCCAATCATTCAGTTATTTTTTCAAAAACAAAATGATAACAAGCCGAGTTTCAACAAACTCATCCTGAGGGAAAGCCAGCTTCACACCGCTCGCCTCACCTTGGATGTCATCAAAGATGATAACAAATGTGTTTTAATCAATCCTTGGCACTCTGTTGCAGAATATCGACTAACATACTAAAACAATTGTTTTACTTGAGTCAATGAGCTTAGCCCAAGTCAGTTTAACTTAAAACTTAGATATTTAAGTCCTGCTCTTAGCAAAAAGTTGCTCATGTTACCAAAGCAGTTGCATAGAGAACTGAATGAGAGGTGCATCGTGTAAGGACACCCAAGCAAAAGGACAAATCTAGAAAAACAATGGGGGAAAAAAAAAAAAAAAGTTACTCACAAAAGCAGTTGCACAGAGAAATGGTGATATAAATCCAAAATTTCAATTCGATATGTGTTGCAAAATGACTCTAAAACGGAACACAAATAATGGTTAAAAAAACTGAAAACTAGCTCTTCCTTCAGTTCTTCTTCCAATTAAAACAAGAAAAATAATCAGCAAATTCTGCCCAAACTCATCCCAGAGTGACCGCCAGTTTCACATGGCTCGCCTCACCTTAGATGAGACATCATCAGTGGCTAGAACTTATGTACTCAATCAATTGGCACCCAATTGCAAAATATTGACCAGCATATTGAAAAAATAAATATAAATTTTAAGTTTTGCACTCTGCAAGTTACTCATAAGGCAGTTACACAGACATGGAGAAAGAAATCCTAAATTTTCAATTAGATATGTATTGCAAAATGACTCTAAAGAGGAAAAACTGAACACTAGCTCATCTTTCAGTTCTCCTTCCAATTAAAATAAGAAGAATAAGCAGTAAATCCTGCACAACTCATTTCAAACTACAACACAGCACCCCGAGGCCATCCTGTTAATCTGTTAACAAAAAACAAAAGGATACTGCTGGAGGTGTGAATTTCCCTACGGGGTAAAGTATAAAGTATCTATCTATCTATCGAAGTTCTCGGGTCACGTCACAATTTTCACTTCAGTTATTCCCTAATAAGAATGCCGTGCAAGGGCCATGTTTATTCGTGATGCCATCACATTTAATTATGAACACTGAACAAAAACAATTCCAGCTTGGGCTATTTTCCCATTATCAAAGACAAGTCAATATGTACCTTGACAATGTGCGAGTTCCTTTTATCTTTTATGTCACGAAACAAACAATACCTCCCGTCAGTCACCTGGTCTCCTGAGACCATTTATTGAATTTCTGGGAGCTTTTGTTATCTCCATTGTCACCTATACTCCTTAGAATGAAGATAACAAGAAGATAAATATTTGCACACCCCGAACACTCGATTTGATCCTGTCTAGTGCAAATAATGTACATCATAAATTCCTTGTTCATAAATGGTATGATCGAACCTATTATTCCTTTTCAAACTTCTATTGAGACATGTTGATGATTCCATATACCAGGCGGTACAAATCTCAGTTCCTTTGTGTCCTGGCCTGCTCTTTGGCACACCCATGTTGTGCTGTCTCTCCATTAAAGATCCTTTAAATCATTCATGGCTGCCAGGCTGGAATGTGTGGACCCAAACGCAAGTCATAAATGACCAGATTGTATTATTTACGTTGACTTAGATGTGTTTTTAAAGAAAATGCTCAAAGGGTACAGTTCTGGTATGCCCGCGTCCCTGCGTCCTAGACGCATCATTTTTGCTGGGGACGCATTGGGTCAAATCAACGTGCGTCCCCGGGACGCATCGTTTTTGACACCAAATTGTCATTATTACCGCATTACTTTTTTTTTTTCTTTTTAACAAAGATTTACCGCACTCCAAACTTTTCGTCAGGCAGATCCGCCATTGTAGTTTTGGTCTCGCGCCGATCTCGGCAAACGAGATCTCGTTGCTTCGAGAAGACGTCATTGTTGTGGCGGTTGTCGAGTGAAAGAGAAGTATGCCTCCAAAAAAACAGTTGATATTAGGTGCAAGTCAACAAAAAGTAGGTAATTTATTCAGTGTAGGTAATAAGTCGAGACATAACACAGAAAGTAGTAACGGCAATAATTCCGGCACGAAAAAACGGCGGAGAAATTCTTCAGAAGACCGCGAAGGCAAGGAAAACACGTGTTTTTAGCGAACGATTCGACGAAAGAAAATAAACAAAAGAATACTAGCAAGAAAAGGACTTTTCTGCCAAAATGGACTCAATTATATTCCTGGTTACGCTATGAAGAGGATGATGATAATGGATTGGACCTTGAGAAGGCATTACAACTGTGGCGGGACAGTAAACCACGAAGAATATATGAACTGAAAAATTGGAAGTGATAACTGCTTTGTATTACCAATTAACTGTGATGATTAAAACTGCATGAATATATAAATATTTAAGCAATATTATTTTGTATAGTGTACAATATTATGAACTGAAAAATCTGAAGTGATAACTGCTTTGTATTACCAATTAACTGTGATGATTAAAACTGAATGAATATATAGATTTATATTATATATTTGTCGCCGATTTACAATTTTAACCGCGATAACACTAAATTTTGGGGACCCATCGATCTCTGTTGGGACCCATAGATTTTTGAGCATGCGAGTCCCTGGTACCCATCACTTTTCACAGGTAAAATGAACACTGGGGGTATTGAGATGCTAATCTTTCTGAATAGATATTTTGTAGCGCAAGTACTACTCTTCAAAATAGAAAACCATTTTTTTGTCTGGGCCTGGCTGTTTTGAACTGTAAAAATGGCTCTAGAGATGACTATTCCTTGAGAGCAAGAAACAAAAGCGAGCCTAGAGACTAAACTTGGTCAAAAATTTAGGTATCATATATGACCCCGATCTGTCACTTCAAACACACGTGAAGAATATTACTAGAACAGCTTTCTTCCATCTTCGCAACATTGCTAAAATTTGTCCTATGCTGTCTCAGTCGGATATGGAGATTATAATTCATCCCGTCTCGATGACTGTAATGCCCTACTCTCCGGTCTCCCAAAGTCCAAAATCTAGAGCCTTCAGCTAGTACAAAATGCTGCAGCCAGGCTTTTAACTAAGACAAGAAAGTTTGATCACATGACTCAGATTTTAGCTAACCTGCATTGGCTCCCTGTTAGCTTAGGATGTGATTTTAAGGTTCTGTTGGTATTATACAAAATCATGCATGGACTTGCTCCCACATTTGTTCCGGTCCGGAGCCTTTGCTCTGAAAACGCCAGTCTACGAGTAATCCCAAGAGCCAAGAAGAAATCCGCAGGTTGGAGAGCGTTCTCCATTCGGGCCCCGGTGCTGTCGAATGCTCTTCCCCCTGAGATTTGATCTGCAACCTCAGTGAAAATGTTTAAATCTAAGCTTAAAACACACTTCTATTCTATAACATATGAATAACCTATATTTTATGTTGACAATATCTGTGTATTATTTGCCCTCATGTAGGTTTTAGATCAGGGGATGGTTGTAGTCTGTAAAATAATCTGTGGTCTGTGCAGCCCTTTGAGACTCTTTGTGATTAAGGGCCAAACAAATAAACAGGACTTGACCTAAGGATTTTGAGTTTTCCCTTGCCCTCATGTAGGTTTCAGATCAAGGGATGGTGTCATATTAGTCTGTAGTCTGTAGAATAATCTGTGGTCTGTGCAGCCCTTTGAGACTCTTTGTGATTAAGGGCCAAACAAATAAACATGACTTGACTAGAGAAAACGAGGCCATCCATGACCACGATTTTACCCGGCCTCAAAGAAGTGGCAGCTAAATTCTGTTTTCTATAAATAATAAATGTACATTTAATGGTGCTCTGCCATGTCACGTTTGCAGATTTGCTCTGTAATCTGGGTCACAAAGCAAGTCTCATAATGACAGTGAGAGTTCAGGCCAAGCTCATCCATCAGTATCCGATTTTCCCCGATTAAAATCTATATTATGTTATCGCAGTTTGAAATTTGACCAGGTGGTCGGTGGAAATTGTTTGCGAGATAAAATCCGGTAGACTGACGTGCCACTTAACTGTCATTTGAGCCTGCTGTCAAACTCAGAACTGGGTTGACGGAATTGTATTTGTCTCTGGAGTCGCAAATAAACTATGCTAAAAAGCTGTATAACACTGATAAATAAACATAAATCATTATGAAAATTTGGAGCAGAAACTGAACACTATACAGTGACAAGAAAACGAGACTAGGGTTAATTGTTGATTATAACTGTCGTTGCAGTCTAATGCAACAAACGAGTCACACTCTTTCCACTTATATGATTTAGCGCCAGCTATTCAACTTCATGTCAGGACCAGAACGGAGACAGGACCCACTTGCGTGACGTTTCTCACAAGTCTTATTAGAAGAAAGGGAAAGGGTTGTGCCCACAATCCGGTGATTGCTGGGTGGGGGAAGCAGGTCGCTCTGAACGCGGAAGTGGGACTTCCGTGGTGAGCGATGGCGGTGTCGGAAAACTGATAAAATGGGTCGAAAGTGAAGGATTTTATACATTATACTATAAAGGATGTTATACGATTAAATACAAGTTGCATTTATCGAGTGCAATAGAGAATTTCACTGAGTGTGCTTCAGGTCACGCCGTTCCAAATGCGGAATGTTTTGGCTGGGGAATTTTGATAACAGGGCTCTGATGAAGGACGTCAGGCATTGTTTTGACAAACGCTTGGTGTTGTTTTGAGTTTTTCAGACATCGAGGCGAGGGGGTGGACCCCACGTGGGGGGCTTTCCTTGGCACGCCTATGGGAGGAGCCGGCACACCAGCTTGTGGGAAAAAAACGTGGGCAGAGGTAGAAAGAGAGAAGATCGAGAGAGAAGGCTTGACGGAGACTCAAGCGGCACTAATTCGGCTAATTCGGCCATTTATACGATGGAGTTCACTTAGTTAAATTGTTTAAGAAATTAAATCTGCCCCCGTGTGAAAATGTTGGCTATTGTCCATCTTTTCCCATTAAGAAACGAATGTGCATTGTTAGGTGGTGTTTGGTTAATGGAGTCAGATAACCAATTCGAACAATTTGGTAAACGATACATTTTTATATTTAATTCCTAACAAAAGCAAGGAGAGGAGAGTAAACGTGGTCAGGATAAAAAGAAACGGGTCAAAGCCGGGAAACAGGTGGGAGTCAGGGTCGAAAAAAGCTTGCCTAGAGTAAACTGAGGTTCGCTGACGGACTGACAGCCAATGAGAGCAATCAGAATCCGAGGCGGTTGGTGCCAAAGGGGCGGGCACAGGTCCATCACATCGGTAATCATGACACAGGAAGGAACGAATTGTGGTAAGCTAGCTCTGAATTCTCAGCATGTAAACGTTAGCAAAATTGTAGTTAATGGCTAACAAATACTTAAAAGCAGAAGGGTATCATAGCGTTTGAGATCATTTATTGTTGCTAAAAGCTTAGCAGAACTCCTATTTCATTCTTGTGAGCAAAATAGAGAATAAGTGCCCACACTGTGCAAAAACTGGCCCCTGAGTGAAAGCTAGCTTCAAACGTCTCGCTTCACTTTAGACATGACGTCATCACAATATTGTGCTTTCGGAAGCCTGTTTTTGTTTTCCATCACTACCCTAAACAAGCGCACAAGACTGTGAAAAATATTCATCTACATAGAAAAAAAGGTTATTTATATCTTATTTATCAATTATTTTAGAATTTTGTTGCGGCTAAATCTGATCGCATTACTTTTCATTTCATTATTAAGATGCACCTATTGTCATTGTGGTACTGTTTTGATGCAATACAATAAAGCAGCACGGCGGCGCAGTGGTTAGCGCTTGTGCGGCACAGTTCATGTCATGGGAACCTATCGTGGGTTCAAATCCAGCTCCAGACTTCCTGTGCGGAGTTTGTATGTTCTCCCCGTGCTTGCGTGGGTTTCCTCCGGGAACTCTGGTTTCCTCCAACGTTCCAAAAACATGCATTTCAGGTGAATTGCCCGGTCCAAATTGTCCCTAGGTGTGAATGAGCGAGTGAGTTGTCTGTCCCCGTGTGCCCTGCGATTGGCTGGCAACCAGTTCAGGGTGTCCCCTGCCCACTGCCCGGAGATGGCTGGGATGGGCTCCTTTTTTGGGCTGAAAAATTTCCACTGCCAAAAATTAAAATACATTTAACTGACTTGACTATCCTGTAGTCCTGCAGTCCGCTCACGACCACTTAACAGTGTGGTAATCTCCTGAGTTTAATCAATGCTCTCAGGTCTTCTTTTCCCTCTTTGGTCATGCTATTGGATTTTTTTCCCAAACTTCTATTAAAGACATTGTGCTATTGGCTGCCTTTCATTTGAAGTTTTGCAATCGGAATGGACGGTATGTGTTTTCACTGATGGCCAAAGGGCATATCGTTTGTATGTGCACCAATATGTGTTTTGGTGCAGGTCCAAAACGTTTTTAAGTCCTCAAACTCAACTGATTTGTCATGAAAAATGATTCTTGGTTCTTAAAATTATGTCAAATATTGTAGTCACTCGTGATTTCTTGACATTGAGATTAATGCGGTGCAGAGACTTGGAGCCTGAATGCAGATTTGAGAAGGAATTTTTTTTTTTTTTTTCAGATGAATTGTTTGAGGAGTATGTTAGGATAGATTGAGAAATGAAATTGTGAGAGACAGAACCGGAGTAGTAGTGGAACTGAGCAAGCGTGCGGATAAGAGAGTACTCAGCTGGTTTGGACACATGGAGAGGATGGTTGAATGTTGAAGAGGATCTACAGAGCAGAAGTCAATGGAAGGAGACCAGGAGGAAGGCCGCGATTGACGTGGATGGATGGTGTTATGAGTGCACTGCAGGAAAGAGGTCAAAATCTAGTGGAAGCTAAAGCTCTTGTTGGTGATAGGAATGAGTGGAGAGGTGTTGTGAAAGGATAGTGGGATGTTTGGATGGGTTCTATGATGCGGCAGGGGTAAACCAGTGAAAGCTGTCGGGCCCTGCTGTTGAACGGAAGAGTGTGTTGTGACATGGCCGCTCTCTCGTGTCTGGAGGGACGAAAGCATGACCGACTTAGGTGCCCAAATTGTTTGGGTGTTTGGGCATTCGGGTTGGCCATGGTCTAAAACATTTTGTGTGTTTTTTCTACTTTTCCCTTTTTTAATTGTCTTTATTTTTGTATTTGTTTGTCTTGCAGTCGGTCACCCTTCTCGAGGGATATCACTGGGGTAAATATAGATATGTGATGCATTAAAAACTATAAAATGTGCTTTGCTGACCAACAACATGTCTATAGTCAAACATCTGGATTTTTAAATGTTTTTGGTTGCTGTACTGTTGTTTTTATGAACTTCTCTCAACCGAGACACATCTGTTCAAAATCTCTGTTTAAGTTGATTTCCAATATTTTTTTTTGTTTTCATATATTTGACATGGAAGAGCTAAGCTATGAGCCTCCTCAAGCCATTCTGAACTTAAAGATTTAGTTTATTTTAAATGCTGGTCTACTAGTGACCCCAAGAGCCAAGAAGAGATCTTCCCCCTGAGATTAAATCTGCAACCTCAGTGGAAATGTTTAAATCTAAGCTTAAAACGCACTACTATTCTATAGCATATGAGCAACCTAGATTTTATGTTGACAATATCTGTATGTTATTTGCCCTCATGTAGGTTTTAGATCAGGGGATGGTGTCATAATGGTCTGTAGTTTGCAATAGTCCTAGATCTGTGCAGCCCTTTGAGACTCTTTGCGATTAAGGGCTATACAAATAGACTTAACTTGACTTGAGGTTTTTGAGTTTTCCTTTGCCCTCATGTAGGTTTTAGATCAGGGGATGGTGTCATAATGGTCTGTAGTTTGCAATAGTCTTAGATCTGTGCAGCCCTTTGAGACTCTTTGTGATTAAGGGCGTCACAAATAAACATGACAGGACTTGAGGTTTTTGAGTTTTTCCTTGCCCTCATGTAGGTTTTAGATCAGGGGATGGTGTCATAATGGTCTGTAGTTTGCAATAGCCTTTGATTTGTGCAGCCCTTTGAGACTCTTTGTGATTAAGGGCTATACAAATAGACTTAACTTGACTTGAGGTTTTTGAGTTTTCCTTTGCCCTCATGTAGGTTTTAGATCAGGGGATGGTGTCATAATGGTCTGTAGTTTGCAATAGTCTTAGATCTGTGCAGCCCTTTGAGACTCTTTGTGATTAAGGGCGTCACAAATAAACATGACAGGACTTGAGGTTTTTGAGTTTTTCCTTGCCCTCATGTAGGTTTTGGATCAGGGGATGGTGTCATAATGGTCTGTAGTTTGCAATAGTCCTAGATCTGTGCAGCCCTTTGAGACTCTTTGCGATTAAGGGCTATACAAATAGACTTAACTTGACTTGAGGTTTTTGAGTTTTCCTTTGCCCTCATGTAGGTTTTAGATCAGGGGATGGTGTCATAATAGTCTGTAGTTTGCAATAGTCTTTGATCTGTGCAGCCCTTTGAGACTCTTTGTGATTAAGGGCGTCACAAATAAACATGACAGGACTTGAGGTTTTTGAGTTTTTCCTTGCCCTCATGTAGGTTTTAGATCAAGGGATGGTGTCATAATGGTCTGTAGTTTGCAATAGTCTTAGATCTGTGCAGCCCTTTGAGACTCTTTGTGATTAAGGGCTATACAAATAAACATGACTTGACTTGACTTCAGCGCCAAGCATGGAAACTCCTTCTGAAAAGCCATCACTGCGGTTTGTAAAGATGGATTTCCCCCCCCAAAAAACTTGTAATGTATTTGAGACATAGAAATAAATAACACAATACTAAGTCATCAGTTAATTCAAAGTCAACTATCAACGCCAGCAGCTCTTCCCCCGAAGTAGACGTTTCTATGTACTTATCTTTTATGGCACCCTAGCACCAGGCAGCTTCTTTCTTGGGAACTGAAGTCAAGCAAAAAAGTGGAGGAAGTCTTTTTTTTTTTTTTTTTTTTTTTTTTTTTTTCACCCTCCTTCCAAGAACTGAAGCTGTTTCCAAGTTACTGGTTGTTGGACATCCCCAACTGAATTATGTTTTTAGAACTGTGGAAAGTTTTTTGTTGAAAGCCTCATATAATTCGGTCACTGTGTGCATGTGAATTGAGTTTTAAGACCTGTCTTGGATTTTGCTTGTAAATCACGACAGCGGAACCTCGGTTCTCGACCAAAATCCGTTCCAGAACATAGTTCGAAAACCGATTTGTTCGATCACTGAAATCATTTTTCCCATTAAAAATAATGTAAATCGTTTTAATCCGTTCCAACACCTTTAATGTTGGGCTCCGTTCCAACACTCTGAATGTTTAACGTAAACATGAAGCTACCCCAGGTTAATCGTACGTTCGCGTATCGTAATCTTCCGTACGAAAGATTACGCTAACAGGAACGTGTAAAAAAAAAAAAAAAAATCAGGTTGTTTACAAGTCATTTAGCACCCGGGTCTCCACAACAAGTGGTGAGCGGTTCATTGGAAAGGGGGCTCCGTTCCAACACCCTGAATGTTGAGCTCCGTTCCAACACCCTGAATGTTTAACGTAAACATGAAGCTAACCCAGGCTAATCGTATGTTATCGTAATCTTCCGTATGAAAGATTACGCTAACATGAACGTGTAAAAATAAAAATAAAAAAGGATAAAGAAAAGAATTATGAATAGGATTTCTTACCTTTGTGGTGGTCAGCAGAAGGCGCAGGTGGACGGTGGAGCTATCATTTCTTTCTTAAATGCAATAGTTGTACGCACTACTTTTCTTTTTTCACCTGTAGCAACTTTGCTGCTTGCACTGACTTTCTTCGGAGGCATACTTAGGGGCTAAAACATCCGTACGCCGCTCAGCATGGCACCCTAGCGTACGCACTCACGCATTACCGGCGTTCGAACTCAGATTTTTTGACCGACCAGCGAAGCAAGAATTTCCTCAATTTTTGGTCGGACTCCGATTTGTTCGAACTGAGAGGCGTTCGAAAACCGAGGTTCCACTGTGGTTAATAGGGACCAGAACCTTCTGCAATATACAAAAATTACCAAATTCGCCCTTGCATCTTTTCAATATGCACTCAGCAGACCAACTATTACTGTTCATTTTAGGCAGAAAGAACAGATCGACAGGGGATTATTGATCGCGGCCAAAAAAGTGCTGTTTATTGTAGGTGAATGAATGAAAACTTTATTCGAACATCAAAATAAAAACAATATCTCAACAACAAAATAACGTTACATAATATGTTCGAAAAGGGGTAGTAAAAAGCAAATATTTATATTACCTACCCCTTCATCTTCCCCACCAAATACACCAATGATATAACAACAACTG
This sequence comes from Urocampus carinirostris, assembly GCF_059441175.1. Lineage (NCBI taxonomy): Eukaryota > Metazoa > Chordata > Actinopteri > Syngnathiformes > Syngnathidae > Urocampus > Urocampus carinirostris. Next base: position 6,623,120 of record NC_142362.1, read on the forward strand.
TAATGATATTAATAATAACAGTTATGATATAAGAATAGCAATAATAAAACAAAGTTAACCGCAGTTCTAGACACACTATTCCCAATCTCTCGTATCACTCATACCCGATTTTCTTCATCTCTGTATTCCGCCAGGAATGTTTTTTTTTGTATTTGAATTCGAACGAGTGAATAGTTTGACATCGTTTGATCTCGTCTTGTAAATTGTTCCAAAGTTTGACTCCACACAGACACACACATACTTTTCCTGGTGGTTCTCACCTTTGGGATTATAAATGTAGGTGAGCAACAATAGGGCGCATAGGTGGTCTGAACCGTGATAAAAAGCACTCAGCCGGCTCCTGCTCTGAACAATAGTGGACCGGGGATAACTGATCGCGGCCACAACTGTTAATTTTATTGTAGACGGGGCCAGAACACCACGCCGCTCGACAAAAGTGCCTTCTGCCGGTCCCTGCTTTTTGTAGCACGGCACAGGGAGTTCAGTTTATTATGGGGGAAATACAGTTCCGTCAAAAAGAGCTGCAAGGCCTAACAAAATTGCGCTCTGCTGGTTCCTTGTCTATGCAATATGCGATCAGGGATAATGGTTGGCGTCAGCATGATTGGAGTTCACTTTTTGGTTGACTGAACGGCAAAAAGAGCCACCAGGCACCTACAAAAATATGCTCTGCAGGCGTCTATTTGAAGCAATAGTCGACCGGGGAAAATGGATTGCAGCCGCTACTGCACATTTAAATATTGGTGTGCCAGAACGGCACACCTCCTCACAAAAGTGACTTTTAATGGTCCCCGCTTGGAGCAATATGGATTTAGGGATAATGGATAGCTCCAGCATGAGTGCATTTGATCCAAACGGCAAAAAAAAGCCACCAGCTCGGTACCAGCTTGCAGCAACATCTGATCGGGGAATAATGGATCGTCTCATCTCATCTCATTGGCTGGCAACCAGTTCAGGGTGTCCCCTGCCCACTGCCCGGAGATGGCTGGGATGGGCTCCAGCCCCCCCGTGACCCTAATGAGGATAAGCGGTACGGCTAATGAGATGAGATAATGGATCGCGTCAGCTCGAGTGTACTAAACATTTTGCTGGACAAAACACCCCGAACCGTGTGCTCCAGTCTGTGGTTGCGCAAAGCCCCGGGTATCAAGTCTGTGAATGTATGCTAGGCCCCTCTTTTCTTCTATCATATAGCAATGGGATTACTGGGCCCAAAGGCATTTGAGTGCTACACACATGTGAAAAGTGCCAGCCCCAGCGTTGTCTTTGTCCAGGTTTTTCACCGGCTGTGTGTTGCAGCATGCAGACTGGTGATAAAACCGTGATTCCTGTGCCGTTTCTTTATAAAACTCACCCAAATGGGAGCATTTTAAAGGAACCGCTTGTAGGTCAAGCAGGAAGCAATTTTTACATGTCGGAAGAAGATTAGAGCGAGTCGGCCAGTGGTTCTCAACTTTTTGTGAGCTGAGGCACACTTTATTCGTTGAAAAATCTCGAGGCTGACCTCCTGTAGAAAAGATTAACGAATGTACTAGTATTATTATAATAGAGTAATATATCGTGTTCTAAGGGATGGGCAGGGCACCCGTATGATGCGGCAGGGGTAAACCAGCGAAAGTGTGTTGTGTCACTGTTTAAGTCAATCATTATTAAGACTATTTGGTGGCCATATTTACCCAAATAAAATACATATGTTAAAATATTACCCGTGATAGTAGGAGCAAGTACTCACACGAGGCTCTCATGATGGTTCCAAGAGGAAAAAGAGACCGCCCCCAGGGGGCGTGGTTTATTTCACGTCAGTGAAAACATTAAACACATAAACACGACTTCAAAATAAGAGAATATAAGATTGATAAACGTACAAGAGATGCAATTAGACTGATTATTGAAACGTTACTTCATATATGTGTGTGTGTATGAGAAACATTGTTTTTATATTATATTTAGTAATATAAAAACAAGCTAATTACCTTGAGACAGAAATTCAAGAGATTTACATTGAAAACCTGACAGTCACCCTGACCAGAGTGACATGGCTGCTTTCTTGTTCATCCGGAGGGACGAAAGCATGACCAACCTCACTTGGGCATTTGGGTTGGCCATGGTCAATTTTTTGTTTTTTGCTACTTTTTCCTTTTTTATTTTCCTTGTTTTTGTATACATGTTCGTCTTGCTGTCGGTCACCCCTCTCTAGGGATATGACCAAGGTAGATAGATGGATAGAATTATAATATTCAGTCCAAGTTTCCTTTTTTAATGTCCAAAACAGTCTATCATGTTGACAAAATCAATATGTTCTTGTTAAGGTGTCTTAATGTGCACACTATCGCTCAAGATGTATGATACAAAAATCACTTAAAAACTAATTTTGTTTATATTGCTCTAGCACCCCCGCGACCCTAATGAGGATAAGCGGTGCAGATAATGGATGGATATTTTCCTTTATTGCATTTTTTTCCCCTTTACTTTCACAGTATGTAATATACATAACAGGGTTGCGTAGGGTTACTTTAACTGGATTACTTTCAATTACTTTTGGATTACTCCAATACCAAATATGCTAATAAAAGACAAAAGAAACTAAATATGAATAAAATTACTAAATTTTGTGCAGGCTCGGGGAGTAACGGAATACATGGAACAGCAAAAATGATGTTGACAAGCTGTTTGGATTTATTTTCATTTTGTTTCTGTCGCATTCTATGTTAGTTTTGCCGGAGATCAAAGAGATCAAAGCCAGGAGAGAAAGCTTACCACGTGTTGTGAGTCATCATTTGATTCATATTTAGTTTCTTTTGTCTTTTATTAGCATATTTGGTATTGGAGAAATCCAAGTCATTGAAAGTAATCCAGTTAAAGTAACCCTACCCAACCCTGTGTGTATATATATATATCTATTGCCGTATAATTTCATCCTGAGGGGGTTAAAGTCTAAAAATAACCTATGGTAAACAAAATCTGTCAACTTGGTTTATCTCCAATTATTTTTACAATTGAATACTCTATAATGCATTAAAACCGGAGAACAAACCCTTTTGCGCTTTTTTACTAAGCCATTTCACCTATGTGCCGATATTAAACATTAAACTATTATTAAAACAAAGGTCGACAAGAGCAGACTTTATGTCCAATTAGCATTTAGAACAGAGGAGACGATGCAAATCAGTGAAAAGTGAACCACATTTTAGTGAGGGTTCACTGTAAATACATATTCTGAAAGAGAAAAAAACGTCATGAAATGGGGAAATAAGCCTTAAAATGAGCAATGAGCCCTGTAAGTGGAACAGTTAAATGTAAATGTTCTGCATTCATATAGCGCTTTTCAAGTCAATGAAGACCTCCCAAAGTGCTTTACAATGTGCTTCACACTTACCCATTCACGCACACTACCTGCTATCGGGGGACATTAGGGGTTCAGTGTCTCTTTGACATCAATCGCCCACAATGGCAACCTAGCTAAAACCGATCTGAGACATCTGTGTACGGAAGCCTAGCTAGAATGGATCTTTGCCATCTATGGCTGTCTAGCCAGTATGTATCTTTGACATTGAGAACTATCAATGGCAACCTAGCTAGATTCGATCTTTGGCATCTATAGCCGTGGGTGGCAGCCTAGCAAGAATAGGTCTTTGAGGTCTGTAGCAGTCCTAGCTTAAATGTAAATTGACGCTTTAAGCTCTCTAATTCAGCCTAGGCTAGAATTTGTCTTCCAGATCATTAACTGTCCATTGCAACCTAGCTAGAATAGATGATTGCATCTATTTTAGCTAGGTTTTACCTACAAAATATCACAAAAAATACTTGGGACTGGAAAGGAAATAGAAATTTTGGGAGGCAGTGTAAATTTCGACATTCAAAAATGATTTTGCTGCACTACCACCTCATCGGTTATAATAGCCCTAAAGTGGAAGAATACTACTGTTGACATCAAATATTCGCCCAACGGCATAGTCTTTGTTAACAACTATTTATTTGGAGTCATTAATTGGACGATATCCCACGGCACGCCAAACAAGGCCTCACGGCACACAATAGTTTAATCTCTCTGGGGTTAAACTATTGTTGACTACGCACGCACAATACTGGAATTATTATCCTTGCTAATTTTGGAAGCATTTCTTTTTGTCAGAGACCAGAAACGGAGACAGGACCCACTTGCGTTCGTTTCTCTCAGTTTTATTGAGAAGGAGGAAAAAGGCTTGCACCCATGATCCGGTGATTGTCTGTCATGGGTATCAGATCGCTCGGAACGCGGAAGTGGCACTTCCGTGGCGAGCGAAGGCACTGTCAAGAGCGGGAAAAACGGATCGATGGCCGGGACGGAGGAGCAAAAACGTCATCAAGTTCAGAAAAGGGGTCGGAGCCGGGAATCAAACAGGAATCAGGACAGGAGAAAGTCAGGCTTGTCTAGCAGGAGCTGAGGTTCGCAGACGGACTGACAATGGTTGACAGGAAGATGGGGGTTTAAAAAGAGATAGGCAGCCAATCAGCGTCCCTATCAGTAATCATGACACTTTTCTTAATTTAGCATTCAAGTAAAGATTCTTCTGAAGAATATTTCTGCACAAGGTTTCTTCATGTTTTTGACCATTTTCTGTTTGTCTTCCAGCGGAAGAAATCATCCAAAATGGAGGTGAAAACATCACTTCTAGACAACATGATTGGGGTGGGGGACATGGTCCTCCTGGAACCCTTGTCTGAAGACTCTTTCCTTGAAAACCTGAGAAAGCGCTTTGACCACAATGAAATTTATGTAAGTACCTTTTTCATTTTCCATTCATATATGGAGATTTCTTGTAAAGATGAAATATTTTATGAAAATGGAACTATCACAGATAGACATCTTGCAGAATTTAACAAATGAGAACGGGTCTCATTTATTACGTTTCCTCTATCCCGATTTTCGAAGTCTTCGTTCGGTTTGGAAATTTCGGAATTTTGTTTGGCTATTTGCATACTCGGCAGCCAATCAGAAGCCTGCATCGAATAACTTCGTGGTTCCAGACTTTCCCGAGCGTTAAAAGGTCATGCATTTGCATATAGACGCGCAGCGAACACAAAAAAAATGGAGTAGTCGTTAGGAATCAAGCCAAAACCTCTGCCTCAGAAGAAAGTTTCAAAAGAAGCCGACAAAATTGATGACGCGACAAAACGTAAACGTACATTAAAAGCATGGTGGAAAGAGGAGTTCACGTGGCTTGTAGCAGACGACGCAACGCAAACATTGCGTGACTGAAGATGAGTTAATACAGATACATACAGGTTCCAGAAAAAACGCCAACTTGAATTCATTTGATGTCTCCATTTGAACATGTAGAAGCTTTGAGATTATACGCGGAAGAAAATCAAAACCGTGTCCTAGTGGGAATAGAGCTGCGTCTTAAGAAAATATCGAGTGCACCGCTATAGCTAGGATTGCCGCATGAGTTGACATGATCCCTCAGGCGTTGTGAGCTCACGGCAACCGGAGTGGAGGTGGAATCATCACAGCTGATGTCTACAGCAGCCAGACAGTCTGAGAATGAAGCTCGGTCTCCATTTTGAAACATAGAAATAGTTAGGGAAATCCTTTGCTTGGAGAAAACTGGCCTCTGTCACGTTATTCACATATCAGTGTTCTGGTTTGCCAGCGTCCCTGCGTCCTAGACGCATCATTTTTGCTGGGGACGCATAGTCTCAAATCAACTTTTTTGACACAAAATTGTCATTATCATTTTTTAACAAAGATTTACCGCACTCCAAACTTTTCGTCAGGAAGATCCGCCATTTTTGTTTTGGTCTCGCGGTTCGAGTTTTCGTCCGCACGCCGATCTCCAGTTCGAGTTGTGTAGTGAAAGTCCGTCTCTTTTTCGGCTCAACTCATTAAAGATCGTCTCTCAGACGGCTCACTTACTTTGCTTTGATGCATTATATTACGAATGATGATGTTGTATAAAGAAGTTAAGAAAAAAAGGAAGTATAAAAGGAGAAAATGAAAAAAGACAGGTTTGTGGTGATCCCTTTTAATCAGTATATTACCAACAATAATTTAATGCAGAAAATGAATTGTAGTTTAGCCACAGCGGAGTGGATGACGTCACACGCTAGGCCAAAAGTTCGACGTCCCTGCAGCAGATGGAAATCTTTGTGCCCAGGGTTACACCACATCGTGTTCAAGTAGCTAGCGAGTCCGCTTCCTCTCTGCTTCCTGCAGGCTTTTGTGTCTGTCTAATGGCGCTGGGTAGCTCCACGTTAGCGTCCGGGATGCTAGACGTGAGCCACGTTTCCGTAAAACACAGCAAACTGCACTCCCTGTACGCTTTGATGTTTTTCACCAGCACAGCCAGTTGGTCGGTCTTATTTGGTAGAGAGTTCACATTTACCATGATTACGGACGGTACCGAAGACTTATAACGCCGCTAGCCGCTTAGCTAGTCTCAGCTCTGCAGCGCAAGGAGTTGATTCCTCGAATAAACGCATTTTTATGCGTTAAAACCCATAACCATAGGATAAAAGTAATCCAAAGTGTAGTTGTCAAACGGGACGAAAAACACCGAAGATAGAAGCGGACACTTAAAACGATAAATCACAAAAAGAGCGAAATAACACGGACCTGCTGAAAAGGCTGCCGCTCGTGGCGGCGCCTATGATGTTAACATGATATATGTTGACACACGGTAGCTCTTCCTGTTGTCTCAAATTCATGCGCCTTATAGTGTGTTGCGCCATATGTATGGAAATAATATGGCTAAGGACTATTGTTGGGGGAGCGGTGGTATCTTATAGTGTGAAAAATGTTATATTTTCAGTGATGATTGACATTTTTATACGGTAGTTCGAGTCGTGCATAACTGGTCATCAAAACCTTTCAGCAGCGTTTGATTGTAGTCGATTATAGACTCAGGACTTAAAAAGAGCCTAAAGCGTCCTCCTGTGTGCTATCGAACGAGGGGTTGTGGGAGGTTGATGCCACAGGCGAGGCCACGCTCCACTCCTCAATGAGGATTACGCAAGCGCCATTACCATGGACAGCAGAGAGAATGTTTCAGGTTGATGTGCGAAAGTGCTTTTCAGTTGGCAGGCTTTGTTGTGAGCGTAGGAGACGATGGCTGGTTATGCTCTCTGATAGATCAAGGGTTTGATTTTTTTTTCAGGACGTGGTGGCGACGTTATGTAAAAACTGTTTGCGTCATGGAAAGCTGCGGATGTTTTGATTAAGCTGACATTTTTTGAAAGCGGGGGGCCCCGCGGATCCTTAAGAACTCTTAAAAGGCATTCAATTAATAATAATGCTTTCATTGGCAGTAAAATGTCTTGAATCCGTTTTCCGGAAGTCTTAAAAATGTCAACTCATGAATAAGATTTACATTTGTTTGAACGTAAACGATTTACCGTAAATTCCGGACTATAGAGCGCACCTGATTATAAGCCGCACCCACCACATTTTAAGAGGAAAACCGATTTTGTACATACACAAGCCGCACCTGTATATACGCCGCATGCGCCCACATTTAATTATGTAACACAAACACAAAATTAACCCAAACCCGACTTCAAGTCCCGCGATTGAAACTAAATGTCCTTCATTAAAGTCCACAGTCCAAAAATCACAGCCGGCAAAATGAACGGAAAATGATATCGGTACTTAAGGTTTGATGCAGACCTGCAGAGTCCAGGTCCGGTTGAAAGTAATCGAAGGAAAAAAGTGTATATTTCCAAAGGTAAGGGTGGGAAAAATATATCAGATGAACACATTTACTGACTCAACTCCTTTTTCTTTAACCAACTTTTTACCCCCTCTTCTTTCCTTGTCTGTCCCTCACCTTTAGCGGTCCCCACTTAATCTCGGCACCCCACGTTTGTTCCGCCCCTCATTTTTCGTTCACCCGTATCAGAATAAGTGTCTAAAATAAATACAAATAAATACATTACAAAAATATACAGTTGCAAATACATATTATACATGGGTTACACATATTTACAAAGAAAGACGGTACACCGAGAGAGTTTTCAAAGCTTTAATAATAATAATATAGCTTTGACAGGGCAGTTAATGGTAGCAAAACTCGAGCGCCGCTAGCGGCCGTTAGAAAAATTACCTTATTTATATTACATTTGTTCATCGTATTTTCTGGACTAGGAGTAGCACGAGCCATTAAATGGATAACAAAGAAGAAAAATCGTATCATGTCTACCTCATGCCATGAGGCTCTTGAACTCCACCCGGGGGAGTAAAAGCCCACATTGAACCCCACCACCATATTTGCATATTACCCTATTTTATTACAGTGTGTATTATCTGTAGCACTATTTAACTATTTAATACTCTATTTTGGTATTCTATATCTTTTATTTTATGATTTTATTTTTCAACACAAGGAAACTGCTGGAAGTGTGAATTTCCCTACGGGGATAAATAAAGTATCTATCAATCTATCTAAGTCTCATTAGCTAACAAGACACATTTTGGGGGGAAACTTCATATGATTTTTTATTTATTTTTTTAACCACCAATTTGAAATAAATTATGCCTTGAGTACCCTCTGGCAGTTTAGTGTAAAAATAACTTCTTAAATGATGTACTGATAATGATAATAACATGATACCTTAACACATAAGTCACTCCAGGTTGAATAAGGTGAACCCCTGGCCAAATGAATGAAAGAAAATATGCAAATTATAGTCCACAAAATAGAGTAAGCAAGGGAAACAAAACGGTCCGGAGCCTTCACTCCGAAAATGCTGGTATACTCGTGATCCCAAGAGCCAAGAAGAAATCCGCAGGTTCGAGAGCGTTCTCCATTCGGGCCCTGGTGCTCTGGAATGCTCTTCCCCCTGAGATCTGCAACCTCAGTGGAAATGTTTAAATCTAAGCTTGAAACACACTTCTATTTGTTGGGTCTAAAGAGACCACTGATGTGTGGGAGAGCTATGAAAATTAGCTAACTCTAGAAGGAAATTCAGGCAAAGACTTGTTTAGTTTTTTTTTACAACTGCAGCTGGACAGGGAGGAGCGGATAATTTACCCGCTTTCGTGTCGCTGGCCACGCTCCTTCTGGCTTTTCCCCAGCCTGCCTTTGTGTTTTATTGAAACAAGAAGACTGGTATGTTGAGACTAAAGGCAAAAAAAACATCCCACCCTGGGGGTGGTCTTCACCTTCAAACAAAGACAGGAAGACTAAGAGACCCCAAAAGGGAACATCACAGTGATTAGAAATACACACCTTGAGCAAATACGTTTAAGCCTACTTTACACTATTCTATAGCATATGATTAACCTATATTTTATGTTGACAATATCTGTGTATTATTTTCCCTCATGTAGGGTTTAGATCAGGGGATGGTGTCATAAGTCTGTGGTTTGCAATAATCTGTGGTGTGTGCAGCCCTTTGAGACTCTTTGTGATTAAGGGCCAAACAAATAAACATGACTTGATTTAACTTGACTGTAGTATTCCAACAGGAAAGAAGTTTCGACTCCAAAAGATAAATGTGTTTTGCGAGCAGACTTTTACCGACAACCTTGCATGTTAAGGCTGCGCCTTAACCACTAATTGATTTGTGTTTTCAGTTTTACTTCAGGCATTGCAAGCCTCAACAACGTATTAGTGGTCCTTAGCTAAAAGCAGCCAAGACAAACAAAATTCATCCCATTGTTCATCAATTTTTGTCTTCATCCAAACGTTACCTCACCACCTTGTTGACCAATTTCTCTTTCACAGACTTACATTGGAAGTGTGGTGATCTCCATGAACCCCTACAGGTCGCTGCCTATCTTCAGCCCAGAGAAGGTGGAAGAGTATCGCAACAGAAACTTCTATGAACTCAGACCACACATGTGAGTACACTATTCATTTAGATAAGCAAAAACACATGCACTATGTCATAAACTTCATTCTATGTTTAGAAATGTTTATTTTATTACACAAATTAAAGGTGGCCGCCGTCTTACTACTACAGAAGCCCAAATGACAAAGGTATATTGTCTCGGTGGTGCTTCTAGCACTTAACGGCAATTTATATTCGACATCTACAGTGTTCTCGTTTTCCCGCGTCCCTGCGTCCTAGACGCATTATTTTTGCTGGGGACGCATCGTGTCAAATCAACGTCCCCGGGACGCAACTTTTTTGACACGAAATTGTCGTTCTCATTTTTTAACAAAGATTTACCGTACTCCAAACTTTTCGTGAGGCAGATCCGCCATTGTTGTTTTGGTCCCGCGGTTCGAGTTTTCGTCTGCACGCCGATCTCCAGTTCGAGTTGTGTAGCTCATTTTGCGCTTTTCTCACTGTTGTCTTGCGGACAGAATTTAAACCATCGGTGGGCCTGATCTGGCCCGCGGGCCGCCTGTTTGACACCTGTGCTTTAAGGCATGTTAACTTGCTATTGTTCAGCCGCATCGATCGTCAAAAGGTATTGCACATCCAGGGTTGGGTAGGGTTACTTTAACTTGATTACTTTCAATTACTTTTGGATTACTCCAATACCAAATATGCTAATAAAAGACAAAAGAAACTAAATATGAATAAAATGACTAAATTTTGTGCAGGATTGGGGAGTAACGGAATACATGGAACGGCAAAAAATGATGTTGGCGAGCTGTTTGGATTTATTTTCATTTTGTTTCTGTGGCATTTTATGTTCGTTTTGCCAGAGATCAAAGCCAGGAGAGAAAGCTTACCACGTGTTGTGAGTCAGCATTTGATTCATATTTAGTTTCTTTTGTCTTTTATTAGCATATTTGGTTTTGGAGTCATCCAAAAGTCATTGAAAGTAATCCAGTTAAAGTAACCCTACCCAACCATGTGCACATCTCAGTCAGTTCAGATTATCAGAGTGCACTTGAAGACAAGTCGAGTGGCAGTGGGGAGGGACCAGAAGGGCACTTAAGTCCGCCTGGAGCTCCCCTGGCCGTTCAGCTTTTTGGCAGACCATCTGTCCAGTAGCAACCTTACGTCAGCGGTTCTGGGAGCTCGCCAAGACCAAACAAAGCCCGTCACTCCTCAATTAGGCGACCGTGTCTTTGCTCTGCAGCCCTCAAAAGGTAGATTAAGAAAAGGGTGGAATACCAATGTCCCAGAGTCACTGTCCATGAGACAAATGTGATCATTTTGCTTCAATTCAGCCTTTTGCAATGCTCTTTTGCAATACCCTATTGACAAAACCGGTTCATCTGTGAAAAGTGTACAAGTAAAATTCATGCAAATGTGATGCGCCCTTCCAGGTTGCACAGTTCATGTCCCTTCGGAGATATTACAGGGCATTCAGTGAAAAGTTTCGAAACTGTGTCTGATTTTAGGCTTTCAGTTACAGCGATTGGCCCTTGTGTTAGTTAATGACATATAATTACAGTGGAACCTCGGTTCTCGACCATAATCTGTTCCAGAACCCTGTCCGAAAACCGATTAGTTCAATCACCGAAATCGTTTTTCCCATTAAAAGTAATGTAAATCATTTTTAATCCGTTCCAACACCCTGAATGTTTACCATGAACTTAAACATGAAGCTAGCCCAGGCTATTGGTACGTTCGCGTTAGCGTAATCTTCCGTACGAAAGATTACGCTAACATGAACGTGTAAAAATAAAAAAATCTGGTCGTTTACACGTCATTTAGCACCCGGGTCTCCACAACAAGTGGCTAGCGCTTCATTGGAAATGGGGCTCCGTTACAACACCTTGAATGTTTTACGTACACAAAGCTAACCCAGGCTAATCGTACGTTCGCGTTATCGTAATCTTCCGTACGAAAGATTACGCTAACATGAACGTGTAAAAATAAACAAAGGGTAAAGAAAAGAATTATGAATAGGATTTCTTACCTTTTTGGTGCTCAGCAGAAGCCATGCTGTATGTATGGCAAGATCGGAAACTTGCACACTTTCTTCATATTTTGCCATTATTTCTTTCTTAAATGCAATAGTTGTACGCACTACTCTTCTTTTTTCAACTTGTAGCAACTTAGCTGCTTGCACCGACCTTCTTCAGAGGCATAATTAGGGGCTAAAACACTTGGTACACCTATATTAAAAGCAAAAGCAAAACGAAACACGTCCGCACGTGATAACAGTTCTTCACGAGAGGTGGGGTCAATCTACACGATCTACACCCGTACGCCGCTCAGCATAGCACCCTAGCGTACCGGCGTTCGAACTCCGATTATTTGATAGAACAGCGAAACAAGAATTTCTCGAAATTTTTGGTCGAGAACCGATTTGTTCGAACTGAGAGGCGTTCGAAAACCGAGGTTCCACTGTACAGTCGTAGTGGGGATCGTAAGGTTAAATTGTTGTATGGCAATTAGCTAATGCGTTCCGAGCCCTCAGTAAAATAAAATAAAATGGTATACAGGTATGTAACAAAATAGTATGTACTAAGTACTTCAGTTTGACAGGACTGGGTTTAAATAGAGACAGGGAGCCAATCAGAACCCGCAGACAAAAACGGTAAATAAAAATTCACTTTAAAGGGTTTTTCTTTAGCTAGCCATCGGATTATCGAAAAGATCTTTCATCTGTTTTCCAGATACAACTGTCTTGAAAACAAAGTTTAAGAGATTAAACCCGTCTCTTCAATTTAATTCGTCAATTCATTATTGGTTAAAATAATTTATCGACCCCTAAACTCGCTACTCAAGTTACGTTTCAGTATTGCTAAACTACGCTAAACATTAATATAGACAGGGTTGGGTAGGGTTACTTTGACTGGATTACTTTCATTTACTTTTGGATTATGCTGATAAAAAACAAAAGAAACTAAATATGAATAAAATGATGACTCACAACACGTGGTAAGCTTTCTCTCCTGGCTTTGATCTCTTTGATCTCCGGCAAAACGAACATAAAATGCGACGGAAACAAAATGAAAATCAATCCAAACAGCTTGCCAACATCATTTTTGCCGTTCCATGTATTCCGTTACTCCCCAAACCTGCACAAAATTTAGTCATTTTATTTATATTTAGTTTCTTTTGTCTTTTATTAGCATATATGGTATTGGAGTATTCCAAAAGTAAATGAAAGTAATCCAGTTAAAGTAACCCTACCCAACCCTGGACGTGACTTGGGCTGGTACAGCGGAGTTAGCGGGTGGATGCAGAAGGGGCGGGCGTCAGATTCAAATTATTTTAAAACGTGTGAGGATTTTCACGTCTAAGTCAAGTCATGTTTATTTGTATAGCCCTTAATCACAAGGAGTCTCAGATGTCATTATTCTTAATATGGGTACCAATTGTAATTGTTATGACCATATTTCTCAGGAAGGGTAACCGTGTATGCCACCATATTTCTCGATAATTGCAAGCTTTGCAAAATACCTTATTGTGTTATACTAACAAAGCACATGGTATTCTGAACTGAAAGAAAAGATAAAAAGGCATTGTGGGATGGAGTTCAGCCAAAGGCAAATCAGCATCTTCATGATGCCGGGACGCAAACCAATAGCTGACCAGCTTCTTGTACGATATTGAGCATAGCAGACAGGATCTTGGAGTGTAACTCAACGTATTCACAAACACTGTATAGTTTGAGTTTCATAATAATTTGTTTTTGACGTTGTATAGTAGGTAAAATGTCCTAACCAGAGACTGAAATAATATCATATCATATTGTGAAAACAGGGCAGCACGGCGGGGCAGTGGCATAGCGTGTGTGCGGCACAGTTCTGAGGTCATGAGATCAAACCTCCTGTGTGGAGTTTGCATGTTCTCCCCGTGCTTGCGTGGGTTTCCTCCCACATTCCAAAAACATGCATGTTAGGTTCATTGGCTGGTCCAAATTGTCCCTAGGTGTGAATGAGCGAGTGAATTGTCTGTCCCTGTGTTCCCTGCGACTGGCTGGCAACCGGTTCGGGGTGTCCCCTGCCCACTGCCCGAGGATGGCTGGGATGGGCTCCAAAACCCCCGGGACCCTACTGAGGATAAGCGGTGCAGATGATGGATGGATGGATTGTGAAAACACTAAGGTTCCTGGGGCTTTACTGTAGTTGTTGTTATTGTTTGGTAATATGTCTGCATTCTGTCGCAAGCATCAGCGTGCAGTTGCCCGTCATCCAGATTATGTCTTGTGTAATAAGACCAGGCTTCTGTGTTCGAGGCTCTTCTGTAAAACATCAAGTCAAAGGATGATGGTTTCAATATGCTCCATAATTTGATCTTAATCCTCTCCGCCAGGCCATCTGGGTAAAGCTTTGTGGCTTGGCATTCGTCGGCTCAATCTGATGTTGAAAATTTAAGAAAGGCTTGACTGTTGAGGTTGTGTTTTTCATTGATGGCTTTTTTGATCCATAGTTTCACAATATTGACCTCTCAAAGGGTTATTCACCAGCTTTTGACACAATAGTTATAGTCAACGTTATTTAAAAGAAAAATAACTAGCAACATATAGCTAGTTTTTCATGTTTCTCTCTTAAGAATGCACCAGTGCTCTAAAAGTATATGTCATTTGTGTGCAGGGTCGGGTAGGCTTACTTTATCTTGATTACCGTAAATTCCGGACTATAAGCCGCTACTTTTTTCCCAAATGTTTAGCCCTGCGGTTTATTCAGTGAAGCGGCCAATTTATGAAATTTTTCTAACGGTAAGATTTAGAACGGTGGAATAAGTGCGCCGAGGTGGACTGCATCCTCATAGTTTACGTTCAAATTGTACGTATGACAAAGGTTCTTTCCTATGATGAGGAAGACGCCCTTGATGGCAACAGTTATAAGGAGAAAGATGAGGACGGTTTACCGTGAATTTCGCAATTGCGGTACGGCTTTTTTTTAACAGCTACGCTTGATGCGTAACGAGCGTGTTGGTAGTAGCGTGTTGCTACCTGTCACAGGCACGGTTTGGGATGAAAGTTATATTATTATTATTAAAACTTTGAAAACTCTCTCGGTGTACTGTCTTTCTTCGTAAATATGTGTAACCATGTATAATATGTATTTGCAACTGTATATTTTTGTTGTATTTATTTTAGAGACTTTTTGTGATATGTTTTCTAAAGAAGGGGCGGAGCAAACGCGGGCTGACGGGAAGTGGGGTGAAGCTGAGTTAAATCTCTTTGTTGTTGCAGCGGACAATAGTGGATATTTATTTTTCCCACCCTTAACTTTGGAAATATACCGGTACATTTTTTTCATTGGATTACTTTTAACAAGACCCGGACTTTAAAGGGCTGCATTAAATTGTAACTACCGGTATCATTTTCCGTTCATGTTGCCGACTGCGGTGATTGCATTGTGTACTATAGCTATCGTCACGATCACGGCACCTAAAGTCAGATTCGGGATAAACTTGTGACTGTGTTACATGTTACAATGTGGGCTCATGCGGCCTATATAGAGGTGCGGCTTGTGTAAGGACAAAACCAGTAAAGCCTGTAAAATGTGGTGCGTCCGGTGCGCTCTATAGTCCGGATTTTACGATACTTTCAATTACTTTTGGATGACTCCAATACCAAATATGCTAATAAAAGACAAAAGAAACTAAATATGAATAAAATGATGACTCACAACACGTGGTAAGCTTTCTCTCCTGGCTTTGATCTCTTCGATCTCCGTCAAAACTAACATAAAATGCGACAGAAACAAAATGAAAATCAATCCAAACAGCTTGCCAACATCATTTTTGCCGTTCCGTGTATTCCGTTACTCCCCAAGCCTGCACAAAATTGAGTAATTTTATTCATATTGAGTTTCTTTTGTCTTTTATTAGCATATTTGGTATTGGAGTAATCCAAAAGTAATTGAAAGTAATCAAGTTAAAGTAACCCTACCCAACACTGCTTGTGTGTCAAACCACACAGCGTTCCCACTGTTCCCATCAAAGCTATTTCACAATAAATTCAATTGGAATGTCATTATAAAAACATACTTTGTGTAATAAGATTGAAGGCACGTCCAAATCAGTCCCTGCTCGTATATAACATTCTAGTTAGGGTTGCTTTCCCATTTGCCAAATGTGACGCAGTTTTCTTTTGTTACTGTGCCAAGGGCTACCAGTTTAATGTGCTTTTCCATCCATCCATTATCTGCACCGCTTATCCTCAGTAGGGTCGCGGGGGTGTTGGAGCCCATCCCAGCTATCTTCGAGCACTGGGCAGGGGACACCCTGAACTGGTTGCCAGCCAATCGCAGGGCACACAGAGACTGACAACTCACTCGCTTATTCATACCTAGGGACAATTTGGTTAGGCCAATCAACCTGACGTGCATGTTTTTGGAATGTGGGAGGAAACCGGAGTGCCCGGAGGAAACCCACGCAAGCAGGGGGAGAACATGCAAACTCCACACAGGAGGTTCGATCTCATGACCTCGGAACTGTGCCGCACACGCGCTAACCACTGTGCCGCCATGCTGCTTTTAGACAATAGCAAGCTATTATGTTAATACTACGTTGTTACTATGTTAATACCAGGTTCAGGATTCGTTCGGAAATCCTTGACAATGCTTGAATTTTAATGTTGTCATATATTGAAAAGTGCTTGAAGTTTGGGTGAAGTAAATGCTTGAAATTTTTGCATGTTTACATAAGTCTTCTTAAAAATGACGCTGACACTGCTCTCTGGCAGCTTTGCTTTGCCATTCCATCTCTTTTTCCTTTGTTAATAATGGCAAGTGGCATTAGTTTGTACGGCATTGTCCTATGATGCATTTTTCTTGCCTACGAGTGGAGCCCAAGAGGATAGATACACATAAACAGGGAACTTTATTATCGGCCATGCAAAAAATGAAGGTAGTGTTTCCCTTTGGTAAATTGTAATGGGAATAAGTTAATGTTACTGAAACTGTAAGTTACATATTCACGTAATTCTACGCTTTTTTGGGGAAATTTTTGTCTATAAATTATTTACTCACATATTGTTCGGATCAACAAATATCTTCGAGATGTATTAATGGTACGGGAAAAAGTGGCTTCAAAAGTCCCTAAAATTGCTTGAATTTGGCCATGAACCCTGCAGGTTGTAATTATCAGTAGGGGTAAAATATGCTATCTTAACTACCAACACATAATCCTCGTATAAAGATAGATACTTTATTTATCCCCGTAGGGAAATTCGTACTTCCAGCAGTATCCTTTTGTTGATTATTAACAGATTAACAGGATGGCCTCGGGGTGCTGTGTTGTAGTTTAGCAACAGCTGAGTGAATGACGTCACACGCTAGGCCAAAAGTTCAATGTCCCGGCAGCAGATGGAAATCTTTGTGCCCAGGGTTACACCACCTCGTGTCCACGTAGATAAGCGAGTCCGCCTCCTCTCCGCTTCCCGCAGGCGTTCGTGTCTCTGTCTGCCCTAGCAGCGCTGAGGCCGGGTAGCTCCACGCTAGCGTCCGGGATGCTAAACGTGAGCCACGTTTCCGTAAAACACAGAAACTGCACTCCCTGTACGCTTTGATGTTTTTCACCAGCACAGCCATTTAGTGGGTCTTATTTGGTAGAGAGTTCACATTTTCCATGATTACGGACGGTACCGAAGGCTTATATCGCCGCTAGCCGCTTAGCCTTCACCTTAGCTCCGGCTCTGCAGCCACGATAGGGCCACCTCATCACGCCGGCACGAGAATTCTTCAGGGTAAGGAGTTGATTCCTTGAATAAACGCCCTTTTGTGCGTTAAAACCCATAACCATAGGATCGAAAGTAATCCAAAGTGTAGTTGTCAAACAGGACGAAAAACACCAAAGTTGGAAGCAGACAATGAAAACAATAAATCACAAAAAGAGAGTAATTAATAATTATAAAATAAACTCTAATTTTTTAAATAATTTTGGAAGCATTTATCATGCTAGTTAGAAAACAAATTTTCTAGAACATGCAGTATGTTACTTGACATGTTTGTATAGCCTAAATGCATAGTTCTCACAAAAAAAAATTGATTTCCACTAGCAGGAAGGTCTTACTAAAGAATACATGCAACTAAAATTACTGTAAATTCCGGACTATAAGCCGCTACTTTTTTCCCCAAATGTTCAGCCCTTATTCAGTGAAGCGGCCAATTTATGTAATTTTTCTTACGGCTACCAGCGGCGCTGGAGTATAAAAGGTAAGATTAAGACCAGCAGAATATGTGCGCCGAGAAAGACTGCATTGCATACATTGCCTGTAAAATAAAGGTACTTTCCGATAATGGCGATAGTTACGTGGAGGAAGTTGAGGACGATCCTCCGTGAGGGGTTTTTAAGGGTTATTGATCTATCTTCGTTATTCATTATCCATTATCCGTTATCGGTCAGTTCATAATACGCTACAAAGCCTAGGAGCCGGGACACTTACTCTCAGCCAAAAGGCCAAGCTAAGGTCCTAGCCCTAAAGCCTTGCTGCGATCATTGCGAATGCACCGTTCCCGGAGGTACTGCAATACCGGGCCGATGCGTGGAGTGGACAGAGCAAGCTCATATTCCATCTCCGAAATGCGTGAATTCACAATTACGATGAGTTTTATTTTAACAGACACGTTTGATACATTGCGAGTGTGATCCTACTAGCGTGTTGGTACCTTTCAAAGGAACGGTTTGGGATGAAAGTTATATTATTATTATTGAAGCGTTGAAAACTCTCTCGGTGTACCGTCTTTCTTTGTAAATATGTGTAACCATGTATTTGCAACTGTATATTTTTGTAATGTATTTATTTTAGAGACTCATTCTGTTATGTGTTCTCTGGGCGAATCAAAAAGAAGGGGCGGAGCAAACGCGGGCTGATGGGAAGTTGGGTAAAGCTGAGTTGCCGGTAGAACTGTTCGTTGTCGCAGCGGACAATGGTGGATATATATTTTTCCCACCCTTAACGTTGGAAATATACATTTTTTTTCCTTGGATTACTTTCAACGGGACCCGGACTTTACAAGTCTGCATCATACGTTAATTACAGGTATCATTTCCCATTCATGATGCTGACTGTGGTTTTAGGATTGTGTACTATCTGCTGAATTACAATTGCAGAACCCACAGCCTGGTCTGGCTTAAGCTTGTGATAGTGTCACATGTTTTAATGCGGCCGCACGCAGTTTATATACAGGTGCGGCTTGTGTAAGTACAAAAGTGGCAATTCACTTAAAAAGTGGTGGGTGCGGCTTATAATCAGGTGCGCTCTATAGTCCGGATTTTACGGTAAACCCTGTTTACGCCTTCGCCAATAAGCTTTAGGATCTGCTTATACGAACGAGCACTAGTGAATAGGATTTGTCGCGCCGGTGTCAAATGTCATGCCGTCATTGTCACGGGGGACCCTTGGCAACCCTGCAAGAGTCTTGCCAAGACGCCGTTGAAGACAAATGAAGCCAAGCTCTATTGCTGATCATGCAGTTTTCTTCTGAATCATAAGTACTGTGAATTTATGGGCTGGGTGAACTTTAGTCATCTGATTAATAGCGCCACACCTTGCTTTGCTTTTTACTGCTGATTGTAACTAAAGGTTAAACATATATTAGGACTTTGTTTCTGCATTATTTCACGTAAGTGTGATGAAGGATCCACGATAATTATGAAAACAACCTCTTTTGTATACAGTGGAACCTCGGTTCTCGACCGTAATCCGTTCCATTTCTTTGTACGATCACCGATTTGTACGATCACCGAAGCCGTTTTTTCCCATTAAAAGTAATGTAAAATTGTTTTAATCCGTTCCAACACCCTGAATGTTTATCTTGAATATTTGACGTAAAGCTAACCCCGGCTAATCGTACGTTCGCGTTAGCGTACTCTTCCGTACGAAAGATTACGCTAACATGAACGTGTAAAAATAAAAAAATCAGGTCGTTTACACGTCATTTAGCACCCGGGTCCCCACAACAAGTGGTGAGCGGTTAAAGGATAAAGAGAAGAATTATGAATAGGATTTCTTACCGGTCGGCAGAAGCCATGCTGTATTCCTGAAAGAAGGGAAACTCGCACACCTTCATATTTTGCTATTATTTCTTTCTTAAATGCAATAGTTGTACGCACTACTCCTCTTTTTTCACCTGTAGCAACTTTGCTGCTTGCACCGACCTTTTTCCGAGGCATAATTAGGGGTTAAAACACTCCGTTCACCGATATTAAAAAACGAAAACAGAAAAGGAGTGCGCGTTGCCGTGACATCAGTTCTTCACGGGGGGTGGGGGCAATCTACACTCGTACGCCGCTCAGCGTCGCCCCTAGCGTACCGGCGTTCGAACTCCAATTTTTTTGAACGAAAAGCGAAGCGAGAATTTCTCGAAATTTTTGGTCAAGAACCGAGGTTCCACTGTATCTATTTTTCTTATAGCAGTGAATATGTACAGCTAAATGATCCCTTTTAATAAGAGTAATTATATATATTTATATATTTATTTATGCTCACCAAAACATATGTAAGTTCAGTATCAGATCACTTGCATAATACTTAGAAGTGATGTATTTTCTCATCATGATCACACCCATAATCCTATAAATATGTACTTTCTCCAGAAGCTGAATTTTTATCGGAAGAGTACAAGTGCTATAAAACTACAATTTCAATTGATTATCCCTGGACTTTGTCCTTGGGCTTTCAGTTGAATAGCGTCCCGTTCCCGGGATGGTGTTCTTTTCGGAAAAAAATTGCAATCTTTGTAATTGACCGGCTAACAGGGGTCGGCAACCTTTTCGGTGTGTAGTGCCACTTTCAAATGTCCTTGTAAATCAGTGTGCCACACCAAGATTAATGACTCGCACAACAATTTTTTTATATTCAACAGAGCTGTCATTTTACACCAGTCCAAATATACAACATGGATAGACATTGAAATCCTATTACTGACTATTCTTGTTCATCAATAAACTAAAAAATGAATGTGAGCAACATGTGGAAAGGCCTGTAGACATCCATGACTTCATGTTTCTATCACCAGAATCAACCAGAATTAACCGTTCATCAACTATGAACTATAATAAATGGACAGCTATTCATCAATGAAACCCTATTGCAGAAAATATCAACTTGAATCGCACACACGCTTCTTTAATGTATTCGCCATCATTAAATGGATTTCCGTACTTTGCCATGCAATGAGCAATATGATAGCTTGCTACAGTGGCTGTGTTTTTAGCCGTGACAAAGGTTTTCGGGGTCAGTTTGTTTGCCGTACCTGGACATGTTACGTCTCGTAATGTTTTAACACTTGATGTGCGAGGTACAACGCTCTCAAGGCATAATGCACCAACGCCACAGTGATTTTTTTTTTTTTTTTCACAAAGCCCCTGTATTCTGACCACGCTGGCTAAAAAGAACGAGATTTATTCGCTGGAGGAGCCTACGTGATTAATTCATTTATTGCGCGCCTGTGTTTCGTTGGCTGGGTTAATACATGGATCTCTCTGCCGCGCTGACACACGCACACAAACGGAGCAGAGGAGGGGCGCTACCATAAAGCCTCTAAACAACACGGTGCACAACTGAAGATGTCTAAATTTAAGGTAAAAATGTGCATTTTTTTGAAGAAAAAGAAACAAATCATTATTATTTTGCCATGTTATAGGTTGCCGGCCCCTGGTCTATGGTTTGGCCCTTGTTGATCCAGTACAGAAAATGTCTCGATAAATACTGCAAAATATTTGCATTTGGGCATTTGTCACTGTTCATTTTCATACCACTTCTTCTGTTTTGATGACGAATCCAACAGGCTTATATAATCACTGTTTTGTAGGTACCTTGAAGTGAGCACATTGAGAAATGGCGTTTTGACTCAGGTGGGCAGAATGTGTTGGCGTGAAGAGGTTATGAGATCATCAAGCTCACAGAGGAATATTAGGAAAGCACATTTGCAAAGCAGATGCAGTGGTTTGAGGCGGGTGAGGTGAGAGTTAAACAGCCTGAAATCTAGATTTCACGAGTGAGGTTTGGTCACGAATTGGTGACATAATATAAACAACTGTCCTACTCATTCAAATCACTCCAACTCATTGCTTTTCCCCTACTTTGCATGAGTGATTTATTTACTTGCTGCAGTGCAGATTAAAAATTACCAACAAAGTTATAAATTACCTTTTTCTCCATTTTAACCCAAACCCGTTTAGATCCTCAACTTTTCGACCAAGTGAGACTGTCGGTCTAATTTGGCTAAGGGTCAGGGGTTGTAGGGAAAAAAATAGATTGTTTTTGAACTTGAAAGCTTTAGGTACTTGGGTTGTGATGTGGCTGCAGTTGTTGGAATGGAGTGTGAGGTATTGCACAGCGTCAATCAAGTAAGCAAGGTTTTGGTTCCTTCGAGGAGAGTGATGAGTAACAAGAGTATGAGTATGGATGTGAAGAGGGGACTGTATGAGAGTGTGATTTTGCCGAGTGTGTTGTATGGTACAGAGACTTGGAGCCTGAACGCAGATTTGAGAAGGAAATGAAATGTTTTTGAAATGAAGTGTTTGAGGGGTATGTTAGGAGGGACAGGATTGGATAGATTGAGAAATGAAATTGTGAGAGACAGAACTGGAGTAGTAGTGGAACTGAGCAAGCGTGTGAATTAGAGAGTACTCGGTTGGTTTGGACACATGGAGAGGATGGATGAGGAGCGAATATTGAGCAGAAGTCAATGGAAGGAGACCAAGAGGAAGGCCACGATTCGCGTATATGGATGGTGTTATGAGTGCCCTGCGGGAAAGAGGTCTAAATCTAGTGGAAGCTAGAGCTCTTGTTGGTGATAGGAATGAGTGGAGAGCTGTTGTAAAAGGATAGTGGGATGTTTGGACGTGTTCTAGGGGATGGGCAGGGCACCCGTATGATGTGGCAGGGGTAAACCAGTGAAAGCTGTCGGGGCCTGCTGTCGAACAGAAGAGTGTGTTGTGTCACCCTGACGCGAGTGACACGGTCGCTTTCTTGTGTCCCCTTTCATCCTGAGGGACGGTAGCATGGGTGCCGAGGTGCCTAACTTGTTTGGGTGTTTGGGCATTTCGGTTGGCCATGGTCCAAAACTGTCTGTGTGTGTTTTTTGCTATTTTTTTCTCCCTTTTTTATTTTCTTTGTTATTGTATGTGTCTTGCTGTCGGTCACACCTCTTTATGGGATATGACCAAGATAGATAGATAGATTGTTTTTATCTGCAGATAGTTTCAAATCTAATACCTTGGCAATCAGTGTAGGAAAAAAGAAAGTAAAGGCTTTTCCAGTTTTCCCTCATATTGTCACTGCTATTTCACTGCTATTTTTTTGGTCATTGGGGTTAAGCAGAACCTATGCATGTGGACTATCCATCAGTGCTTGAGGAGAGAATGTGTTATAACTTTTTCTGCGCTGGTTATACAAAATGCTGCAGCCAGGCTTTTAACTAAGACAAGAAAGTTTGATCACATGACCCCGATTTTAGCGAACCTGCATTGGCTCCCTGTTAGCATAAGATGTGATTTTAAGGCTCTGTTGGTAGTATACAAAATCATGCATAGACTTACTCCCTCATATCTTTTATTTTTAATTTCCCCCTATGTTCCGGTCCGGAGCCTTTACTCTGAAACTGCTGGTCTACTCGTGATCCCAAGAGTCAAGAAGAAATCTGCAGGTTGGAGAGCGTTCTCCATTCGGGCCCCGATGCTGTGGAATGCTTTGCCCTCTGAGATTCGATGTGAAACCTCAATGGAAATGTTTAAATCTAAGCTTAAAACACACTTATATTCTATAGCACATGAATAACCTATAATTTATGTTGACAATATCTTTGTATCATTTGCCCTCATGTAGGTTTTAGATCAGGGGATGGTGTCATAATAGTCTGCAGTTTGCAATAGTCTTTGATCTGTGCAGCCCTTTGAGACTCTTTGTGATCAAGGGCTAAACAAATAAACATGACTTGACTTGACTATAAGTGATCACATGATAAAACTGGAGACAAAACAATGATTGCTTCATATCTGTGATGACATGTCGTCTCTGTCCATGCCAAATTTATGGAACGGATAAAAAAAGGAAATACAACAAGCGGTTCAGCGTGATTAGAGTGTTATGTTTTCAAATGAAGGCAGAATTTCTCCATTCTCACCGCTGCCAAAATTTTAAGACACCCATCTTTTCTTCAACCATTGTCAAGCTTCGTCATACTTCCCTGGCTTTGGGGGAGACTTTCGATTGGTTCGTTTGTCTTCTCATCCTTGTTTTTTTTTTCAAAAATTAAATTGGGGGTCTGTTACTTTTCGTATTACCACTTCACAGATTGCTGTCACAGTCTTGTTCCACGGACAGACTGAGGATCATTTCTTCCTCATGCCATGAGGCTCTTTAACTCCACCCCCATATTTGCATATTACCCTATTTTTATTACAGTGTGTATTGTATGCAGCACTATTTAAATACTCTATATCGGGGGTGGCGAACAAGTTTGACACAAAGAGCCGACATTTTTAACCGTGAGAGTCAAAGAGCCACACCACGCACTGACCTGCCATGACAGACAGACACAATTAAAAACATTATTTCCCATAACACACTCCTCTCCTTACAAGTATTGTTCTTGTGTTGATTTCAATGAAAGTGTCCACCCTCAATACACTCAAAAAAAACTAAACATGAAACAAGGCAAAGAGCCACAGTATATAGAAAATATGATGAGGCAAAGAGCCGCATTCTTATTGGCCAAGAGCCGCTTGCTGCTCTAGAGCCACGTGTTCACCACCCGTGCTCTATATCAACACGTTAGATTGGGTATTTCTGTATTCTATTTCTTTTACCATTTTATTATTTTATTTTTCAACACAAGGAATACTGCTGGAAGTGTGAATTTTCCTACGGGGATGAATAAAGTATCTATCTATCATCACACTTGGATAATGCTCAATGTAAACTAAATGTGAAAATGAGAGAGTTATTGCCTGGGGGCACAGTAAAAACAGCACTGTCACCCCCCCCCGGAGGTTCGCACCCGACTATTTGAGAACCACTGAGTTAGCCCGAGCCTACGTACTGACTTTTCAAATCCGTCAGGGACCCTCGGACTGAAATGTAATAGCGCCCTGCAGCCGTACGACGGCCAATAAGAAACAGATTGGAAATGGATTGCTGCTGCTGTTGAGCTGCTGTCAGAACAGCTCGTGCAGAGTCATGGTTGGCAAGCAGGTGATTGGTCAAATTAAGTCAAACAAGCTGTTAAACGGATTTGGGACTGATTCATGTGAAGAGGATTCAATAGCCTGTGGACATTGGCCATGTGTGAAAACTGCTTTTTGTGTGCAGCTTACAAAGGGAAGCCCATCTTGACCAAATTAGTAAAAATACATTTTATACATAGATGACATTAACAATAATGTAGTTCATTTGTTCTCAATTTCTGCGATTTTACCTGACACAGCAGTGTAAGATTTAGAATTCACATACCGTATTTTCCGCACTATAAGGCGCACCTAAAAGCCTTTATTTTTTTCAAAAGCTGACCATGCGCCTTATAATACAGTGCGCCTTATTTATGGATCAATATTAAGTCGCAAAGTCTTGCAACTAATGCAGCAGCCGCCGACTAGATTTTCCCCCGAAGGCCAAGTAGTCCGCGGTGTATGCTGGGATTTATTTACCGGCGTTTCATTGGCTAACCAATGTGTCAATCATCATTTGAATCGATCACTATTGGCCAAAGTTATTCGGAGGTAAAGGGGCCGGATCTTTTTTATCATTTACAGGCTGGCATAGGCTAAAGGGGCAAAACAAAGCTTGCAATTGGCCAAAAAAGATGAATGTGAACCACACGTTGGGTTGACGGCATAGAGAAAGCATTTTTTACTATTCTGTATTTGTAAATATTTTATTCTCCTGGATTTACTACACTCACGGATATAAGAGGACCATGGTTGAACATTATTATTGAGCACAACGACTTCAGTGAGCTACTCCGGCTATATATTTTCCCTGTATCTTGTTTCAGACTGTTTCTGTGATAAGCGGTGCAGATAATGGATGGAATGGAGTGTCTATTTTTAAATGAAACTCAATTCCAAGTGTTTATTGTCATATGCACAGTAAAGTTGCGAGCGAAAAAGAAAATAGAAACTAAGGAATGGTTGGCATTTCTTGAATCCCAAGACTTTAACCTTCCGAATGATATTTGGAACGATGAATTTGAGTGACATCGTACGGACACCGCATCCGCACGTGTTCTCGACATGTATTTGCTTCTTTGCAAGCTTTGGGAATGTTAAGGGGGTAAAAAGTTGGACTGAACTATCTGACTGTTTTGTCGACGTTCCCATTGTAGCGCCTAATAATCCGGTGCGTCTTATGTATGTCAAATATAGGACCAAAAACTATTTTTTTCGGGGTGCGCCCTATAACCCGGTGCGCCTTATAGTGCGTAAAATACGGTATGTTTTTCCGACCACCCTATAGCTCAATCTCATTGCATGGTCACAAGTCGCCAAAGAATTTCCTCTAGTGGGAAAAAAACAACAGTTTACAACTCCATCAACGGGAGAATTTCCCCCAATATGACAAGCCTGCTGCTGCTTTTGGGATCATAAAATGAAGTCTCGTTTCCATTTCTCTGCCTGTGGCTTTGTCCTCCCCGTTGCCGTCCATCACAGAAACTGTGTTGGAACATTAGGTCTGCTGCACCATTTATTACTCGACCAAATCTCATGACTCAGGCATTTGATCCAATTCGCTATACTTGGTAGACAATTTAGTAGTAGTACCACACTGAGATCTAGTAATAATTTGAGACCGAAGCCCTGATTATGTTAAAAGGACTGTGTGTATTATTAAGCACCTCCTAGTGGTTAGAATAAACGATTAAAAAGAAGCAGTATCAATTTAGATAATAAGAAAAAATACATCCATCCATCCATTATCTGCACCCCTCATCCTCAGTAGGGTCGCGGGGGATGCTGGAGCCCATCCCAGCTATCTTCGGGCAGTGGCCAGGGGACACCCTGAACTTGTTGCTAGCCAATCGCAGGGCACACAGGGACAGACAAGTCACTCGCTCATTCACACCTAGGGACAATTCGGACCAGCCAATTAACCTGACATGCATGTTTTTGGAAAGTGGGGGGAAACCGGAGTGCAAGGAGGAAACCCACGCAAGCACGGGGAGAACATGCAAACTCCACACAGAAAGGTTCGATCTCATGACCTTAGAACTGTACCGCACACGTGCTAACCACTGTGCCGCCGTGCTGCCCGCAATAACACATACATTTCATAAATGGGGCGGCAGTAGCTCAGGAGGTAGAGTGATCGTTTTAGGATTAAGGGATCCCAGTTCGAATCCCGGCTTGTCCGTGTTACATGCCGAAGTGTCCTTGGGTAAGACACTGAACCCCCAATACCCCCAATAAGCAGGTTAGATATGTGAATTTCCCTCCGGGGATGAATAAAGTATCTATCTATCTATCTCTATCTCTATCATCTAGCGCCTTACATGGCTGCACAGATCACGGCCGCTATTGGGAAATGTGAAGCACAATGTAAAGCGTTTTGGGAAGTCATTGACTTGAAAAGCGCTATATAAATGCAGATCATTTCATTTCATAAATATTTTTAAAGAAATTTGCATTTATATTTCATACTGTGAGTCTCTCCCACAGGGAGCGGACCTAAATCTCTGCTGTCTAGCTTCTATCCGTACCCCAAAAAACAAAAGCCTCACGAAACACCAAGCCAAAAAAAGAAAAAAAACATGCGGTTTGGTCATTTTTTGTCGCTGTAGTTTGTATTCTTCTTTGTACTTTTTAGCACTTATTTTCAGTTGCACAGTTGCATGAACGCACAGCAGGAAGAAGCTAGCCACTCATATTGAAGGGTAGATGTTCGTGAAACTCTGCGTTATTTCTGCCTGTCTATCTCCAGGCATCAGTGTGTACTGTACCATTGCATTGTGGGAAATGTCGTATTTTCGCATGTGAACTATCTGCATGCTAATAATGTACAATAATCATGTCGGGCCCTACAAAAACATTTATTGGGCCGAATGTAGCACATGAGCCTTGGCTTTGGCATGTTAGCTGTACACTATAATCAATAAAAATGAATATACAAATGCTGATGCAGAAAGGGGAAACTACATCAAGCAAAAGTAACTTTTGGCCATACAATCCACAGTCTGTTCTTGGCCAAGGTCTCCAGTGCCTTGCGTATATTACAGAGCAGTAGAGAGGATACACGACCACGTTGTGCTACTTCTTTTATTTATTAAATATTTTCCAAAGAGTAACACAAATACTTACTCTTTCTAACAAATAGTGTCGACCGATTATGGCAGTGCATTGTGCACATTATGAAGAGGTAGAGAGGAGACACGACCAGGTTGGCAGTGTTCTCGTTTGCCCGCGTCCCAGACGCATTATTTTTGCTGGGGACGCATCGTGTCAAATCAACGTGCGTCCCCGGGACGCAACTTTTTGGACACGAAATTGTCATTCTCATTTTTTTAACAAAGATTTACCGCACTCCAAACTTTTCGTCAGGCAGATCCGCCATTGTTGTTTTGGTCTCGCGGTTCGCGTTTACGTCTGCACGCTAGGGTGGTCCTTAATGGGGGTCGAAATTTTTTGGGGGGGAAATATTGGGCTCTGACCCCCCGCATATGTTCTTATATCGATAAAAACACACTGTGTGCAATTTTGAACAATTTGGATAATATTTAGAGGTAGCTCAACGACTTTGAAATTTCCCAAAATGGTAAAATTTTGGCAATTTTCGAGAAAAAACGGAAATCTTAACCCTATGTGTACGGCGTTTTAGAACATCCAATTTCAGTCCATTGCTTATAATTGTAACACAAGAAAAGTTACAAGTAACTTTGTACACTAGGTCTGATATAATGTGCGAAAAATCCTTATTTTTCATACCAAAATTTCAGAGGCCTTGAGCGACCTCTAAATATCCTTTGATTTTGATGAAACTTTGCCTAATTACGTTTTGTATATATTGGAACATATTCAAGGGGTCAGAGCATGAAATTTTAAAAGTCGAAAAATAAGGACCACCCTACTGCACGCAGATCTCGAGTTCGAGTTGTGTAGTAAAAGTCCGTTTCTTTTTAGAGAACCGGCTTTTCCGGCTCAACTCATTAAAGAGCCGGCTCACTTGCTTTGATGCATTATATTACGAATTATTATGTTGTATAAAGAAGTTGAGAAAAAAAGGAAGTATAAAAGGAGAACATGAAAAAAGACAGGTTTGTGGTGATCCATTTAATCAGTATATTACCAACAATAATTGAATGCAGAAAATGAATTCATAATTTGAATAAGAAAATGTATTATTCTACTTCATTCTATTTGCATGTATTTTTTCCTTCTAAGGTTAACGTCCAAGCGACTTCCTTTTTTTTATAATAAACCTCATTCATGTCGAGCAACTCAGTGTCTCACAACAAAATATTCATTAACAATATAAATGATATAACGAAACACATGTACAATATAACATGTTAAACTACATAAGCAGAATAAAAATGGTGTAAGATTATTTTGTATTTTGTAAGGGGAAAATATGACAGTTTGTAAGGGCATGGAGCACGCTAAATTTTGGGGACCCATAGATCTCTGTTGGGACCCATAGATTTTTGAGCATGCGAGTCCCCGGGACCCATCACTTTTCACAGCTAAAATGAACACTGGGTTGGGCTACTAGGAAATCAAAATATTTTGTCATTTGGCGCATGAATTGCTTCCTATCGAGCAGTCTCTGCTAAAGGAATATTTTGGCGTGTAGCCATGTGATTAATTCTATTTTTGTAAGAGTAATTTTGTATCCCTAAACGTCCTAATTCACATCTGGAACGCATGTGCTAGTGCTCGACCCGGCCACCCGCTTGTGTGTGTTTTGGGCACGGTCAGACCGGCCTCTTGATCCACCTGGTCTTTAGGAAGGAGTCGTTTCCTTGGCTGTTGCACCAAATCCGGGCGGATTTCCTGCCGAGATCACGGCCTACTCGACCGACGTAGACCCAAAATAGAAACCGCTGAAGGTAGCAGAGTTCTTTCGAGTGTATTAACGTGTATTTCACGCTAAAAGAAACCGTATTCCATAGACGCCGTCGGCCTGAAGGTGAAGAAAATATGCAAAACCAGTCCCGGTATCCTGGTTACGGGAGTGGAGCGGGGAAACGGCTGCGCTATTTCCTAGCGCTGATGTCATGCCGTTGTGGTTTTTGTTCACCGCTGCCACGTGTAAATCCAAATTATAGTCCCATCGTCTGACGTGAGGGGGGGAAGTGCCTGCTCCCCGTCTTTAACTCTACAGTCCCGACTACGCACGGTGTTTAGCATGAGTTTCGCTGCTTTGCTCACTTTGTCTTGGTTAATGAATTTTGTTTCTGGATTCTTTTTTCCAGTGATGATTTAAGGAAGGCTTTTTTGTGCGGTAACTGCAGTCTATCGGTCCCACCAAGGATCCACATTCTGGCTGGACTGGATGATGAGGCTTTTATTACAGTTGCTGCAATGAGCGACACAACATACACACACCGTGTGGTTAGCACCTCCGCTGGTACTCAACATTGTTAGCAGCGCGCTGGAGACTGCTCTTAGCGTATCAAATAGTTTTCTCTACAGTTGATTTGCAATACAGTTCAGAAAATTAACCATTACAATAATTTTTACATACATTTTAACAAGATACTTTCGTATAGTGTAAGTGTAGTGTGTATAGTGTAGCGTAAGTTATCGTATAGTGCAGGGGTGTCAAACTCATTTTAAGTCGGGGGCCACACGATAGAACAAACATTCTGTCGGGGGCCGGACTAGTAGGTTAAAGAGAAAGAAAAAAAGGAATAAAGAAATAAGAGAAAGAAGGAGGGAAAAGAAGAGAGAGGGTGGGACAAAGAAAGAGAGAGAGGGAGAGAGCGTGAGAAACAAAAGAGATAAAAAGAGAAGTCGTGAGAGAGGGGGAAAGAAATGGAGAGGATGAAAGAAATCCAAAGAGAAATAGATAGAAAGACAGAAGGAGAGAAAAAAGAAAAAAAGCGTGAAGGGTAGGAAGAGAGAAAGGCAAAACAGAGAAAAGGAAAAATTAAGTTAGAGCAATAGAAGTTAAAAAGACAGAGAGAGAGAAAGAGACAGAGAGCAACAAAGGAAAAGAAAAAGAGAGACAGAGAGTGAAGGAGACTGAGACAGAGAGTGGGAGAAAAGGTGTGAGAGAGAGAGAGAGAGAGAGAGAGAGACAGAGAGATAGAAATAAATACAAGTACAGTGTCTTTGTGAGAGGGACCTGGCTTTGACAACATCAAGTTGACATATTTCAACCTGCAGCTTGTTTTTTTCTCTTGTGCCTCTCTGAGTGTTGTCTCGCGGGCCGGATTCAATCCCTTGGCGGGCCTGATCTGGCCCGCGGGCCGCCTGTTTGACACCTTTGGTATAGTGGTTTTAACTTTTACAATGAATTCGACTCGACATATTTTGAAATCTGAATTTTAACCAACATCGTCCTTTATATATATTTGTGAAAACGGAAATAATTACAATAAGGAGTGTAAAAATGGGAATACTTAACCTGCAATGAGCGACACAACATACACGCACCATGTGGTTAGCACCTCCGCTAGTTCTCAACATCTATGAGGGAAATTAGCATTTCAGTCGAGTACAACGTACGGCAAAACTGACATAACTGGCGACGGAAACAAAACGAAAATAAATCCAAAAAGCTTGACAACCTCGATTACATTACTGTGTATGTTGCAAGATTTGTCAGTTGTGGTTTTAATATATCAATTAACTTTTTGCCGAGCACCAGAAGATCGTGGCTTACCGTTAGCAGCGCGCTGGAGATTGCTAACAATATCCGCCTTCCGGTCATAAAATCAGAGGCTAAACTAAACCTTACCCCATACCAGCAGGTGGCGCTGTTAGACTCGTCATTACAGGACACTTACACACAAACAATGCAAACATATTTCAGCCGGAATTTCAACAAAACAAAAGTTATTAATACACCCGTTACACATACATGTACACAGTACTTTTCAGTTGAAAAGGCATTTATTTCATAATTGTATTTACAGTGACGCCTCAGCTTTTAAACGTAATGCGTTCCAGGTTGGTGCTCGAGGTCTGAATTTTTTCCCCTATTAGAAATCACAATAAACGCATTAATTCGTACTGGCCCATATGAGAATTCCACAATCTAGTCCTATGCCTGTAGATTTCTTTGAAGAAAGGAATGGTTGAAAATGTAATAACCAAAGTATTTACTGATTTGTATGTTGCTTTTTTTGGTTGGTTGTATCCCTTCACCACACGGGTCGTATGAGCACCATTTCCTGTGGTGTGTCTTAGGTTGGGCGCTACCAGGCTGTAGTTGCCCAACGAAAACAATTTATTGGTTGTTTTTTCCATCTTTGAAACATTGCTAAAATTCGCCCTATGCTGTCTCGGTTGGATGCGGATATTATAATTCATGCGTTTACCTCCCGTCTCGATGACTGTAATGCCCTACTCTCTGGTCTCCCGAAGTCCAAAATCAAGAGCCTTCAGCTGGTACAAAATGCTGCAGCGGGGCTTTTAACTAAGACAAGAAAGTTTGATCACATGACCCTGATTTTAGCTAACCTGCATTGGCTGCCTGTTAGCTTAAGTTGTGATTTTAAGGTTCTGTTGGTAGTATACAAAATCATGCATGGACTTGCTCCCTCATATCTTTCCGATTTGATTTCCCCCTATGTTCGCTCTGAAAACGCTGGTCTACAAGTGATCCTAAGAGCCAAGAAGAAATCCACAGGTTGGTGAGCGTTCTCCATTTGCGCCCTGGTGCTGTGGAATGCTCTTCCCCCTGAGATTCGATCTGCAACCTCATCGGAAATGTTTAAATCTAAGCTTAAAACACACTTCTATTCCAAAGCACATGAATAACCTTGATTTGATGTTGACAATATCTGTGTATTATTTGCCCTCATGTAGGTTTTAGATCAGGGGATGGTGTCATAATAATCTGTAGTCTGTGCAGCCCTTTGAGACTCTTTGTGATTAATGGCGTCAAAAAAAAACATGACTTGACTTGACTTGACCAAGCGAGTTTATAGCAAAATTATGAAGTACGAATTTTTTATGAAAACTACAAAAATCAAAAAATAAAATCAACAAATGTGGGGGGGGGGGTGGAGAATTATTCTATGCATGTGGTTTTCTGAGTGTAAAAAAAAAAGTACCGTTTCAAATACAGTTCAAACGTTAAGAGAATATTTTTTTTCGAGCGCGTCTAAGAAATGCACGTACTTACACGCGCCACACAAGCAGCTTGACAGAGGCTGGAATGATCATGTAAATCAGAAAACGGCATCAGCAAGTAGAACATTAGTAAATTCCGAACAGCACCTTTAAATGCTACCACAGAAAGAAAAAAAATCTATCTACCTTGGTCGTATCCCTCGAGAGGGGTGACCGACAGCAAGACGAACACATACAAAAGAAAATAAAAAGGGAAAAAGTAGCAAAAAACACACACAAAATTTTGTGGACCATGACCAAGCCAAATACCTAAACAAGTTAACCCAAGTCGGTCATGCTTTCGTCCCTCCAGATGAAACGGGACACAAAAAAGCGGTCGTGTCACTCGGGTCAGGGTGACACAACACACTCTTTTGTTCAACAACAGGGCCCGACAGCTTTCGCTGGTTTACCCCTGCCGCATCATACGGGTGCCCTTAAAACGCGTCTATACATCCCACTATTCTTTTACAACACCTCTCCACTCATTCCTATCACCAACAAAAAGAATTAAATTGAAAAAAATTCTGTTTTCCGTTCTGGTGTTCAACGTTTGGCAGCTCTGAACCAGCCACGACTGACTTTAAGAGGAATGCCCTTTTCATTACATCCTTCTCACTGTCCGTACCCATACTTTGCTTTTTCAGATCATCATAAATAGCGATGGCTGACAACTTTTTAGGCACGCTCTGTCGCCGCAGGTTTTTCTTAAAATTTGGTCAAGGTTCAAGTTGGTCAAGGGCACCACTGTAAAACTGCTTGAAATGACTCCCTTGGAAAAGTCCCGAGCACTGGAACGCCTACCCCCATTTTTTGGGGACCCTCACCCCACCGGCCCACACTTCTCCCCTTGGGCAAGATAATTGTGTGATGCTTCGCTCATTGTCGGGATCAAGTCAGGCGACAGAAGGCTTTGCACAATGAAGACATCTGCTGGCCTTTTCAGTTGCAGGCCAAATGTCCTTTGGCAAGTCTTGGAATAGTGGAAACTTATGGGCTGAGAAAGAGAGTTCAGTTTGTGTCCGTAAATGTCACTGGGTAGTCTAGTAAATTAGTTTTGGACGATTGTCTAACATCCATGTGATTTAAATGTAATTTCTAAAATGCCTGCAGCAGTTGTCTTGGTTTATATTTGGACATCAATATGGCGATGCTTCCTTGTTAGCGATGTGTCTGGAATGCAGACTCTAGAATGTAGCTAATAAAAGTCAAGTCTGTCTTGCAGGCGCGACCTAATTCTGAACTATACCGTATTTTCCCCACTATAAGGCGCACCTAAAAGCCTTTATTTTTTTCAAAAGCTGACCATGCGCCTTATTTATGGATCAATTTTAAAATTTCCAACTAACTTGCAGCCGCCGACTAGATTTTCCCCCGAACGCACGAAGTAGTACACGGTGTATGCTGGGATTTATTTACCGGCGTTTCATTGGCTAACCAATGTGTCAATCATCATTTGAATGGATCACTATTGGCTAAAGTTATTCGGAGGTCAAGGGGCGGATCGTTTTTATCATTTACAGGCTGGCATTGGCTTAAACGGCAAACAAAGCCTGCAATTGACCGAAAAAGATATGTCAATCATCAGTTGAATCGATCACTATTGGCTAAAGTTATTCGGAGGTCAAGGGGCGGATCCTTTTTATCATTTACAGGCTGGCATTGGCTTAAACGGCAACACAAAGCCTGCAATTGGCCGAAAAAGATGAATGTTTATGGCACGTGGCTGACGGCATAGAGAAAGCATTTTTTTCTATTCTGTATTTGAAAATATTTTATTCTCCTGGATTTACTACCCTCACGGATATAAGAGGACATTGGCTGCACATTATTATGAACACAACGACTTCGGTGAGCTACTCTGGCTATATATGTTATCCCTGTATCTTGTTTCAGACTGAACTCGATGTTTCTGTGATAAGCGGTGCAGATAATGGATGGAATGGAGTGTCTATTATTAAATTAAACTCAATTCCAAGTGTTTATTGTCATATGCACAGTAAAGTTGCGAGAAATAGATACTAAGGAATGGTTGGCATTTCTTGAATCCCAAGACTTTAACCTTCCGAATGATGGAACGATGCATTTGAGTGACATCTTACGGACACCGCATCCGCTCGTGTTCTCGACACGTATTTGCGTCTTTGCAAGCTTTGGGAATGTTAAGGGGGTAATAAGTTGGACTGAACTATCTGACTGTTTTGTCGACGTTCCCATTGTAGCGCCTTATAATCCGGTGCGTCTTATGTATGTCAAAAATAGGAACAAAAACTATTTTTTCGGGGTGCGCCCTATAACCCGGTGCGCCTTATAGTGCGGAAAATACGGTACTCATGTACCCGCGGTGTACCTGTCCCACCAGGGATCCACATTCAGGCTGGACTGGATGATGAGGCTTTTATTACAGTTGCTGCAATGAGCGACACAACGTACACACACCGTGTGGTTAGCACCTCCGCTGGTTCTCAACATCGTTAGCAGCGCGCTGGAGACTGCTCAAAGCATATCAAATAGTTTTCTTTTCAGTTGACAAACAATACAGTTCAGATAAACAACCATTAAAATATGTTTTTACATCCATTTTAACAGGATACTTTTAACAAGTGATCGTATAGTGGTTTTAACTTTTACCTCTACCGTAAAATCCGGACTATAAACCGCTACTTTTTTCTCAAATGTTCAGCCCTGCGGCTTATTCAGTGAAGCGGCTAATTTATGGACTTTAAAAGGTAAGATTGGGATCAGTAAAATATGTGCGCCAAGAAAGACTGCAATTTCCAAGTTTTAGAATATATTTTCTGTAAAGTTAAGGTTCGTTCCGATACTGAGGAAGATGACCTTGATGGCAATAGTTATGAGAAGGAAGTTGAAGACGATCTACCGGGAGGGGGATTTTGGGATTTTTAAGCGTTATTGATCTATCTTCGTTATTCATTATCCATTATCCGTTATCGGTCAGTTCATAATACGCTACAAAGCCAAGGAGCCGGGACTCTTACTCTCAGCCAAAAGGCCAAGCTAAGGTCCTAGCCCTAAAGCCTTGCTGCGATCATTGCGAATGCACCTTCGTTAAAGTCCACAGGATGCGTTTTCTTCACAAGTATGTTTGATACGTTGCGAGCGTGATCCTACTAGTGTGTTGGTACCTTTCAAAGGCACGGTTTGGGATGAAAGTTGTATTATTATTATTAAAGCTTTGAAAACTCTCTCGGTGTACCGTCTTTCTTCGTAAATATGTGTAACTATGTATTTGCATCTGTATATTTTTGTAATGTATTTATTTTAGAGATTTATTCTGTTATGTGTTCTACGGACGAATCAAAATTAAGGGGCGGAGCAAACGCGGGCTGATGGGAAATGTGGTAAAGCTGAGTTACCGGTAAATCTTTCTGTTGTCGCAGCGGACAATAGTGAATATATATTTTTCCCACCCTTAACTTTGGAAATATACATTTTGTTTCCTTGGATTACTTTCAACGGGACCCCGACTTTACAAGTCTGCATCATACCTTAATTACGGGTATCATTTTCTATTAGTGATGTCAACTGTGGTTCTCGAATTGTGTACTATCCATGAAATTGTTTAATTGATGTTGAAAATGTCAGGAAAAAATGTTAAAACGTCATATCGTCACGTCATATTGTCAAATATAAAAAAATTGTGAATATGCTTGATGGCTGTGTTTTGCTGCTGTTGGTGTCAGTGGATTTGTTCAGACCGAGGACAATCGACTTTGGCCTGGACGGATCTATTGACACTAACAAAGATGTTATATAATGAAATTGTGAATATGTTTGATTTTCGAGAAGGTTTGTTCAAACCTCACTTTGTGTTTGCTGTTAAAAACGTAATATTGGAGTATAATATTGTGAATGTGCTTAATTGCTGTTGAGATTGTCATGATTGTTTTCTGTTTTTAGTGTCAATAAATTTGTTCAAACCAAAAAATGAAGTTACAATTGTGGAACATACAGGTAAGGCCAGGTTAAACTTGTGGCTGTGTCGCAAGCTTTACTGCGGGCGCCCGCGGCTTATACAAGGGTGCGGCTTGTGTGAGTACAAAATTGTCAAATCACCCCAAAAGTGGTGGGTGCGGCTTATAATCAGGTGCGCTTTATAGTCCGGAACTTACGGTAATTCAACTTGACGTATTTTTTAATCGGAATTTTAACCAACATCATCCCTTTTACAAATTTGTGAAAATAGAAATAATTACAATAACGAGTGTAAAAACATTCCGGTCATAAAATCAAAGGCTAAACTAAACCTTACCCCATACCTGTAGGTGGCGCTGTTGGACTCGTCATTGCAGGACTCTTATACGCAAACTATACAAACATTTTTCAGCAGGAATTTCAACAGTTATTATTACACCCGTTACACATACAACAGAATAAGATCATATTTCTTGATCAGGAATTAAATCATTTAGTTTATTTAAGAAAATTACAAATAAGTGTGACTAATACGTTTGTAAATTGTTTTCCCTTTCAGTTATGCTTTGGCAGATGAGGCCTACCGATCTCTCAGAGACCAGGACAAAGACCAGTGTATTCTCATCACAGGAGAAAGCGGGGCGGGGAAGACCGGTAAGATTTGCATTTGAGGTTTTGTTTTTGGGGTATTACAGTGGCATTGTACAGTTCCAGACTTCTTGTGATAAATACTGAAGAAGAGGGTATTTTGAATCCAATCATTTGTCGGTACGCTATTCCTTCGTAATACCTAACACAGAATCAATGAAAACATAGATTTTTTTATGCTATTTTGGCTAGCTGGGTACGTAGAGAACACAACATTTATTAATCCATTCTTTTCAGTCTCCGTGTGAACAGGACTCTCAGAAAATGAAGTTTTCGTGATAGTTCTTTATTTTCTGTCATGCAGTAAAAAAACATGTACAATCTAGACTCAATACAAAATCAATTGAAATATTGCAAGTGTGACCGCGGTGTACCTGTCCCACCGAAGATCCACATTCACGCTGGACTGGATGATGAGGTTTTTATTACAGTTGCTGCAAATGAATGAGTCACAACACAACACCAAGCTTCTCTGCTGGCTTTGATCTCGTTGGCAGCTCTTTGTAGACTGCCAGAAGAGTCTTCTTTTCAGTTTACATAAAATATATTTTAGAATATTAACCATCACAATACATTTTTACATCCATTTTTTAACAAGATACTTTTAACAAGAGATCGTATAGTGTTTTTTTTTACGTTTGCAATGAATTCAACATATTTTTCTAACCAACATCACCCTTTTTATATATATGAGAAAATAGAAATAATAACAATAATGAGTATAAAAACGGGTACAATTTACCTGAAAATGAATGAGACACAACACGTGGTAAGCTTCTCTGCTGGCTTTGATCTCTATAAGGGGAATTAGCATTTTAGCACAACAAGCAATGTCAGAAACAAAACAAAAATAAATCCAAACAGCTTGACAACATCAATCGCATTACTGTGCATGTTGAGAGATTTGTCAGCTGTGGTTTTAATGTTTAAAATTAACTTTTTTCGCGGAGCACCAAAATATCGTGTCTTACCGTTGGCAGCTCTTTGTAGACTGCCAAGAACCCCGCCTTCCGGTCACATGTCAAAAGCCAAACCAAACCTTACCCCATACCAGCAGGTGGCACTGTTGGACTCATCATTTCAGGACACTTACACAAAAACTATACAACATATTTCAGCAGGAATTTCAATAAAACAAAAGTTATTATTACACCCGTTACACAGGACTTTAAATTTATTTTATTTCAGATTACAGCCTACTAGTATCTGTTTTCACTGCTTAAAATATTTCCGTCAATTTGCAATTATTCCAGAATATATGACGTTTGGTTTTTTTGCATTACTGAACCAATTTACTCATCCAGGGTATTTTAATGATGCAAAGCATAGTTGGACTTTTAGTACAGAGATGATACACTCGGACTCCTGTTTACTCGCCAAACATACCTCATATGTTTTGGTGGATTTATCCAGAACATTTCCATTTTATTTACTGCCCCCATGGCGAAAATGCCACAGTTGTATCCATCCATTTATAGCGTTAGTCCATTCTTCTGACAAGTCACTTAAAAGCACAATTTGTAAATAGATCGAATGCAGCAATAGAGTACACTTTTGAAGCAAACAAGCAGAGTACTTTGATGAGAATGAAATCATTATTTTTTCAATGTCATAAGATAATTGACTTGCGTAACAATGTCGCTCGTGCTTTCCCCGCCCCTAATTTTCTCCCAAACTGTCAGGACCTGAATGGAAACAGGACCCATTTGCGTGAAGTTTACCACAAGTTTTATTGAAGGAAAGAGGAAGGGCTCCGCCCACGATCCAGTGTTCGCTGGGCGCGGGAAGCAAGTCGCTCTTGTACTCTGAATGAGCACGGAAGTGGATCTTCTGTAGCGAGCGATGGCGGTGTCAGGGAAGGAAAAACGGGTCGGTAGCCGGGACTGGGCGAGCAAGGCGTGGTCGGGGTCGGAAACTAGTCGTAAGCCAGAACGTGAGAGCAGACGTAGTCAGGGACAAAAGCGTCCGTAAGCCGGGACTGGAGAGCAGACGTGGTCAGGATCAAAACGGGTCGTAGCCGGAGACAGACGGGAGCAAAAACAGGACAGGTGGGAGTCAGGGTCAAAAAAAGGCTTTCCCAGTATTCACTGAGGTCCGCAGACGGACTGACAACAGGGGACTGACAGGACTGGGTTCAAATACTGACATGGAGCCAATCAGAACCCGCGGCAGTTGGCGCCAAATAAATCATGACACAAACGGGGTATTCGTTTGTCACTAGACATGTACAATGTGCATTTGTCCCTCAATCGGGCGGCTGTGGCTCAGGAGGTAGAGCGCTCGTTTTGGGAACAAGAGATCGCAGTTTGAATCCCGGCTCCTCCGTGTTACATGTCAAAGTGTCCTTGGGTAAGACACTG
Source organism: Urocampus carinirostris (assembly GCF_059441175.1). NCBI lineage: Eukaryota > Metazoa > Chordata > Actinopteri > Syngnathiformes > Syngnathidae > Urocampus > Urocampus carinirostris. Next base: position 6,663,136 of record NC_142362.1, read on the forward strand.
AACCCCTAATACCCCCAATAAGCAGGTTAGAGCCTTACATGGCTGCATGGTAAACGATACATTTGTAATATTTAATTGCTATTGGAAAAAATGTGAAGCACACTGTAAAGCGCTTTGGGAAGTCTTGACTTGAAAAGCGCTATATAAATGCAGATCATTTCATTTCATTTTAAGTCTAAAGATGTGCTTGAAAGGCTGTATTTCCGCTAGGTAAGTATTTATCAGGAAAAAAAAATATCCGGGAAACACAAAGGATAGATAGATAGATAGATAGATAGATAGATACTTTATTCATCCCCGTAGGGAAATTCACACTTCCAGCAGTCTACCCCGTTGTTTATTAACAGATTAACATGATGCCTGTAGCGGAGCGGATGACATCACGCTAGTCCAAAAGTTCGACATCCCTGCGGCAGATGGAAATCTTTTCTTTGCTAAAATCCAGGGATACACCACCTCGTGTTAGCAAGTCCGCCTCCTCCCCGATTCCCCCCGGCTTTCGTGTCTCTGTATAGCCGCGCAGAAGCCGGATAGCTCCGGGTAGCTACGGGTGGCTACACGTTAGCGTCCGGAATGCTAAACGTGAGCCACGTTTCCGCAAAACACAGCAACTGCGCTCCCTGTGCGCTTCGATGTTTTCCACCAGCACTCGATGATCTTATTTGGTCGTGAGTTCGCATTTACTATGATTACGGAAGGTACCGAAGACTTATAACGGCGCTAGCCGCTTAGCTAGCTCCGGCTCTTCTTCCACGATAGGCCTTCATCGGCACGAGAAATCTTCAGGGCAAGGAGTTGATTCCTTGAATACATGCATTTTTGTGCGCTAAAACCCATGTCCATAGGATAGAAGTGATCCATAGTGTAGTTGTCAAAACGGGAAGAAAAAACACCGAAGATAGGAGCAGGCAATAAAACAATAGGGCAGCTGCTGGAAAAGGCAGCCGCTCCTGGCAGCGCCGCTTTGAGGATGCAAAATTAGAACCACAAAATGGCGACGGAATACATTAGTAGTTAAAAGTAGTTAAAAATATTCCTTATCACTTCTGCTTGTCCGATTTGAAGATCATGTATATTGTAACGGTTGCAATGCAAGAAGCCAATGTGTAGGATTAGATCAAATCTCCATTGCAAGCAAAAGTAATAGTGGACATTTTTGTTTTCTTCAAGAATTGCATGTCTTCCTCATGCCATGAGGCTCTTTAACTCCACCCGGGGGAGTAAAAGCCCACATTAAACCCCACCCCCACATTTACATAGTACCCTATTTTTACATGAAATATGCAAACATCTTTGAGTAGATATCAAATCTGTCATGGAAAAACAAACGGACCGCCAGAATATATTTCAAGCACAGGCTTTTATTTTAGTGCTTCCGTTAATATATATCTAAAAAAAAACGAAAAGCCTCCCAAGATGCAGACCTGCCAAATCGAAGCGATAAATGTGGATTTCAGTAATCTCGTCGTCCCTGAAGCTTTGTGGTGGAACAAGGCCATCATAAACAAGCCCGCTCCATAAATATAGGTCATCAAAGATGAGGTCTTGCCCGGGAGTTCTCACGCTAGTCGGGCATGCAAATACAGTAGACTCTGGGATACTCTTTGAGGTTAGGATTCAAAGTGAATTTGCTGTATAGTGGGGGATAGAAATATATGGTAATTAATTCCAAACCCCCGGTACCCTAGGTAAAAACATTAAAATAAAAAATTAGGATATAGAAAGTACTGCCTAGGTGTCATATATGAATATGCATAGTAGTAGATGACATTACTTGTAAAGGAAAAATGACATGAGCTGGTTCAGTAAAGTAGCAGGTGGATGCAGGGGGGTATGTCAACAGTGGATTAAAAATAAAACTGATTTAAAAACTTTTCCTTGTAAGTTATTGTCATGCCCTTATATGATTTCCTTGCTTTAATTCCATGCATATTATTTATAAAAGTCTACTGGGTCTACTGCAAGGTTTGGGAACCTATGGCTCGCGAGTCATGTTTGGCTCTTTTCATGAGTTCATATGGCTCGTAGATAAAATGGAGCTTGCGCAATAATTTAACGTATTGTTACATGTGGAGGCGATGTCGTACGTGCGAAGACCTGACAATACTGACTTGAAGGGTATTCCAGTATATATAATATAGATATACATACATACATACAGTATTAGACATTTTACTACTGTCACACCAACAGACCCCGTTTCAGCTGTAAATCGCTAAATTATCCTTTATATGGAAGCGCATTAAACAATCTGTTCATTGTTGAGACACTTTATGCTGAAAAGCTACAGAACAAACTTTAAACACCCAAAGCAAATCAAACTATTTGACTGGGTGAGCGTTAGGAATGGTTAGAGCTCTACACACATCACGCACACTTTTTTACGCCCTCGCCCAGCATGGTCTGAACTAAAAGTAAATATACAGGTATCCTTGTTTGCAGTATTTTGTGACATTAATTGCAACATAACTTTGCTTGCACCTTGTTTTGAAACCATTTTTCAGGACAAAAATGACCATAAACACTCTTAAGAAACTGCAGGTAGGATAAATTTTAAGTGGCATATTCATAGTAATATGGAACACAGGCTCTGGCATTATTATACCTTTATAGGTTTGATCAAATTATCAGACATTGCACATTGAAATTGAATCTACCGGGTTTTGCGTTTTTGTTGATTTTTGTCTTAAAATATATGGTACAGCTCTCTCTCTGAAAAAAATCTATATTTTGCTATTAAAGGAATGAATGAAAACTTTATTCTCATCTCATTAGCTGCACCACTTATCCTCAGTAGGGTCGCGGGGTGCTGGAGCCCATCCCAGCAATCATCGGGCAGTGGGCAGGGGACACCCTGAACTGGTTGCCAGCCAATCGCAGGGCACACGGGGACAGACAACTCGCTCGCTCAGTCACACCTAGGGACAATTTGGACCGGCCAATTCACCTGAAATGCATGTCTTTGGAATGTGGGAGGAAACCGGAGTGCCCGGAGGAAACCCACGCAAGCACGGGGAGAACATACAAACTCCGCACATCAAGGCCGGGAGCTGGATTTGAACCCACGCAGGAGGTTCCCACGACCTCAGAACTGTGCCGCACACGCGCTAACCACTGCGCCGCCGTGCTGCTCGAAAACTTTATTCGAACATTAAAATAAAAAACAGAACAAAAACAATAACTCAACAATCAAATAGTGTTACATAATATGTTTTGAAAAGGGGTAGTAAGAAGCAGATGCTTATATATACCTGTTTTCTTTATCTCTGACTCCACACACAGACACACACATACTTTTCCTGGTGGTTCTCGCCTTTGGGATCATGAATTTACGACAGCCCCTTAAATTATAATTTCCCTCTTTCCGAATGAATATGTATTTGTTGACCTTAAATAGCAGTTGTGAAGTGAAAACTTTTACTAAATCATCCAATTTTAATCATTTGGACTGCAGGAATAAAATATGAGAATAATCCCGATATCCTACCCTGTGTATGGTTCTAATTGCACGTTTTTGGAGGATAAAAAGGGGCTGTAGTCAACTTTCGTAATTATTGCCCCAGACTTTTGCACAATACGTCAAGTATGGCAAAACTAGAGAACAATATAATGAATATAATGCATTATAGTTTAAAAGGAATTTAGCTTTATTAATTATTGAAATACTTTTAGATACTTTAGTTTGTATGTGTCTGATGATGCTTAATTTATTGTCTATTATGACCCCTAAAAACTGAATTTCTGATAGTGTCTATTGCAGCACCATCCATTTTTACTTCTTGATTTCCCTTGCGATTCCCAAATAATATTACTTTCATTCCTATTATTCCTCTTTGGGTCAAAAGGTTTCCAGCCCCTGGTCTACTGTATTGCTAAACCATTATCTCCATGCCAAGACTTAAACCAACTAGTCCCTTTCAAGTCTCTTTTTGTGTCATCTGGTGTCTTGGAGCCAGTTCTGGTGATAGCATGATGCAATAATCGTCCCTTAAGAAGAAAGGGGGTTGTTTTTTTTTGTTTTTGTGAATTGCGAGATGAGCTAAAGGGGATTTCTTCTTTTCCTCTCCGAGGGAGATTGAAGGATAAGTCACGTCTGGCGACAGAACGGCAGACTTGATATTTATCTGTTTGTGTTGTTGCAGAGGCCAGTAAGCTTGTGATGTCATATGTGGCGGCGGTGTGTGGGAAGGGACAGGAGGTCAATAAAGTCAAGGAGCAACTACTTCAGTCCAATCCTGTGCTGGAAGGTGAGTGAGGAAACCAGATAAATGTTTTTTTTGTGTTTGTTTGAGTAAAGTATAAAAAAAGTGTGAAAGGATATTGATGAAAACCAGGTATTAGGTATGTCCTGCGCTCTTTATTCAGGTTTGTGACGCCCTTAATCACAAAGAGTCTCAAAGGGCTGCACAGACCACAGACTATTATGACACCATCTCCTGATCTGAAACCGTCATGTGGGCAAGGAAAAACTCAAAAACCTCAAGTCATGTTTATGTGTATAGGCATTGATCACAAGGAGTCTCAAGGGTCTGCACGGACCACAGATTATTGCAAACCACAGACTATTAAGACAACATCCCCTGATCTTAAACCTACATGAGGGCAAGGAAAAACCCCAAAACCTCAAGTCAAGTCATGTTTATTTGTGACGCCCTTAATCACAAAGAGTCTCAAAGGGCTGCACAGACCACAGATTATTGGAAACTACAGACTATTATGACACCATGTCCTGATCTAAAATTTACACGAGGGCAAGGAAAAACCCAAAAACTTCAAGTCAAGTCATGTTTATTTGTGACACCCTTAATCACAAAGAGTCTCAAAGGGCTGCACAGACCACAGACTATTGTAAAGTACAGACTATTATGACACCATCCCCTGATCTAAAATTTACATGAGGGCAAGGAAAAACCCAAAAACCTCAAGTCATGTTTATTTGTGACGCCCTTAATCACAGAGTCTCAAAGGGCTGCACAGACCACAGACTATTGTAAAGTACAGACTATTATGACACCATCCCCTGATCTAAAATTTACATGAGGGCAAGGAAAAACCCAAAAACCTCAAGTCAAGTCATGTTTATTTGTGACGCCCTTAATCACAAAGAGTCTCAAAGGGCTGCACAGACCACAGATTATTGGAAACTACAGACTATTATGACACCATGTCCTGATCTAAAATTTACATGAGGGCAAGGAAAAACTCAAAAACATCAAGTCATGTTTATTTGTATAGCCTGTAATCACAGAGTCTCAAAGGGCTGCACAGACTATTGCAAACTACGGACAATTATGACACCGTCCCCTGATCTAAAACCTACATGAGGGCAAATAATACACAGATATTGTCAACATGAAATATAGTTTATTCATATGCTATAGAATAGAAGTGTGTTTTAAGCTTAGATTTAAAGGGCCATAGAAATACCCACCTTTGAGCAAATACGTTTAGGCCTACTTTACATCATGTCTTACTTTCATATTTTGGGAGTTTGATGCCAGCTAGTGTCCCAAAATCGTGTTGCATGGTCTTGTTGTTTTGGCACTGTCTGATCACGTGTTCCAACATATCCGGTGTGTATTTCATGTTGTGTTCAGTTAGAGCTTATTACTGTGGTGAGGGGACCCTCTCCCCCTGAGAGGTGAAAAGAATTCTCCCACCGTGGTCCGCTGCGTGTCGTAAGAGGCGACTAAAGTGCAGGGAGCGAGGGGACTGGGGATCCTCTCCTCTGTATCTCTACTCCCTAAGAGACGGCAAGGCAAAGAAATGGGGGCGGGAGACCGAAAGATCCCGAAAACCCTAGTTATAGGGTCACTAAATATGAGAGGATGTGGAAGTAAAGGGACTGAGTGGAAGAAAGAGGAGATTGGAAGGATGATGAAAAGGATAGTGGGATGTTTGGACGCGTTCTAAGGGATGAGCAGGGCACCAGGATGATGGGGCAGGGGTAAACCAGTGAAAGCTGTCGGGCCCTGCTGTTGAACTAAAGAGTGTTTTATTTTTTAATTTTTTAATTTTATTTGTTATTTCATGTGTTTGTCTTGCTGTCGGTCACCCCTCTTGATAGATAGATCAGTTAGAGCTAGTTAGTGTTTCTTTATTACTGTTTATTTCATGACAGTCTCATTGTTGTTCTGTGCACGCATGGTAACAACGCTTTTGCCACCTTTATTTCATGTTATGTGCGGGTAGAGCGGGTTGGTGTTGGAAGATTATGTCGTTGTTCTATCCAAGTGCAAGTGTTCACTGCATCTGCTTTCATTCATTATTTGTTCGGCTGTCTGGCAACCAGTTCAGGGTGTCCCCTGCCCACTGCCCTAGGACAGCTGGAAAGGGCTCCAGCACCCCCACGACCCTACTGAGGATAAGCGGTGCAGATAATGGATGGATGGATGGTATCTCTACATGATGTAGCAAGGATGTTTAATCAAGCCTGTGTTGGAGTAGATTTGATGTCTTTAAATTTTCAAGATCTTGGTAAACTCCATTTCTGTACATTACTCATAATTTCTAACCTCTTATTTTGTGTCTACATTTACCGGTTCTGATTTTCTGGCCACACTGGATCATGACACTCTAATGTATTTCAAACTTGAGACAACCTCAGATTGAAATCCACTTGGAAGCAATTGAAAGAAATCAATTGGATGGTCCTAAAAAAAGGTTCCTCCCTATCTCCTCTTTCTTCCACTCAGTCGCTTTACTTCCACATCCTCTCACATTTAGTAACCCTATAACTAGGGTTTGCGAGACCTTTTGGTCTCCCGGATAGTGGGATGTTTGGACGCATTCTAAGGGATGGGCAGGGCACCCGTATGATGCGGCAGGGGTAAACCAGCGAAAGCTGTCGGGCCCTGCTGTCGAACAGAAGAGTGTGTTGTGACATGGCCGCTTTCTCGTGTCCCGTTTCATCCGGAGGGACGAAAGCATGACCAATTTAAGTGCCGAGGTGCTTCACTTGTTTGGGTTTTTGGGGCATTTGGGTTGGCTATGGTCCAAAAATGTTTGTGTGTGTTTTTTTGCTATTTTTTCCCTTTTTATTTTCTTTGTTATTGTAGAAAAAATGCACTTAAAACTGCAGTATGCTTGGTACAAGTAGGTCTAGCACATAGACCGCATTTTCCATGAGGGGCAGCGGACAGGAAATGCTCATCCTGTATGCCGGCGATTTTGTCGCGGCACATCTGCAAGAGTTTAGCTCCTGCTTAATGCCTCACAGGGAGAAGGGGCAGAATGGGGGGGGAGTACAGTCATCCGGCTTCCCACAATCCATCTGTGTGCTTTGCTGTTCCTTCGTTTCAGCGTGTTCAAATGTTTAGGCTTCATAATTGGGTTGACTGTCCAAACCTGAAAATACAAAGTGCTCCAATCCATAATGGGGCATTTGTGATGCTTTTTTGGATTGTTCACTTCATTGTTCAAATATTTTCCCTCTTTTACAGCCTTCGGAAATGCCAAGACGGTGAGGAATGACAACTCGTCCAGATTTGTAAGTGTCAGAACAAGTGATTTATTTTTTTTAAAGCCCCAGTGTGTATTATAGAGCCACCCATAGTGGTGTTAAAATAGCTCATACATATAGACTGAGGAGATCATTTCTTCCTCATGCCGTGAGGCTCTTTAACTCCACCCGGGGGAGTAAATGACCATGTTAAACCCCAGCCCCACATTTGCATGTTACCCTATTTTTATGACGGTGTGTATTTTCCGTAGCACTATTTAAATACTCTATAGCAAAACGTTCTATTGGGTATTTTTGTATTCTGTATCTTTTATTTTCTTATTTTATTTTTCAACACAAGGATACTGCTGGAAGTGGGAATTTCCCTACGGGGATGAACAAAGTATCTATATCTCTGTCTCTCTCTTTGTCTCTCTCTTTGTCTCTCTCTTTGTCTCTCTCTTTGTCTGTCTGTCTCTCTCTTTGTCTGTCTGTCTCTCTCTTCGTCTGTCTGTCTCTTTCTCTCTCTCTCTCTCTCTCTATACATCTCTCTCTCCATACATCTCTCTATTTCTCTCTCTCTTTGTCTCTCTCTTTGTCTGTCTCCTTGTCTCCCTCTATCTTTCCATCTCTATCTCTCTCTATACATCTCTCTCTCTCCATCTCTATCTCTCTCTATACATCTCTCTCTCTCTCTATCTCTATACATCTCTACCTCTCTATACATCTCTCTCTCTCTTTGTCTCTCTCTTTGTCTCTTTGTCTGTCTCTCTCTCTATCTCTCGTTCTCTCTCTTTCTCTCTCTCTCTTTCTCTCTCTCTCTCTCTCTATACATCTCTCTATACATCTCTCTCTCTCTATACATCTCTATCTCTCTATAAATCTCTCTCTCTCTATACATCTCTTATCTGTCTCTCCATCTCTCTCCCTATCTCTTTTTATCTGTCTCTTTCTCTCTCTCCCTATCTCTTTTTAATTGTCTCTCTCTCTCTTCTAATCTGTCCCTCTCTATCAACCTCTCGCTCTCTCTTTATCCCTCTATCTATCTCTCTCTCTCTTTTTATCTGTCTCTTTCTGTCTCTCTCTCTCTCTTTATCTCTCTCTCTCTATCCCTCTCCATCCTTCTGTCTCTCTTTATCCCTCTATCTATCTCTCTATCTCTCTATCTATCCCTCTCTTTATCTCTCTGTCTATCTCTCTCTATCTATTTCTCTCTCTTTCTCTATCTCTATCCCTCTCTCTCTTTCTATCTCTATCCATATCTCTCTTTCTCTATCTCTCTCTCTCTATCTCTATCTCACTCTATCTATCTCAACTTAACACTATTAACTGAAATAATAAGCAAAAACAAACTTACTTAAAAACATGAATATTTGAAAAAGAAACTCATTGAAAATCATGTTGCACAACTTGAGACGCCCTCTGAAGAAGGGAATGTTCGGCCGCCATTTTACTACAACGGAAGCCTGAATTAAAGAATTGTGAAAGTAGCTTGTCCCTGTGGTGCAGAGGTCAGGAACCTATGGGTCACGAGCTATCTATAGCTCCTTTCATCAGTACATATGGCTCGAAGATAAATTTCTCTGTAGCTTTCCAAATTCGGGTTGGTTAAGTCTCGATTTTGGTACACACAAAGCCGAAGCAACAGAGTTTCCTTTCGGTGCAGTCCAGTGTGTATATATAGGGCACATTCTTAACTACAGGTTACAGTCAGGGTGTCACACCCTCATGCCTAGTTTTGGCAGTAGGTCGCTATGGAAGCTCATTAAATTACATGTTCACCGTAAAGATACTTTACGACGAAAACCCACAGAACAAACTGTTAACACCCAAAAACGCCAGCAAACCACTCAGAGCTATTTGATCGAGTGAGCAAAGCACTAGATTCTCTTTCTCACTCAGTGCGGTCTTTGCCAGAGGTAAATGTGACGATATCCTTATCGTTTGCAGTATTTTGGGACTTTTTTACGAAAGGACTTTGCTTGCACCTTGTTTTGAAACCATTATTCAGGACAAAAAAGATGGTCAGTGGTTTATTTAAATTGATATAGGACACATTCTTTGGCATTATTATTATTATTACATAGTTTTGATCAAATCAGGGAAAAGGGGAAATAAAATGAGAGTTGTTTTGGTTCTTTTGTTTTTTTTTAATTTGGTTTTAAAATATAGAGCGTGGCTCTCTCACAATTTCTAAAAAAATGTTTTTGCTTGTATAGTTCTAAAGGGTCAAAAATGTTCCCGACCACTGCCACTCACAGCTAAGCCCTGTATATGATTGTCGCAGAGTCCCTTTATTCAGTCATCTTCAACTTTATTCCACTGATTTGTTCTCTAGCCGCTCAAGTTGACCAATTGGGTGCAGGCTATGGCTCGATTTAGCCTCTAAAATGGTTCGTGTTTATATATGAAATCAGTTACCGTATCTTCCGCACTATAGGGCGCACCGGGTTATAGGGCGCAAAAAACCCCCCAAAACGTTTTTGGTCCTATATCTTCCATAGATAAGGCGCACCGGATTATAAGGCGCTACAACAGGAACGTCGACAAAACAGTCAGATAGTTCAGTCCAACTGATTACCCCCTTAACATTCCCAAAGCTTGCAAATGCGGTGTCCGTACGATGTCACTGAAATGCATCGTTTCAAATATCATTCGGAAGGTTAAAGTCTTGGGATTGAAGAAATGCCAACCACTCCTTAGTTTCTATTTTCTTTTTTCGCTCGCAACTTTACCGTGCATATGACAATAAACACTTGGAATTGAGTTGAATTCACTCAACTCATCGCAGCAACATCAAGATCGTTCTAAAACAAGATACCGGGAAAATATAAAGCCGCATGGCTCACCTAAGTTCTCACGTTCAATAATGATACGCAATTGTTTTGGCCCTCCAGCCAATCCGAGGCTCCGAATAACTTCAACCAATAGCGATTGATTTGACTGATGATTGACACATCTTTTTCGGCCAATTGCAGGGTTTGTTTTGGCCCTCTAGCCAATCAGAGGCCCCGAATAACTTCAACCAATAGCGATCGATTTGACTGATGATTGACACATCTTTTTTGGCCAATTGCAGGGTTTGTTTTGGCCCTCTAGCCAATCCGAGGCTCCGAATAACTTCAACCAATAGCGATTGATTTGACTGATGATTGACACATCTTTTTCGGCCAATTGCAGGGTTTGTTTCGGCCCTCTAGCCAATCCGAGGCTCCGAATAACTTCAACCAATACCGATCGATTTAACGGATGACTGACACATCTTTTTCGGCCAATAGCAGGGTTTGTTTCGGCCCTCTAGCCTATCCGAGGCTCCGAATAACTTTAGCCAATAGCGATCGATTTAACGGATGATTGACACATCTTTTTCGGCCAATTGCAGGGTTTGTTTTGGCCATCTAGCCAATCCGAGGCTCTGAATAACTTCAGCCAATAGCGATCGATTTAACGGATGACTGACACATCTTTTTCGGCCAATTGCAGGGTCTGTTTCGGCCCTCTAGCCTATCCGAGGCTCCGAATAACTTCAGCCAATAGCGATCGATTCAAATGATGATTGACACATTGGTTAGCCAATGAAACGCCGGTATATAAATCCCAGCATACACCGCGGACTACTCCACGTTCGGGGAGAAAATCGAGTCGGCGGCTGTTGCGTAAGTTGCCAGACCTTGCGATTTAATATTGAGCCATATATAAGGCGCACTGTATTATAAGGCGCACGGTCAGCTTTTGAAAAAAATGAAGACTTTTAGGTGCGCCTTATAGTGCGGAAAATACGGTAGCTTGTGTGGATCACGTTTTCAGGGAGCAATGTTTGGAATGTCGCTGAAATGTGATCATTTAGATACTACTTCCTGTATGTATTTTGAGAGTCTCTCCGTATCAGATACTGAATGTCTTCATCAAGTTTCAGATATTTGTATGAAATAACGTTTTCGTATCTGACGGGAGCAAAAAAAACATTAAAACGTAGTTTAGTCAGTAGAGAGGAGCTTCATGTTACTCTAACAGTTTCCCTGTTTTGGGGAAAACACAGTCCCCTATAGGTCTCAGTATCCACAGCCTGGAAACTTGTTTAATATTTTGAAGTAATACACGAGAGTTGTTTTGCTTACTCAGGAATTAAACTTTGGGTCTTTATACGATTATTAAAAAAAATAATCTTGTTAACATCCAAATGCACGTATAAATATGAGTACCGGTATATTAAGCTTTGAATGAATCTCTAATGGTTTATTTGTCCTTTTTATACTTTGCTAACTCCATTTTTTTGCAGTTATTTTGTTCCATAATCCTTATTAAGTACAATAATAAGAATTTCAACCTCAGTATTTCAACCCTTGAAGGAGAACACTTGGTGCCTATAAGTGTTGAGGAGATCATTTCTTCCTCCTGCCATGAGGCTCTTTAACTCCACCCGGGGGAGTAAAAGCCCACATTAAACCCCACCGCCACATTTGCATATTACCCTATTTTTATGACAGTGTGTATTTTCCGTAGTTCTATAGAAATACTCTATAGCAAAATGTTATATTGGGTATTTTTGTATTCTATATCTTTTATTTTATTATTTCATTTTTCAACACAAGGATACTACTGGAAGTGTGAATTAAGTGTGAATTTCCCTACGGGGATGAGTAAAGTCTCTATCTCTATATCTCTATCTCTATATCTATTTCTATCTCTCTTTCTATCTCTATTTCTCTTTCTATCTCTATCTCTCTCTATCTCTATATCTATCTCTCTCTCTTTTTCCTTTTCTTTCTTTCTTTTTTCTTATTTTCTTTCTGTTTTTCTCTCTCTCTTTCTCTTTTTCTCCCATTTCACTTTCTCTCTCTCTCTCTTTCTCTCTCTCTCTCTGTCTCTCTCTTTCTCTTTCTTTCTTTCTTTCTTTCTTTCTCTCTTTCTCGTTCTCTCTTTCTCGTTTTCTCTTTCTCTCTTTCTTTCTCTCTCTTTCTTTTTCCTCTCTTTTTTTCTCCCTTTCTTTTTTTCTCCCATTTCTCTTTCTCTCTCTTTCTCTCTTTCTCTCTCTTTCTCTCTCTTTCTCTTTCTTTCTCTTTCTTTCTCTTTCTTTCTCTCTCTCTTTCCCTCTCTCTTTCCCTCTCTCTCTCTTTCTCTCTCTCTTTCTCTCTCTCTTTCTCTCTCTCTTTCTCTCTCTTTTTCTCTCTCTTTTTCTCTCTCTTTCTCTTTCTCTTTCTCTCTCTCTCTTTTTCTCTCTCTCTATTTCTCTCTCTCTCCCTTTCTCTCTCTCTCTCTCTTTCTCTTTCTTTCGCTCTTTCTCTTTCTTTTGCTCTTTCTCTTTCTTTCTCTCTCTTTCTCTTTTTTTCTCTTTTTTTTCTCTCTCTCTTTCTCTTTTTCTCCCATTTCTCTCTCTCTCTCTCTTTTTCTCTCTCTCTCTTTCTCTCTTTCTTTTTCTTTCTTTCTCTCTCTTTCTCTTTCTCTCTCTCTCATATAGATATATACATATATATATATTAATATATATATATATATATATATATAAAAAATTAATATTCAAAACGCCTTTTAAAATGGATTCCACGATGATGCGTACTTCCAATTTTTCCCCCGTCATCATTCATTATTAAACGACTAATCTCCATAGTGCATAAAAAAAATCATGCCAGCGCTTCCACTCAGACCAGAGTCGTCGCCATGCAGGAGTATTATAAAGGATTATGTCCCTGATCTGTTTATATTTAGGTAACCTTGGCATAAACCTTCACACGAGGACTTGATGACATCCCACTTCATTCCAGATCATCAGACACGGGCGGATGATCATTCAACATGAATGAATGGAAACTTTATTCCAACATCAAAATAAAAACAGAACAAAAACAAGAATTCGACAACAAAATAATGTTACATAATATGTTCGAAAAGGGGTAGTAAGAAGCGGATGCTTATATTCCCTACCCCTTCATCATCTCTTCCATTTGGTCAGATGCGGTCGATACCAGACAGGATAGATAATGAAACAGGATATCAAAAATAAACAGGACAAACAAGACGGGAACGAAAACTGGAGAGAATAATTAACGGGACAAAAATAGACGAGAACGTAACTGGAAACCTCTATTAAACAGGACAAAAAATAAACGGGAAGAATACTGGACAGGGAATACCAACAGGAAACAGGAACGAGTCAAAACCCACGTCTTGCGGGGCAGAGGTTCGTTGACGGACCGACGAAGGAAACATGAGAGCACTGAGCTTAGACGGGAAGTCAATCTGTCAATGAGCCGCAGCTGGCGCCACATGGGCGGGGCCAATTGGTTGCCACGGCAACCATGACAGGTTTTTAAAAATTCTACAAGGATATGTGGATTAAACGATAAATGAATAAAGATAAATAAACTTTTGCAATGTCAATTCAAAAGACTCCCTTCTATCTCTATTATTCACCTGTCATTGTTCTTTTTTTTGTCTCTCTGCCTCTCTCTCTCAAAGTGTCAAGCCAGTATGTGTTGGCTATACTGCCGTTGTGGTTTACGGTCCAATTTTCAACCTGTCCAAAATGGCGGACGACTGTCGAATTTTCTTGGCAACTCTTAAAAATGATTAAGATATTGTCAGTTAACGTAACTTCTGCAGACACAGAAATATAGAATATGTTAATGTTTTATACAAAAAGACAGGCTATAATTAATCACCTCTCCTCTTTTCTCCTTTTGAATCCCTTCAAATAAGACAGGAAATTTCAGTTTTCGGGCTGTCCTGCAAGTTTTTTATTTGGGGTCAGGCTATAACATCCGCGGGTCGGGTCGGGCTGTATTTTTTTTAGGCCTTATCTGACCTTTTATTCAAAGTAGCTGTAAGTGGTGGACAACGGGGAAACTGGAATGGCATTTTTAGCCCAGTTTACGAGCCACAGACCGCAGTCGGAGTTCTTAAGTGAATACGCAGCAATCGAAAAGTCAACATGAAGCATTTTTCACGGGGGGGGGGGAACATCGTCCCGGTTCCGTCGTGTTTCTAACCGGCAATCTTCGATCCTACAGGGGAAGTACATGGATATCGAGTTTGACTTCAAAGGAGATCCCCTTGGCGGAGTCATCAGCAACTGTGAGTAAGCCGACCTCATACTGAAGGATTGCAAAGAAGCGAGTCCAAATGCGTTTGGCAGATGAAGACGTCAGCAGTTTGTTGAAATTCCTGCTTGATCCCGAAACAGACGACCCGTGGGCCGGATCAGGCCCGCCTAGAGTTTTGATCCGGCCCGCCAGACATGACTGAGAGGAGCGAGAGAGAAAAATGAGCTGCGGTTTCAAATATGTCCGCCTGGTGTCGCCAAAGTCAGGCGCCACTTGTAAAGCAACTAAAGCTCTCTCTCTCTCTCTCTCTCTCTGTATCACTCTGTCCCTCTCTCTGTTTCTCTTTTTGTCTTTTTTATTATTTCAGTCCTTCTACTTTTTTCTTTCCCTCCATATACTCTTTCTTTCTTACCATATTTTTCATTTCTTTCACTCTTTCTTTTTCACACTCACTCTTTTTCTCTTCATCTCTCTTTGACGCTCTCCCTTTCACTTCTAATTTTTCTTTGTTTCTTTCTCTTCCTCTCTTTTTTTCTATATTATGCTCTCTATACCTCTCCCCTTTTCTTTCTCTTTCTTTCTCTCGCTTCGTCTCTCTCTGTGTTTCTCTCTTTTTATTATTTCATTCCTATCTTCTTTTTTCTTCTTTTTTCTCTTTCTTTCTTACCTTATTTTTCATTTCTTTCACTCTCCCTTTCCTTTCTTTTTCACACTCACTCTTTTTCTCTCTCTCTTTAATACTCTCCCTTTCACTTCAAATTTTTCTTTGTTTCTTTCTCCCCCTCTTTTTTTCTATATCATGCTCTCTCTATTCCTCTCCCCTTTTCTTTCTCTTTCTTTCTCTCTCTCTCCAGCTCTCTCTGTTTCTCTTTTTTATTATTTCATTCCTATCTTTTTTTCTTTATTTCTTTCTTTCTTACGATCTCTTTCCATTTCTTTCATTCTCTCGCTTTCCCTTTTTTTTACACACTCAATCTTTTTCTCTCTCTCTTTGAGTCCCTTTCACTTCTAATTTTTCTTTGTTTCTTTCTCTTCCTCTTTTTTTTCTATGTTGTGCTCTCTTTACCTCCCCTTTTCTTTCTTTTTCTTTCTCTCTCTCCATTTCTCTCTGTTTCTCTTTTTTTAATTATTCGATTCCTATCTTATTTTTTCTTTTTTTCCCTCTTTCTTTCTTACGTTCTCTTTCCACTTCTTTCATTCTCTTGCTTTTTCTATATTAAGCTCTATACTTCTCCCTTTTTCTTTCTTTTTCTTTCCCTCTTTCTCTCTCGCACTCTTACGTTATCTCCCTTGTTTTCTTTCTCTTCATCTCCCTCTCTTTCTTTTAAATCTACTAGGGGTGGCCCCCGTGACATTTATTTTCTAGTATGTGGCCCTCAGCTAAAATCTGACGCTCCCCTATTCGCTTTTCGTCTGCTTTTTATGCTTTTATCTCATTGTTTTGTCTGCGGCGGAATCTCTAGCAGGGGTCACAGAAAACGAGAGGAACTTATGTTTGTGGGACAAGAGAGTAAGTGTGTCTAAGGATGAATGAATGAATGAAAACTTTATTCGAACATCAAAATAAAAACAGAACAAAAACAATACCTCAACACAAAAATAACGTTACATAATATGTTCGAAAAGGGGTAGTAAGAAGCAGATGCTTATATTCCATGCTTAAAAATCTATGGGTCCAAACAGAGATCTATGGGTCCCCAAAATTTAGTGTTATCCAGGTTAAAATTGTAAATCGGTGACAAATATATCATAAAAATCTATATATTCATTCAGTTTTAATCATCAAATTATGAATTCATTTTCTGCAAAAATTATTGTTGGTAATATACCGATTCAAGGGATAACCACAAACCTGTGTTTTATTCATTTTCTCCTTTTACACTTCCTTTTTTTTCTCTACTTCTTTATACAACATAATCATTGGTAATATAATGCATCAAAGCAAGTGAGCCGTTTAGGAGCCGGCTCTTTAATGAGTTGAGCCGAAAAAGCCGGTTCTCTAAAAAGAGAGGGACTTTACACAACTCGAGATCGGCGTGCAGACAAAAACTTGAACTGCGAGACCAGAACAACATCCCCTGATCTAAAACCTACATGAGGGCAAGGAAAAACTCAAAAACCTCAAAATGTTAGTCAAGTCTGGTTTATTTGTATACCCCTAATCACAAGGAGCCTCAAAGGACCAAACAGACTATAGACTATTATAACATCATCCTCTGATCTAAAACCTACATGAGGGCAAGGAAAAACTCAAAAACCTCAAAATGTTAAGTCAATTCATGTTTATTTGTACACCCCTAATCACAAGGAGTCTCAAAGGACCAAACAGACTATAGACTATTATAACATCTTCCCCTGATCTAAAACCTACATGAGGGCAAGGAAAAACTCAAAAACTTCAATGTTAATCAAGTCTTGTTTATTTGTATACCCCTAATCACAAGGAGTCTCAAAGGACCACACAGACTATAGACTATTATAACATCATCCCCTGATCTAAAACCTGCATGAGGGCAAGGAAAAACTCAAAAACCTCAATGTTAGTCAAGTCAAGTCTTGTTTATTTGTGTACCCCTAATCACAAGGAGTCTCAAAGGACTACACAGACTACAGACTATTATAACATCATCCTCTGATCTAAAACCTACATGAGGGCAAGGAAAAACTCAAAAACCTCAATGTTAGTCAAGTCAAGAAAAACTCAAAAACCTCAAAAGGTTAGTCAAGTCAAGTCTTGTTTATTTGTGTATCCCTAATCACAAGGAGTCTCAAAGGACTACACAGACTACAGACTATTATAACATCATCCTCTGATCTAAAACCTACATGAGGGCAAGGAAAAACTCAAAAACCTCAAAATGTTAGTCAAGTCAAGAAAAACTCAAAAACCTCAAAATGTTAGTCAAGTCCTGTTTATTTGTATACCCCTAATCACAAGGAGTCTCAAAGGACTACACAGACTACAGACTATTATAACATCATCCTTTGATCTAAAACCTACATGAGGGCAAGGAAAAACTCAAAAACCTCAATATGTTAAGTCAATTCATGTTTATTTGTACACCCCTAATCACAAGTAGTCTCAAAGGACTACACAGACTATAGACCAGTGGTTCCCAACTGCAGAAGAAGGCTAAAGAATTTCGCCAAGTAGTATCCTTCCGGTTTCTGTAGTGTGTCTTCTTCTAATAGCTACATCCCCCCCTTTTAAACTACACTGACCTCTAGTGTTGTGTTATTACACTTTCACTTTAAATACCATCTCTGGACCATCTCTATTTTCTGGGAAACATGTGCCTCATTTTAATTAAACACTAGAAGAGCTAAACAGCACATGGGAGTAAAAAAAAAAAGCGTCTAAAAATGATCCTGACCCGGTCTATATTTTGGACGGTCTAACCAGAGAGGGAAGCTGTCATCCTGCTGGGCAGCTGCCCGTCTCTCTAGACGGTCTTTAATTAAATCATCTTCACTCTAATGCAGTGAACAGATGACCGGTTTCCCTTCTTATGATGTCCTCTTCACACGTACTGGAACAGTGCTCAGAATGCTGGCAAACATCCTTAGTGATCCCTATATTGGAAATGATGACATTTATTTCCTTTGGTTGCCACGGCAACTGGGCGACAAGGTTCGTAATTGCGAACCTCTCGTCTCTTTGCTCCCTTCCGAAAATCTTGGCAGGGTAGGAGAAAGGTTCTTTTATATTTTTCTTGTTTTTAGGTGTACAGGAAATATAATTGGTCTCACTGGGCCAGATGGAAACATTAGATTGTTTTTTTTACTTAGCTGTAAAGAATAAATGGTTAACTAGCAACCTACATGGCCAACCCACATGCCCAAAAAACCCAAACAAGTGAAGGACCTCGGGACCCAAGCAGTGTTCATTTTAGCTGTGAAAAGTGATGGGTCCCGGGGACTCGCATGCTCAAAAATCTATGGGTCCCAACAGAGATCTATGGGTCCCCAAAAGTTAGTGTTATCGGGGTTGAAATTGTAAATCGGCGACAAATATATAATATAAATCTATATATTCATTCAGTTTTAATCACTGCAGTTTATTGGTAATACAAAGCAGTTATCACCTCAAATTTTTCAGTTCATATATTCTTCGTAGTTTGCTCTCCCGCCATAGTTGTAATGCCTTCTCAAGGTCCAATCCATTATCATCCTCCTCATAGCGTCACCAGAAATATAATTGAGTCCATTTTGGCAGAAAAGTTCTTTTTTTGTTAGTATTCTTTTGTTTATTTTCTTTCGTCGAATCGTTCGCTTCCAAACGTGTGTTTTCCTTGCCTTCGCGGTCTTCCGAAGAATTTCTCCGTCGTTTTTTTTCGTGCCTGAATTATTGCCGTTGTTGCCACTTTCTGTGTTATGTTTCGACTTATTACCGACACTGAAGAAATGACCAATTTTTTGTTGATTTGCACCTAATACCAACTGTTTTTTCGGAGGCATACTTCTCTTTCACTCGACAACCGCCACAACAAGGACGTCATCTCGAAGCAAAGAGATCTCGTTTGCCGAGATCGGCGCGAGGCCAAAACAACAATGGCGGATCTGCCTGACAAAAAGTTTGGAGTGCAGTTAATCTTTGTTTAAAAAAAAAAAAAAAAAAAGTAATCGGGTAATAATGACAATTTGGTGTCAAAAACGTTGCATCCCGGGGACGCACGTTCATTTGACCCAATGCGTCCCGAAAAAATTGATGCATCTAGGACGCGGGCAAACGAGAACACTGCCCAAGTCGGTCACGCTTTCGTCTGTCCGGATGAAACTGGACACGAGAAAGCGGCCATGTCACAACACACTCTTCTGTTTAACAGCAGGGCCCGACAGCTTTCGCTGGTTTACCCCTGCTGCATCATAGAACCCGTCCAAACATCCCATTATCCTTTCACAACACCTCTTCACTCATTCCTATCACCAACAAGAGCTCGAGCTTCCATTATATTTAGACGTCACTGAAAACACCATCCATCCATGTCAATCGCGGCCTCCCTCCTAGTCTTCTTCCATTTAATTCTGCTAAATAACAGAAAAGAAAAAAAAAACAAAAATGACTACGTTAAAACACCGAAAAGGCGTCGTCATTTCATGGTCGAAATCATTCGAGTGGAGATCGTTATTTCTTAGCTCAAGGGTTAAATGTCACTTCTTTATACAATCGGGATTATTTGTGTGACAATTAACCGAAAAATTTGTCCGCCCGCAAGCACATGTTAGCCCAGTTAGAAAAGCGAGTTAGACATAAAAGGATATGTCGACATTTAAACAAAATCTTAAAAACGTGTTTGGAAATACTTTGTAGTAAATATATGATCATACAACTAAATCATTGAATTAGATCATTTTAATTAGCGGACAATGATTCGTTAATCCCTGGTACAATAAAGTTTTGTAAAAAAAAAGAAAAAGAAAAAAGGCACCATACTAAGAGCCAATAGCACGCCTTTCGTCATTGCTTGTAGACGACAGACGGGACTTGCAATTCTCAAGACATGACTTTTCTTTATTTTGACTTCACAGGGTGTCGATGTTATTCACAAAGGACTAGGCAAACTTTAGCCAGGTTCTTTTTTTTTTTTTGCCGAGGAAAATTCCTAGATTCCTTGGACATTTGGAAATCTCAATGATCTGAGTGGCGGGCTACCCAAACCAGGATCTGATTCGTTATAGAGCTTCACATCAAGGTCCCTGGAGGAATGGGATTATTCCTCTGGTCTCCATAATGGTTGCATTTCTATAGCACTTTTCAAGTCAATGACGACCTCCCAAAGCGCTTTACAATGTGCTTCACACTTTTCCCTTTTACATACTAACTAACCGATAGCGGTGTCAGCCATTCAAGGCAACTACCTGCTATCAGGGGCATGAGGGAGTCTTGTCCAGGGACACTTCAACATATGACTCAGAGGAGCCGGGAATCGAACCTACGGCCTCTTGATCCCAAGACGAGCACTTTACCTCCTGAGCCAATGCCGCCTGTTGAACTTTGGGGATCAGTGTGTTCATTGGAGAAGATCAAAATTGTGTTTTATTTACTTATTTGATGAACCTTCTTGTCAATTACTTTGTCATTTAAATTTGAAGTGCTATAATCGTGCGACGACAATAGAAATAAAATGGGGTTAGTATATAGAAGTAGTAAGTACAAGAGGTCTAAATCTAGTGGAAGCTAAAGCTCTTGTTGGTGATAGGAATGAGTGGAGAGGTGTTGTGAAAGGATAGTGGGATGTTTGGACAGGTTCTATGATGCGGCAGGGGTAAACCAGCGAAAGCTGTCAGGCCCTGCTCCGTTTCATCCGGAGGGACGAAAGCATGACCAACTTAGGTGCCGAGGTGCCTAACTTGTTTGGGTTTTTGGGTATTTGGGTTGGCCATGGTCCAAATATTTTTGTGTTTGTTTTTGCTACTTTTTCCCTTTTTATTTTCTTTGTTTTTGTGATTGTCTTGCTGTCAGCCACCCCTCTTGAGGGATTTGACCAAGGTAGATAGATAGACAGATAGAGCTCTTGTTGGTGATAGGAATGAGTGGAGAGGTGTTGTGAAAGGATAGTGGGGTTTTTGGACGGGTTCTATGATGCGGCAAGGGTAAACCAGTGAAAGCTGTCGGGCCCTGCTCTTGAACAGAAGAGTGTGTCAAGAAAGCAGCCGCGTCACTTGGGTCAAGGTGACACGGCCGCTTTCTTGTGTCCTGTTTCATCTGGAGTGACGAAAGCATGACCAACTTAGGTGCCGAGGTGCCTAACTTGTTTGGGTTTTTGGGCATTTGGGTTGGCCATGGTCCAAATATTTTTGTGTGTGTTTTTGCTACTTTTTCCCTTTTTATTTTCTTTGTTTTTGTGATTGTCTTGCGTCAGTCACCCCTCTTGAGGGATATGACAAAGGTAGATAGACAGATAGAGCTCTTGTTGGTGATAGGAATGAGTGGAGAGGTGTTGTGAAAGGATAGTGGGGTTTTTGGACGGGTTCTATGATGCGGCAAGGGTAAACCAGTGAAAGCTGTCAGGCCCTGCTCTTGAACAGAAGAGTGTGTCAAGAAAGCAGCCGTGTCACTTGGGTCAAGGTGACACGGCCGCTTTCTTGTGTCCTGTTTCATCTGGAGTGACGAAAGCATGACCAACTTAGGTGCCGAGGTGCCTAACTTGTTTGGGTTTTTGGGCATTTGGGTTGGCGATGGTCCACATATGTTTGTGTGTGTTTTTGCTACTTTTTGCTACTTTTTCCCTTTTTATTTTTTTTGTTTTTGTGATTGTCTTGCTGTCAGTCACCCCTCTTGAGGGATATGACCAAGGTAGATAGATAGATGTATAGATAGACAGATAGAGCTCTTGTTGGTGATAGAAATGAGTGGAGAGGTGTTGTGAAAGGATAATGGGATGTTTGGACGGGTTCTATGATGCAGCAGGGGTAAACCAGCGAAAGCTGTCGGGCTCTGCCCTTGGACAGAAGAGTGTGTCGTGTCACCTTGACCCGAGTGACACGGCCGCTTTCTTGTGTCTCTCGAGGGATATGACCAGGGTAGATAGATAGATAGATGAATTTATCATTTAACACCTGTAAACAAACAAGAGTGTTGTTTTACCATGCTGTTCATTTTCTTGTCCATTAATCATCAAATTGCCGGCTTTTGTTCCAATTCATTTTAACTCTCGTCTTTCCTCTTTTACCATTAACTCCAGAAAACTCATCCAGTAGCTTTTCTTCCCTCTGCCAAACAGCACGGGGGCAACACTTAGGAAACAAAATCCCATCATTGTTTTGTTTTTGGACCCTCTTTTAGATCTGCTGGAGAAGTCCCGAGTGGTGAAACAGCCTCGAGGAGAGAGGAACTTCCACATCTTTTATCAGCTTCTGTCCGGAGCCTCTGAAGACACACTCAGTGAGTTTTAAGCACGCTTCGCATTAAGATTGTGCCAGCAGTCATGTGTTATACGCTAAAAATATGCACCATGCAACGGAAAATAGATATTACGACCTAAAGGAAGCCAAACGGAGCCTGATGTTCTTTCCAGGTTCCACTCCTGTGTAATTTCAATTTTCCCTTTTGTCTGTGGGGTGTGTTCCAATTCCCCCCCTAGTGAATTTCTTTCATTCTTTTAATTGTTTTGAAGTCATGTAAATTGGGCAAAGGGCTGCCCCGTCGCAGCTGGCTAAACACTAAACCTGGCCGACGCTTTAATGGCATCTTCTTCCTGCTTAACAAATACCGCGGAGAACAAAGGGAGGCCGTGAAACTTGTTTGTTGTATTTGCTTTTCCATGGAGTTGGGGTATTGTTTTGGTGTCCTGCACAGGATAAGAACATAATAGCCATTGATTGCACGCGAGAGAGAGCTTCATTCAGTCAGTTTAAGGAGAGGATATTTATTTTCCTTCATGAAAAATTGTCAGGCAACTTGCAGCGGGAATTCCCTTGTAATATAGATGGATAGATACTTTATTCATCCCCATGCGGAAATTCACACTTCCAGCAGTATCCTTGTGTTGATTAACAGATTAACAGGATAACCTCGGGGTGCTGTGTTGTAGTTTAGCAACAGCGGAGTGGATGATGTCACACGCTAGGCCAAAAGTTCGACATCCCTGCAGCAGATGGAAATCTTTGTGTTTACATGCCCAGGGTTACACCACCTCGTGTCCACGTAAATAGCGAGTCCGCCTCCTCTACGCTTCCCGCAGGCTTTTGTGTCTCTGTCTGCCCTAACAGCGCTGAAGCCGGGTAGCTCCGCGTTAGCGTCTGGGATGTTAGACGTGAGCCACGTTTCCGTAAAACACATCAAACTGCACAGCCAGTTTTTCAGTCTTATTTGGTAGAGAGTTCACATTTCCCATGATTACGGCCGGTACCGAAGACTTATAACGCCGCTAGCCACTTAGCCTTCACCTTAGTTTCGGCTCTGCATCCACGATAGGGCCCCCTCATCACGCCGGCACGGGAATTCTTCAGGGCAATGAGTTGATTCCTCGAACAAACGCATTTTTGTGCGTTAAAACCCATAACGATAGGATAGAATGTAATCCAAAGTGTAGTTGTCAAACGGGACGAAAAACACCGAAGATATAAGCAGACAATAAAAACAATAAATAACAAAAAGAGCGAAATAACACTGAGCTGCCGGAAAGGCTGCCGCTCGCGGCGGCGCCTATGATGTAGCCTGAGATGGTCAAGTCACAGTATGTCACAAGAGTACACCCCCACATTTCAGCAGAGATTTCTTCATTATGTTGGATTAAACAACTCTGAAGAAATGCTGCTTTGACACAATGAAAGGTAGTCTGAGTAAAGCAGTGTAAACTTACCGAAAATACCGGACTATAGAGCGCACCTAATTATAAGCCGCACCCACCCCGTTTAGGGAGGAAAACCGATTTTGTACATCCACAAGCCGCACCCGTATATTAGCCGCATGCGCCCAGATTGATAAAATGCAACACAAATACAAAATTAACCCTTACCCGATACAGTCCAAAAATCACAGTCGGCAAAATGAACGGAAAATGATACCGGTACTTAACGTTTGATGCAGACCTGCAGAGTCCGGGTGCCCGTTGAAAGTAATCCAAGGAAAAAAGTGTATATTTCCAAAGGTAAGGGTGGGAAAAATATATATCCACTATTGTCGGCCGCGTCCACAAACACGTCTCACCTTTACTCCACTTCCCGTCAGCCCGCGTTTGCCCCGCCCCTTCTTTCTCATTTGCTCGTGCAAAACAAAAGAAAAAGTTTCTAAAATAAATACATTACAAAAATATACAGTTGCAAATACATATTATACATGGTTACACATATTTACAAATAAAGACGGTACACCGAGAGAGTTTTCAAAGCTTTAATAATACTATTATAACTTTCATCCCAAACCGTGCCTGTGAAGGGTAGCAAAACGCTACTAGCAACACGCTCGCGACACAGTTAACAGGTCTGTTAAAGAAAACATAACGTACATGTTCTAACCACGGTAAACCATCCTCATCTTCCTCCTTGTTAAAGTCGTCTTCCTTCAGTATGGGAAAGACTTTGTCATATAGACACCGTCCCACGCTCCCTTATTCAAAAACACGCTAGCAACACGCTCGCAAAGCGAAGTTCACGTGCAGTAGCTCCGTTTCCTTCTTTATCGGACTACTCGATTGCGTTTAGCTTGAAAGTTGCGTCATGTGCCTTTCTTTTTGCAATTTGCATGATGAGGATATGTCTACGCTAATTTAAGTTGTGCACAAGCTAAGATGTTGCAGTCTTCCTCGGCGCATATATTCCACCGGTCTAAATCTTACCTTTTGTACTCGAGCGCCGCTGGCGGCCAATAGAAAAATGACATAAATTGGCCGCATCACTGAATAAGCCGCAGGGTTGAAAGTTTGGGAAAAAAGTAGCGGCTTATGGTCCGGAATTTACGGTATTATCCACTCAAAAAACTCAAATTTAAGCCATTAGTAGCTAAAACCCTGGTAACAATAAGTAAAAAAAGTAAAAGTTGCTGGAGTTTTTAGGTAATGTTCTAATGTTTGTATGCCAACTAAATGCATTTTTTGGGGGGGGGGGGTGTTTTTACACTGTTTAGCTTTGTTTTTTCCTCTTATTAATTAAAAGTCAAGTCGCCTCAATTGAAATGACTTCAGTATCAGTTGTAATTTACACTCTGGTTCCCGTGCAACAGAAAAACTGAAACTGGATCGGGACGTCGGCAAATACAACTATTTGAGCTTGGATTCCTCTGTCGTCAACGGGCTGGACGACAGCACCAGCTTCAGGACGGTCAAAGTGAGTATGAAGCTATTTCTTCTTATCGGCTCAGAATAACAGAGCGGCAGTAAAGTTTGCGAAAAGCCTCAATGTGCTCCCTCCCACGGGCTGTATAATTTGTGAACATTGAACCGAATTTCAGGCTGAAAGTGACTTGAGGCTTGAAATGGTACGTGGAAGCGGTTAGCCATATGCTATGCACATGCTCTTTGAGTTCTGAGAGAATTTGGAGTCATCACCATGCAAAAGTGCAGTTTTTGTGCAGGGAAGGAAGTGACGAGAACACAGAAGGTGGTCAATGTTTTTATCGCCAGTTCATAATTATTACAAGCAGTGTTTATTTTACCTGTGAAAAGTGATGGGTCCGGGAGACTCGCATGCTCAAAAATCTATGGGTCCCAACAGAGATCTATGGGTCCCCAAAATTTAGTGTTAGAGGTTGAAATTGTAAATCGGCGACAAAAATATCAGATAAATCTAAATATTCATGCAGTTTTAATCATCACAGTCAATTGGTAATACAAAGCAGTTTTCACTTCAGATTTTTCAGTTCACAATATTGTACATTATACAAAATAATATTGCTGAAATATTTATATATTGTTGCAGTTTTAATCATCACAGTTAATTGGTAATACAAAGCAGTTATCACTTCAAATTTTTCAGTTCATATAATCTTTGTGATTTGCTGTCCCGCCCCAGTTGTAATGCCTTCTCAAGGTCCGATCCATTATCATCCTCCTCATAGCGTCACCAGAAATATAATTTAGTCCATGTTGGCAGAAAAGACCTTTTCTTGCTAGGAGTATTCTTTTTTATTTTCTTTCGTCGAATCGTTCGCTTCAACACACGTGTTTTCCTTGCCTCCGCGATCTTCCGTAGAATTTCTCTGCCGTTTTTTTTGGGCCAGAATTATGCCATTGTTATCACTTTCTGCATTATGTTTCGACTTATTACTGACACTGAAGAAATGACCAATTTTTGTGTTGATTTTCACCTAATACTAACTGTTTTTCGGAGGCATACTTAACCTTCACCTTCATTCGACGACAACCACAACAACAATGACGTAATCTCGAAGCAACGAGATCTCGTTTGCCGAGATCGGCGTGCAGACGAAAACTCGAACCGCGAGACCAAAACATCAATGGCGGCTTTGCCTGATGAGAAGTTTGCAGTGCGGTAAATCTTTGTTTAAAAAAAAAAAAAAGAGTAATCGGGTAATAAAAGTTACGTATATTTGACACTATGCGTCCCCAGCAAAAATGATACTTATTGGACGCAGGGACGCCGGCAAACAAGAACACTGTACAAGCGTTCATAGTTTCTAATTTTAGCCAAACCGTTCAATCCCAATTGTTGTTTCTTCCCTGGGAATTACAGCCCACCTCCTGTTCAAGATTTCTTGGTTTCTTCCGCCCTCCCAGAATGCAATGCAGATCGTAGGCTTCATGGAGAACGAAGTTCAGTCGGTGCTGGAGCTGGTCGCCGCCGTGTTGAAGCTGGGCAACATCGAGTTTAAGCCGGAGTCCCGATGTAACGGCACGGATGAGAGCCGCGTCAGGGATAAAAACGGTATGACTTTGTGGATGCTGTTTTTTTTTGCAGACATTTGCATTCACGGCCAGACTTCCTGGTGTTAACCCGCTGCCCCCTATTGGCTCTATATCAGGGATGTCAAACTCAATTGCACAAGGGGCCAAAATTCCAAACACACTTAAGGTCGCGGGCCAACCAGGATAAACATTTATTGAACACACTTAAACTGTTTTTGGAACATAAATGTGAATAAAAACAGATAAGAATATTAAATTTAAACCTTAAATCACTTATACAGTATTATTTTGCTGTAAATAAAAATATCTTGTTAAATTATACAACTTAGAACTTAACTTAAACAATTTAACATTAAAATAACATTCAAATTCCTTTGCTCCTATGTCAATGTATATATAAAAAAAATGAATTATCCCAAAATATTTTGCTCTCCTTAATATATTCCCTGTCAAAAGTAGAAATATGAAAATGCTACACAAATTATTTTGTAAAAACGTCCCAACATTCTGAGAACAGGGAGCCGGATGCGCTTACCTTTGGCGCAGACGGAGTAGGGCGAGAGATGGGAGGGAGTGCTTGCACTTTTTGCATAGCTCCACCCATCCCTCCCACTCACCCAGTCAAATAACTTTTAAGTTCTCTTCCGGTGTTTTGGCGTATTTACAATTTGTTCCGTGGATTCATCAAAAAGTATCTGAACACTGAACACAGATTATATAGTGAGCTTTTATAATAAAGGATTGTTTAGCGTTGCACAGCCAAAACGAGTTTTTTTTCGGGTGATACCTTGACTGTAAATCGTAGTGAAAACGTGCCCTATAGATTCTGAAAAGTACTGCTTTATAATTCAGTTTTGGTTTGGCTTTACGTGTATCTGAACAGGATAAATGGCTCAAGTTTTCAACGAGATGGAGAAAATTTGCATGCAATTAAATTTGTCTCTGAGCCATAGGTACTCATAGAAAGAGCCATATATGGCTCGCGAGCCACAGGTTACCGACCCCTCGTATATAGTATAGTATACGTCATATATGAAGGAATAAGTGCAGTGACTGAAATGTCAGAATATGATGCCTAGGGATGAGACGGCGTTGTTCATATTGACAGGCCATTAATAACAATAATGTAAAATGGTCTTGCGGGTCAGAAATGATTCCACGGCGGGCCGGACGTGGCCCGCGGGCCGGGAGTTTGACACATGTGCTCTATATGAATGTTAGGTTATTGCTGGTTAGTCATTATGTCACAGAGTCAATTAGCATATATATTATCATATGCGATTGGCTGGCAACCAGTTCAGGGTGTCCCCTGCCCACTGCCCGATGATTGCTGGGATGGGCTCCAGCACCCCCGCGACCCTACTGAGGATAAGCGGTGCAGCTGACGAGACGAGATGAGATGAGATGAGATTATCATATGTATGAGCTGTGATTTTTCACCAACACAGCTGGTTATAAATGTCAGTCCAGTGGCAGATAATCACTAGTATGTAGCTGCATTTCCTACAAACAGAAAGACCAGAGAGACCAACTGTTGATGTTTTAAAGTGAAGGTACAATATTTACCCAGGTTACAACATCGGTTCTGAGGTCTCATCTCATTAGCTGCACCGCTTATCCTCAGTAGGGTCGCGGGGGTGCCGGAGCCCATCCCAGCAATCATCGGGCAGTGGGCAGGGGACACCCTGAACCGGTTGCCAGCCAATCGCAGGACACACAGGGACAGACAACTCGCTCGCTCGTTCACACCTAGGGACAATTTGGACCGGCCAATCCACCTGAAATGCATGTTTTGGAATGTGGGAGGAAACCGGAGTGCCCGGAGCAAGCACGGGGAGAACATGCAAACTCCGCACAGGAAGTCCGGTAGCTGGATTTGAACCCACACAGGAGGTTCCCAAGACCTTAGAACTGTGCCGCACACGCGCTAACCACTGCGCCGCCGTGCTGCCCCGTTTCTAAGGTGGGGATCGCAAAGTGAAATTGCCGTACAGTGGGGCATAGGAACATACGGCAATTAGCTAATTCTGTTCCGAATCCCTGGTATATGATAGATAGATAGATAGCTACTTTATTCATCCCCGTAGGGAAATTCACACTTCCAGCAGTATCCTCGTGTTGAAAAATAAAATATATAGAATACAAAAATACCCAATATAACGTGTTTGTATAGAGTATTTAAATAGTGCTACGGAAAATGCACACTGTAATAAGAATAGGGTACTATGCAAATGTGGGGGTGGGGTTTCATGTGGGCATTTACTCCCCCGGGTGGAGTTAAAGAGCCACACGGCATGAGGAAGAAATGATGATCTCAGTCTGTCCGTGGAACAAGACTGTGACAGAAGTCTGTCGCTGAAGCTGCTCTTCCGTTTGGAGATGATTCTGTGTAGTGGATGTAATGAATTATCCATGATTGGCCGCAGCTTGTTCAGTGCCCGTCTCTCAGCTACAGTTGTCAGGCTGCCCACAACAGAGCCCGCCTTCCTCTAAAACTAAAAAGATTAGATAACATTTATCCATTTTCATAATAATTAACCAATTTTCTTTGTTGTGCAATGGCGTGAACGCAATAACCTGAAGCATCAAAACGGTGATATGGTTTCAGTCGGACGCAACTTGGGACGTAAACGTTTACTTTGGACCTTGCCGGGAAAGTGTACAATTAATGAGAAGCGTTTTAGCCATGGCTAAAAGCTGTGTCAGGCGAGAAATGTTTGTTTTTTGTTTTGTGTTTTTCATTTGTATCCCAAGGACATGTCTTCTCCAAAATACTTTGCCTCTACTACTGTCTCACCTTCCCAAGAGACCGTTTTACATACCTGTCGCGCTCCAGGGCTCCATGCCCTTACAAAATGTTGTATTTTCCCTTACAAAATACAAAATCTTACACCATATTTTTTTTTTCAAACGTGTTATTTATGTTTATCATGTTATATTGTACATGTGTTTCGTAATATCATATATATTGTTAATTAACAATTTTCTTGTAAGATACTGAGTTGCTCGACATGAGGTTTATTATAAAAAAGGTTCAAAAATGAAATAGCTTGGACGTTCACTGTAGAAGGAAAAAAATACATGCAAATAGAATTAAGTAGAATAATACAATTTCTTATTCAAATTATGAATTCATTTTCTGCATTAAATTATTGTTGGTAATATACTGATTAAAAGGGATAACCACAAACCTGTCCTTTTTCATTTTCTCCTTTTATACTTTTTTCTTAACTTCTTTATACAACATCATCATTCGTAATACAATGCATCAAAGCAGGCAGCACGGCAGGTTAGTGCGTGGGCGGCACCGTTCTGATGTCATGGGTTCAAATCCAGCTACCAACCTTCCTGTGTGGAGTTTGCATGTTCTCCCCGTGAAATGAAATGAAATGATTTGCATTTATATAGCGCTTTTCAAGTCAATGACTTCCCAAAGCGCTTTACAATGTGCTCAACATTTCCCAATAGCGGCCTTGCAGCCATGTAAGGCGCTAACCTGCTAATTGGGGGTATTAGGGGTTCAGTGTCTTACCCAAGGACACTTCGACATGTAACACGGACGAGCCGGGATTCGAACTGGGATCCCTTGATCCCAAGACGAGCGCTCTACCTCCTGAGCTACTGCCGTGCTTGCGTGGGTTTCCTCCGGGCACTCCGGTTTCCTCCCACATTCCAAAAAACATGCATTTCAGGCTAATTGGCCGGTCCAAATTGTCCCCGGGTGTGAATGAGCGAGCGAATTGTCTGTCCCTGTGTGCCCTGCGACTGGCTGGCAACCAGTTGAGGGTGTCCACTGTCCACTGCCCGGAGGTGGCTGGGATGGGCTCCAGCACCCCCGCGACCCTACTGAGGATAAGCGGTACAGATAATGGATGGATGGATGGATGCATCAAAGCAAGTGAGCCGTTTCAGAGCCGTCTCTCTTGAATGAGTTGAGCCGAAAAAGCCGGTTCTCTAAAAAGAGACGGACTTCCTTTCACTACACAACTACCACATGAAATCCGAGGCGGCAGACGCATGCGCACAGTAGCATCAAACCGCTCGCTTTGTTTGCAACGAAAAAAAACGATACCGAGATAGAGGCTACCGCGGCAAACTCGTTTGACTTGACTGATTTGCCCTTTTACGATAGTCGGTGTATACCGGATGGTACCCGTAATTGACAAATTTGCGTTTTTCCGTACAGATTTTCTTGTACGTCGTACACGTCTTAAAATGCATAATAATAAACGTACTTTGTACGGCAAAAACATACAGGTTGACACGTATGGTTTTATTGTTTCGTTTGGTGTGCAGATTTAAAAGAGATGTGTGAGCTGCTGGGGATCGAGCAAACCGTTCTGGAAAGGGCTTTCAGCTATCGCACGGTGGAGGCCAAACTGGAGAAGGTGTCAACGACCTTGAACGTGGCCCAGGTGAGGGTGACGCGTAGAAAAGGAATGGTTAAAGCGAGACTTGTTCCATTTGTGTTCTACATGCACACACATACTTGAACTGGCGTACACGTTTCACGAGCTGCCACCTCCGATCCATGTCAATGCTGCATGGAGTTCTTTCAATTATAGATGAGTAGTCCTCTAGAAATTCATTTGTAGGTCAATTTTGTGAAGGTTAGTGGGTTCGTTGGAGTTCCTGGTGAACATAAAGTGGATCCTGCTGCCGTATTGGGGTCTTTCTTATTCCACTATTTGCATTTCTCTAATATGTTGTGTATTTTGATTTGCAGGCCTACTACGCCCGAGATGCCCTGGCTAAAAATCTCTACAGCCGTTTGTTTAGCTGGCTTGTCACGAGGATCAATGAAAGCATCAAAGTAAGACGCTCCCTAAATATGATGTATGATGTTTTATTGCCACTGTTTAATATTGTAAAGTGTAAACTAGTTTCCCAAAAGTGTGTATCTCTAAACCAGCTGGTATCACGTGTCAGTTTTAAATATTGGTACCGCCCGAAGGGGCGTTTCTTTCTTTCTCTGTCTTTGTTCTGCCTAAATAAATGCAGTTTGGTGGGGGAAGGGCCCCCCAGAGTTAGGAGCGCGGCCAAGGAGACGGACGTGAGTAAGTTCCTCTTCTCCTGGCACCCCCTCCCCCTCTCCAACTGCAGTTGTAACAAGTCGAATGCCTGGTGTATCTTTTTTAGCGTTAGCAACTTGTAAAATAGCTCTCCCACATGTAAGCAGTCGATTTGGACCACACAAATATAACCCTGAAATGTTTTTTTCCTACAAATGTATACAATTCTGTCCTCAGGTCTTACGGTCATACGTTTTAACTCATGGTGCACAATAATTATTAGGTTAATAGTTGTGGAACCGATAACTGAAGAATATGACGTCAATTATAGGCTTGAGGGGGAAAAAAACGTAATTTTTATTTAATTTTTTCGAATCAAACGTTTGCTTTATTACGATTTCGAAATATCTGTTCGGTTTGGAAATTTCTGCCCTTTTGCCGATTTGCATACTCGGCAGCCAATCGAATAACTTCGTGTTTCCGGACTTTCCCGAGCCTTATAAAGTCGTGCATTCGGATATCATTTTCCAAAGTAGAAGCACAGAGAACACAAGAACAATGGAGAAGTGGTTAGGAATCGAGCCAAAACCTCAGCCCCAGAAGAAAGATTCAAAGGAAGCTAACAAAATTGATGACGCTACAAAACGTAAACGTACATTACAACAAAAGTACCGACATTACAGTATATTTTTCTTTTTTGCCGATTTAATTAAGACTGACTGTTCAAAAACACACACAAAACTTTTTGGGAGACAATAGCAAACCCAAATGCCCAAAAAAGTTAGGCACCTCGGCACCTAAGTCGGTCATGCTTTCGTCCCTCCAGATGAAACGGGACAGAAAAAAGCGGTCGTGTCACTTGGGTCAGGGTGACACAACACACTCTTCTGTTCAACAGCAGGGCCCGATAACTTTCGCTGGTTTACCCCCGCCGCGTCATAGAACCCGTCCAAACATACCACTATCCTTTCACAACACCTATCACCAACAAGACCTCTAACTCCTACTATATTTAGACCTCTTTCCTGCTGTGCACTCAAAACAAAACAAAAATCAAAAATGACTCTGTTATGGTCAAAATAATTTGAGTGTAGATAGTTATTTCTAAGCCCAAGGGTTAAACGTCACTTCTTTATCCAATCCCTATTATTTGTGCATCTAATATTGTCCAATTTGTCCGCCCGCAGGCACAGGCAAAAACTCGACACAAGGTGATGGGCGTGCTGGACATCTACGGCTTTGAGATATTCGAGGTAGGAAAAGCAAAAGCGTCCGGCTGTTTTTCTGTTTGGGTCTCATGAGGACAGAATCTGAGGATGCATCCATTTGATCAGCTTATAAAGGATTTTGCCTTCGTGCCGCGCGCGTGACCGTGCGCGAGTGGCGACACACCTGCGGAGGGAGATTATCACTTCCACTACGGGCTGATAAAAGCATATTCATATTGGATTAGTTCGGCTTTACTGCTCTCAGGAATCAAATCCTCTCTTGCTTGCAGCGTGTTGATTTCCACACTTAAGATCTGCATTGCACAGGAAAGTAACCGGACCTTTTAATACACTGAACGCGCAAACTTTCTTATGGTTTCTTACTGATTTTGGTTTGGTCCGCCTTATTGTATGGCCTCATTTTTTTTTTTTACAAATATTTACCGCAACATGTCATCAACACAAAAAAGAATACGGTGCAATCAAATAGAAATGTTTTTAATGTCATTGATTGATTAAAACATAGTTTGCATTGTTCAAGGCAGGATAAACATGTAATGTAATCTATCTATCTAGCCATCTATCTCTCTGTCTCTCTCTGTCTCTATCTCTATCATCTATCTATCTCTCTATGTCTATCTCTTTATATCTCTATCCATCTCTCTCTATCTCTCTCTCTATCTTCCTCTATCTCTCTCTCTCTGTGTCTCTGTCTGTCTATCTATCTCTATCTGTCTATCTATCTATCTCTATCTGTATCTCTCTCTGTATCTCTCCCTGGATCTCTATCTCTCTCTTGCTATCTCTTTCTATCTCTTTCTTTCTCTTTCTATATCTATCTCTCTCTATCTGTCTGTCTCTATCTATCTCTATCTGTCTATCTCTCCCTATCTATCTCTATCACTATCTCTCTCTTGCTATCTCTTTCTCTTTCTATATCTATCTCTCTCTTGCTATCTCTTTCTCTTTCTATATCTATCTCTCTCTATCTCTCTTTCTCTTTCTATCTCTCTCTCTCTCTCTTGCTATCTCTCTCTCTCTCTATCTATATCTATCTATCTATCTCTCTCTCTCTATCTGTCTATCTATCTCTCTGTCTGTCTCTCTCTCTCTCTCTATCTATCTGTCTCTCTCTCTCTATCTATCTGTCTCTCTCTCTGTCTCTCTCTCTCTCTCTCTATCTGTCTCTCTCTCTCTATCTCTCTCTCTCTGAGGCGCATTATAAATACAATGAATTCTGTGCTCACACCGCCGCGACCCGGGTTCACTTCCTGTTGCACTAGTTTGAGCTGAGAAGAGGATCAAACAATTTCTTACTGTTTTTCTAAAGAGATCCATGGAAGTTGTTTTCGTTTTGATGCATCAATGTGATAAGTGTCTTTGCCATGTCGCTCGAACGCCTCCCGCCACCCATTCATGTCATTCACGTGTCGGTCATGCCACTGCTTGTTCATTTCACTCACTCTTAAGCCATTCCTCCCCTCTCTTGCCTGTTGTCTTGCGTCTGGGTCCACAGAAAACGGTAAGTACCATCAGCGTGCTGTTTGCTGTGCTTCATGCATGTTCCCGCCCTCCTAATTCTGCAGATTACTAAAACACCATGCCACGTGGCTGCCGGGGATGCAAAAGCTGACCTTTTGCATCGGCTCAGAGTGAATGCTGGGAAATATTGGTACATCAGCCGGGCTTGTAAAAAGTCTGTTACTGATTCTCAGAGACGGTGAACTTATTGTGTCCACCTCAGTTTTTTGTGTGTATTTTCATTTGATTTGCTGTTTTGTCAAGCATTGGGGTTCGAACGTCGGTGATGTCTGATCTCCTTAAGAGGGTTAAATGATATGGTTTGGTTGAACAAGTCAAATAAAGAAAACTTGACTTGATTTTCTGCAGTATTCTCGCCGTTAAGCTGTGCCTCTCCACCCGAATTAAGTACATTTCTTACTTACCATGTACATAACATATATTGTAGCGTATCCAATTTAACTGTAAAACACGTAACACAATTCATTTGTTAATTTTCACCTGAAAACTTTTGATGTCCCAAAGCACTGTCGGACTTTAGTAATTAGATGAAAATAGATATATAGATAGATACATTATTCATCCCCGTAGGGAAATTCACACTTCCAGCAGTATCCTTTTGTTGTTTATTAACAGATTAACAGGATGGCCTTAGGGTGCTGTGTTGTAATTTAGCAACAGCAGAGTGGATGACGTCACACGCTAGGCCAAAAGTTCGACGTCCCTGCAGCAGATGGAAATATTTGTGCCCAGGGTTACACCATCTCGTGTTAACGTAGATAGCGAGTCCGCCTCCTCTCCGCTTCCCGCAGGCTTTTGTGTCTCTGTCCCTAACAGCACTGAAGCCGGGTAGCTCCATGTTAGCGCCCGGGATGCTAGACGTGAGCCAAGTTTCCGTAAACACAGCAAACTGCACTCCCTGTACGCTTTGATGTTTTTCACCAGCACGGCCAGTTCGTCGGTCTTATTTGGTAGAGAGTTCACATTTACCATGATTACAAACGGTACCGAAGACTTATAACGCCGCTTGGCCTTAGCTCCGGCTCTGCGTCTACGATAGGGCCCCCTCATTACGTCGGCACGAGAATTCTTTAGGGCAAGGAGTTGATTCCTCGAATGAGCGCATTTTTGTGCGTTAAAACCCATAACCATAGGATAGAAAGTAATCCAAAGTGTAGTTTTCAAACGGGACGAAAAACACCGAAGATGGAAGCAGACACTTAAAACAATAAATCACAAAAAGAGCAAAATAACACTGAGCTGCTGGAAGGGCTGCCGTTCGCGGCGGCGCCTATGATGTGGCAATGATTGATTGAATGATTGATGAAAACTCCAGTGTACTCGCGGCTGCATCGGCTCGCTACAACGGGTCAGGTGCAATCGACATTTCGTTCTGTGTACATTGTTACACAGAATGACAATACAAGGAAATTATTATTATTATTAAGAAAGCCTTATGGGTTTTGGTTGAGTTTCTTCAAGTTGGGCGCCCCTAGCGGCTGTGGTGAGCATTACAGCTGCCCATTGGGATTGAATGGAGCCATTTTACTTTATTGGGCTTTCCTAAGTTTGCTAGCGCCTGGTGGCAGTCGTGGCTATTACATCTGCCATTGGAACTGCATTAAGACAATTTTTCGCTGTTTGAATGCATGAATTGAATGCTCCTCAACCTCATGTTGGCATAATCATTCATTTTTCGATACCACCACATCCCTTTTTTGTTCCGAGCATAGTCTACTGTCCATCCTGAGCTTTCCGTTTTATTTTCTGCCCCCACGAAGAAATACCACAGTTGTATTCAATCACATATAGTGTTAGTATGGTTCTGCCAAGACACGTACAAGTAGAGTTTAATAGGCAGAAATAGAGGACGTTGCATCGTTTATTTTGGTAAGTGACATAAAAAAAAAAAATCATAACTTATTTAATATCAAACGTTAAAATCTGAAATTATTGGAATTTATTATTAATTATTATTTATTATTGATAAATATTGCTTTTTCCATTCGGGGATGAATAAAGTATCCATCTCTCTATCTCTTTATTTTTCTTTATTTCTCTTTTTCTTTTTTCGTTCTTTCTTTTGCTTCTTTCTCTCCTCGCTCTCTTTCTTTCTTTCTCTCTCTATCTTTCTCTCTCGCTTTCTCTCTCTCTCTTTCTCTCTTTCTCTTTCTCTTTCTCTCTCTCTTTCTCTCTTTCTCTCTCTTTTTCTCTTTCTCTGCCCGCCCCAATGAGGGCCCAGGAAGCAGAAGACAGTTCTCCGATTGATTTGAGTGTAAGGGTGATTTTGAATTGATGCCATAATTCCACAAACTACGTATTAATCCCTAGAAAAAAAAATCCATAATACACAGTGAACTCGAAAGCCAAACCTTGAAGTGGCGAGGGAATACTGCCGTTGGGAAAATTCTGAGCTACAAAAGGTTATCAAATACTGACTTATTTCTTAGAAATATCTTTCAGCTTTTTCTAAATTAAAAAACATGTACAGAAGCAATCTGGTCTATTTTATTTATTTTTATTTTTTAAAACTTTATTGACAATTCCCATTTCAGCCATCCGCCTTGCTTCGCTATTGACCGCACGGCTGAGCTTTTAAGCAGTGAAGGTGACTGTGGTTTCTCGGCAAAGTGAAACGGGACTTCTCTTTTTGTGTTTCCATGTCCTTGTGTTCGAGAAATCTCAGGTGGTCCTTCACTCCATGAGCTTTCCCACTAAACGCGCTTCTAAACTAACACGCAGCAAAATGAGGCCGTCTGCCAGGAAGTGCCGCGCTTCCCTACATAGGTCCTAATTGACAGCGGTTGTAATTGCTGTAAATATTTAACAGTGTTTATTTGGATAGATTTATAGTCGGCGCCTATCTCGGGGGTGAGCAAACCTTTGGGCTCCATCGAGTACAAATTTGCCTGAGCCAATAAAGAGTCTCGATCCGGTATCTGAACCATTGCATGAAGGAAAAAGTATTTATGAATAAATATACAGGCATGGATTTAAACACCCATCCATCAATCCATTTTCTGCACCGCTTATCCTCAGTAGGGTCGCGGGGGTGCTGGAGCCCATCCCAGCTATCTTCAGGCAGTGGGCAGGGGAGACAAATAACAAAAGTGTTTTATTTTGCATCTGTTACATACAATGTGAAAAAAACAAGTACACTATTAAAAAACGCTATTGAAAATGACATTTATATTTTGATATGTCTGTTTTAAATGGGGGAAAAATTAACGTTACAATTAAAAATCATTACATTATAATTACATTTGAATTTTAAAAAGGCAGTGCATAATGTAGAATATATTTTTATGAAATGGGAGAATACTGAAGCCTCCCCCAAAAATCAGTTTAAACTTTTATTTTTTTGTTTTGTTGTAAGTTTTTGTTTAACGGGTCCGATTAATGAATAAATGGCCTTTAGTGAGCTAATCTTGAATTTTTATCTTTTTAATATTCGTAATATTATATTATATATACATGTATATTCCTAAGACTTAAAAAGTGGTCGGCGGCGCCCTCTGTTGGCTGCGGCTGCATCGGCTCGCTACAACGGGTCAGGTGCAATCGACATTTCGTTCTGTGTACATTGTTACACAGAATGACAATACAAGGAAATTATTATTATTATTATTATTATATAGTTTCTTAGTTTCTAATATTTACGCTGGCAACTGTGTGGACAGCAAAGTCAGAATTTGATTGTGCAGGGAATCGTAGTTCTTTACTATGCATATGACGATAAACTCTTCAAATCTTGAATCTTTATTGACACAATACAATCGTACAATGAAATTGGAGGGCTTCTTCTTCATTGTAAAAATAAAAATGCAAACATGTGTAAAAAGTCCCGGGTCCTATTTGGCCTGTAGTTTGCCCTCCCCTGGCCTATTTGCTACTATTAGAATGTTTATTTGTAGTTGTAGTTTGCTTATTAGTCTGTAGATGTGTCAATTGTTTTAGTACTACGCAGATGTTTTCTGTATTTACAAATAATCATCAGATTCAAATTTATTTATACTCAATTGAAAATCTCATCGGTCGGCATATGTTCCTTATTAACCATTATCGAGGAATAAACATCCGGTTTTGTCTCTTCCCGGACAGGACAACAGCTTCGAGCAGTTCATCATCAACTACTGCAACGAGAAGCTTCAGCAGATCTTCATCGAGCTTACCCTTCGCGAGGAGCAGGAGGAGTACATCAGGGAGGTGCGTTTGATCAGCCACACCACACCTCCGTCTTCACAACCCCATCGAAACTAATGACTGTTTTAATATTTGACGAGTTCACCGACGAGTGACGCAATTAGTGGAATAATCGGATAAATATGTTTTCCCTAAATTTGGTATGACGCTATTTTAATTATCTGGTAATAGATTCAAGAAAGATGAGTACAATGAAATGATCTACATTTATAAGTCAATGAAGACTTCCCAAAGCGCTTTACCGTGTGCTTCACATTTCCCAATAGCGGCTGTGCAGCCATGTAAGGCGCTAACCTGCTTATTGGGGGGCATTAGGGGTTCCGTGTCTTACCCAATGACACTTCGACAAAAACCAAAAGACTAAAAACCGAAGTCCACCCCCCTGGAAAAGTACCAACACCTTCAAACAAAGACAGGAAGACTAAGAGACGAAATCAAACTGATTAGAAATACACACCTTGAGTAAATGCGTTTAAGCCTACTTTACATATATACAGTATTTCCCCATTTTAAGATGATAAAATACTTTAAAACAATCTTGAAACGTAAGCTTGTTTTTGCATGACATTTAATAAATATCTTGATGAATATAATGATTACATCATAATGACAAAAACACAGAAAAATGCTAAGTACATTTCCATATCTTGTGATCTCAATAAAACACCGAGGAGATCGCAGCTCTCTACATCTTTTATTAAACATACTCAACAATGAACAATTAAATAAAAATTCATTATTTAAAACCAACTAGGCACTGTGTTTGGTCAGTAGAGACAGAAATACACAAATCAGGGAGAGGCAAATAGATAATAAATTAAAATCAAGTAAACATTGTGTATCCCTGTAAACCAAGACGGGGCTCATTAGCAGCAGTAGAAAAGTAAGAAAAACAAATCGTGTACACGCATTTTGTGAAGAGTCTGTAACAAAAAAACTACGATTCTCAACAGTTTAAAATGAAACGGTTTTAACAACTGACTTTTGTCGTTTGCAACATTATTTTTATCTGTGGCTTTTCATTTAGACACAGAAAAAAACATGAATAACCAAATGCAATGGATTCAAAGTTATTTGACGGGGAGGAAGCAATATTTGAAAATGGGAGAGTTGTCACCTGAGTATTTGGACATCTGTTGTGGAGTACCACAGGGTTCTATCCTGGGTCCAGAGTTATTTCATTTATCTATCAACGATATTTTTAATGTTCCAAAACTACTTAAAATAGTAATATTTGCAGATGACACTAACATTTTCTATTCAAATGATAACTATATTGATTTGGTAACCTGCATTCATCATGAATTAATTAACCTAAAAGTCTCATCTCATCAGCCATACCGCTTATCCTCATTAGGGTCGCGGGGGGGCTGGAGCCCATCCCAGCCATCTGCGGGCAGTGGGCAGGGGACACCCTGAACTGGTTGCCAGCCAATTGCAGGGCACACAGGGACAGACAACTCATTCGCTCATTCACACCTAGGGACAATTTGGACCGGCCAATTCACCTGAAATGCATGTTTTTGGAACGTGGGAGGAAACCGGAGTGCTCGGAGGAAACCCACGCAAGCACGGGGAGAACATACAAACTCCGCACAGGAAGTCTGGAGCTGGATTTGAACCCACGACAGGTTCCCATGACATGAACTGTGCCGCACAAGCGCTAACCACTGCGCCGCCGTGCTGCCCTAACCTAAAAGTATGGATGGATATAAATAAATGATCTTTAAATTTAAATAAAACCAAAGTAATATTCTTTGGTAATCGCAAGATTTAGAAGTAAAAATGGATGGGGCTGCAATAGACACTGTATCAGAAATTCAGATTTTAGGGGTCATAATAGACAATAAATTAAGCCGGAAAACACATACAAACTAAAGCATTTCAATAATTAATGAAGCCAAATTCATTTCAAACTATAATGTATTCTATTTATTGTTCTCTAGTTGTGCCATATTTAACATATTGTGGAGAAGTCTGGGGCAATCATAACAAAAGTTCACTACAGCCCCCTTTTATCCCCCAAAAACGTGCAAATAGAACCATATCTTGATCATACTCATTTTATTCCTGCAGTCCAAATTGTTAAAATTGGATGATTTAGTAAAATTTTTCACTTTGCAACTGCTATTTAAGGTCAACAAAAACATGGTGCCAGAAAACATCCAAAAATTATTCATTCAGAAAGAGGGAAATTATAACTTGAGGGGTTGTTGTAAATTTGTAATCCCAAAGGTGAGAACCACCAGGAAAAGTATGTGTGTGTCTGTGTGCGGAGTCAGGCTTTCGAACAATTTACAAGACGAGATCAAACAATGTCCAACTATTCACGTGTTCAAATTTAAATACAAAAAAAAATTACTGGTGAAATACAGGGATGAAGAAAATGGGGTATGAGTGAGATTGGAAATACTGCGTTTAAAACTATGGTTAACTTGTTGTTATTGTTACTATCATTATAACTGTTATTATTGCTATTGTTGTTATTATCATTGGTGTCACAATAATATTTAGTGACTAATAGCATTATAAGGTGAGTAGATGGATACTACGATGATGAGTGTATAAAATATGTGACTATTATTATTACAATTATTGATATCTGACCTATATAATATGTATATCCATGAGATTTTGTTATATTTTGACACAAAAGAGGATAGGGAAAATAAGCATCTGCTTCTTACTACCCCTTTTCGAACATGTTGTAATAACATTATTTTGTTGTTAAGTCATCGTTTTTGTCCTGTTTTTATTTTAATGTTCGAAGTAAAATTTTCATTCATTCATTCACTTTCAAAACCCTAATTTCCAACTCCTGCACCAGAGAAGCAATCCATGTTTTGTTCCATGTTTTAGCCGTTGTTTGTAGTTTCTGTTCGCTAGTATGGCAGAACTAGAGAACAATATCATAAATTGAATGCATTAGAGTTTAAAATGAATTTGGCTTTATTAATTAATGAAATGCTTTTAGATACTTTAGTTTGTATGTGTCTGATGTGTGTTTTCCAGCTTCATTTATTGTCTATTATGACCCCTAAAAACTGAATTTCTGATACAGTGTCTATTGCAGCAACATCCATTTTTACTTGCGATCAATGTTCCCTGTCATTTTCCTTACGGGTCTGAGCGTTCACACAAAGTCGGTGAGCCACGCTTGAAACAACAGTGAGCAACGGCAATCCCGAGTGTGGCAACTAAGTCATTATCAAACATGTCCAAAACTTGACATCAAGTTACATTTTGCTGAGTTTCCGGCAATGCAAAATGATTTTTCTCTTTTGAATGAATCGACTCATGTACGATTGCAAAGGTTTTACGGCCTACAAACGTTGTTTCTTCTTACAATTCTTTCACAAGATATCCGTTTCTTTTTATTTCCTGACATATTTTGTCGCATAAAACTAACATTTTGGGGGGCTTATTGAGTCGGTTGTAAGATACAAAACTGTACTTAATCACATTTGTTTTAGTGGACAATGTTGGCAACAAGATTCACTTGATATCATTGGAAATTATTTGAATGCAACACAAACTTTATCTTTTTTTTCCGTGTTTTTTTTCCTACTTTTTTTAAAAATTCCTTTAAAAAATCTCTGTGTTTATTTTTTTCTGAGCTGTTACTTTTTTCTTTTTGCTCTCTATTTACTTCTTTCCTTTGTTTCTTTCTTTTCTTTTTTTCTGGCTTTTTTCTAAATTTTTCCTTCTTTTTTTCTCTTCCTTTTGTTTCTTTTTATTCTCAGCTTTTCACTACTTTTTCATCTTGGTATTTTTTCTTTTTTTTTCTATTCCCCCCTTCCTTTAAGTCATAATATTAACATTTTGGGGGGCTTATTTAGTCGGTTGTAAGATACAGAACTGTACTTAAACACATTTTTTAGTAGAAGTACAATGTTGGCAACAAGATTCACTTGATATCATTGGAAATTATTTGAATGCAACACAAACTTTGTCTTCTTTTTTCCGTGTTTTTTTTTTCTACATTTTTGTTAGTTTTTTTTTTGTTCTCTATTGACTTTTTTCCTACATTTCTTTTTCTTTTTTTCTGGCTTTTTTTCTAAATTTTTCCTTCTTTTTTTTCTC
This sequence comes from Urocampus carinirostris, assembly GCF_059441175.1. Classification (NCBI taxonomy): domain Eukaryota; kingdom Metazoa; phylum Chordata; class Actinopteri; order Syngnathiformes; family Syngnathidae; genus Urocampus; species Urocampus carinirostris. The sequence goes on from NC_142362.1 coordinate 6,705,949, forward strand.
TTCCTTTTGTTTCTTTTTTTCTCAGCTTTTCACTACTTTTTCATTTTGGTATTTTTTTCTTTTTTGTTCTATTCCCCCCTTCCTTTAAGTCATGTTGTGCATAATATTTGGTCATGTTGGGATTAAAGAAGCAAAAACAACCCGAAGAGCCGTTTGGGACCCGAAAGAGTCGGTTCCTTTTAGTGAGCCGAGCCGAAGAAGCCGGTTCTCTACTAACTTTACTCTACTTCGACTCGACTTCAAAATACCGCATTTAGAACACAGCGTCAGGGGAACCCGTGTATTTTGACCTTCATGCACCGTAACTTTAACGTAAGTCGCTTCTTAATGAGTAACTTTGAGGCCTGATTTTTGTGCGCCGGCTAGATTTTCTTGTGCGCTGAGAATGTGCCAGCAGTGCGCGATTGTGCACGCGCGCAGCTTTAGAGGGAACACCGCTTGCGATTACCAAAGAATATTACTTTGGTTTTAAAAGTGCATGAATTTGGCTATGAAAAAGGTGTACGAACCCTCATTCCTCTCTATTGGAAGAACGCGTCCGGCAACAATAGTTGACAATGACATTCATCTTTTATCCAATGGCGGACTAAATCGGCGCCTCATCTGTCGGCGAGTGAGGAAACGGAGGCGGTGCTCGCTGTGTTTTCAGTGTGTGAGCAGTGACCCCGAAACTCCTCATCTTATAAACACTCGGCTTTATAATTTGGCTGCTTTCCAGCGTGCAGCATGGGAAAATAGCACAAGGCCTGTCGCACCAATCGGAAGTTCATGTGCTCGTTGAAGCCACGCCTCCGTGGCGCTTAAATCCCGCCCTCATTTCTGTCAAATTGCTTACATTAACTCGAGCTAGTTGCAGGGATCCACATAGCGGGGATTTTTTTCTTCCGAAGGCAGATGTGAGGAAAAAAAGTTACAGTAATTCCCAAAAGACACGATTTGTTTGCAGAAACAGTGTGAGAAACCAGTGTTCCTCAACCTTTTTGGGCTTTTTTCTTTTTCCATGAAAAAAAATCCCATCAGTTTTATAAGGTTTGTTTTTGTCTTAATTTAAAGGGTCAGTGTGTATTATTTGACCACTAGATGTCACTGTATTGTTGTGCTTTTTGCACTTTTCAGTTGCATGAAGAAAAATACAAACTATGGAGACTCAGTTTTTGGGTAACCGTAGCAGCAAGGTGGCATACAATTGTATCAGCTCACTATAAGTAAAAGTCAAGTCGAGTCAATTCATGTTTAATTGTGACTCCCTTAATCACAAGGAGTCTCAAAGGGCTGCACAGATCAAAGACTATTGCAAACTGCAGACTATTATGATAGCATCCCCTGATCTAAAACCTACATGAGGGCAAGGAAAAACTCAAAAACCTCAAATCAAGTCATGTTTATTTGTTTGGCCCTTAATCACAAGGAGTCTCAAAGGGCTGCACAGATCAAAGACTATTGCAAACTGCAGACTATTATGACACCATCCCCTGATCTAAAACATACATGAGGGCAAATAATACACAGATATTGTCAACATAAAACATAGGTTATTAATATTGATGATAAAATAATAAAAAGTGATGCTAACTGCTTCATGCTAAAAAATTATACTACTGCTAACAGCTAATGGCTACATGCTAACCAGTTATGCTAATGATTACATGCTAAAAAGTGATGCTAAATGCCAAATGCTAATTGCTTCACGCTAAAATACTATGTTAATGGTAACATGCTAACGGCCACTTGTTTACAAATTATGCTAACGGATACATGCTAATGAGTTATGCTAATGGATACATGCTAACTTCTTCATGCTAAAACATACATGCTCATGCTTACAGCTACATGTTAACCAATTATGATAATGGCTACATGCTAATGAATTTTGCTAATGGATACATGCTCAAAAGTGATGCTAACGACTAAATGCTAACTTCTTCATGCTAAAACATGTATGCTCATGCTTACAGCTACGTGTTAACCAATTATGCTAACAGCTACGTGCTAATGGATACATGCTCAAAAGTGATGCTAACGGCTAAATGCTTACTGCTTCATGCTAAATAATTAAATTAACGGTAACATGTTAACGGCTACTTGCTAATGAGTTATGCTAATGGGTATATGCTAAAAAGTGATGCTAACGGCTAAATGCTAACTGCTTTATGCTTAGAATTACGCTAATGGTAATATGCTAATGGTCCCATGTTTACAAATTATGATAACAATTACATGTTAATGAATTATGCTAATGGCCACATGCTCAAAAGTGATGCTAACGGCTAAATGCTAACTGCTTCATGCTAAAAATTATGCTTATGCTGACATCCTAACAGCTACATGTTAACAAATTATGTGAAACAAATCAAAAAATTTTGAGCTGCGAGATTTTTTCTTTAAAATGCCTGCTAATATACTGTATATAATGGCTCGTGTATTTTTGCTTATTATTCAAATCAATATTGTAATATCTTTGAATGAATATAAGGTTTTTTTAACCACTTGGAGGCACTAAAAATACACACTGCCCTTTTAATTATTCATGTCTGAATTGAGTGTATAAAGTTTTTCATTTTCATTTGTGGTTTAAGAGGTAGTTAAGTTATTCGTTAGTAGTGTTGCTGTCATTTTAGATTTAACTGTATTTTAAGTTTTTTTTTTTTTAAGTTTTACTAGAATAAAATACAACTTGAGATGAGCAAAAATAATCAGCCAGTGGAACAAGATTTATTTTCTTACTGCGTTCTGAATGCTTTTGTTTTTTGTAGTAAAATAATCATCATCTACAAAATTATGTGCATAAGTTATATTTCATTTCTTTCACAGTACAATGTTATCAAATATATTCTTGTGCACTACCTCATGAATGGAATATTAGAATTGTTTTTATTGTCATTGATAACAATGTAACAAGATTAAACGTGCTACTCCAAGATAAACATTTATTAAAGAGAATAAGATGAAAAAAATGCGAGAATAAATAGGCAAAAATATATACAAGGTAGTGTTTGAAGACTAATTTGAATAGATATATATATATATATATATATATATATAAATACTAATTTTTCTATACATAGGCAAAATGTATAATTTTTCTAATTCTTGTGCGCTTGTTTAGGGTGGTTATGGCCCTAGAAATGATCTCTGGGCCTGTTGGTGTTTCTTTTATGTAAAGAGAAAAAAATGGCAATATACTGCCACCTACTGATATGGGTCAATGTAACAGTGACTTGGATGATCGCCAGAAGAAAGCAAAGATATTGAGCAATACTTTTTTTGCCAAGATAGAATTGGGCAATTTCCAGCGGCATAATAGACAAGGTCTGGTGGTACGCTGTTTGTAAAACAGTGCTGTAAATAAACCATTATCCCTCTTTTGTTCTTTATTTTCAAGCCATTGTAAACGTGACCCTAATTTCCTTTTGTCGCAGGGAATCGAGTGGACCAATATTGAATATTTCAACAATGCCGTCATCTGTGACCTCATTGAGAACGTGAGTCTGATTCCCACTGCTAGAAAAAAAAATAACCTCAAAATTTAAAGGTAATCCCAAATTCGTTATGATGCAAAATGTGAGGAAATATTGCATGTTTTTCATCTGTATATGCCAATCATTTTTTAAGAGGATGCATTTTGAACTTTGTCATCTGAACTGTGATGTCATCGGAGGAACACCAGCAACCTAGCAAGCCAGCCGCCATATTGTTTTACTTGTTAATTCGTCGAAGAGGTTACAAGAAGTTCAAGTGAAGTTTTCCTAGTTTTTGGGGGAGAATACCTGGGCGTTGTGCTGCAGGTGGATGCAGGAATGCTGTGGCACAAAAGCTATCTATCTACCCTGGTCATATCCCTCGAGAGAGGTGACCGACAGCAAGACAAACGCATACCAAATTAAAGAAAATAAAAAAGGGGAAAAGTCACAAAAACACACACAAATGTTTTTCGACCATGGCTAACCCAAAGGCCCAAAAAGCGGTAGTGGAAGCAGCAAAAGTGTCCTGGAAAGAAGTGAATGGGTAAGAAAGAGCGAGTCTGGAAAGTGAAAGATAAGGACGGTAGATTGCTGGTTAGTGGTAGTGCAGTTAGGACGAGATGGGTAGAGTATTTTGAGAAGTTGCTAAATGTGGAGGATGGGAAAGAAGTGGCGATCGGTGGTATGGAGAGAATGCCCGTGTTGGGTGATTTTAATGTGGAAACATGGGAGGCGCAAAAGGCAGTGAAATAAATGAAAGGGGGGAAGGCGCCTGGGTTGGATGGTTGTACTGCTGAATTCTGGAAGAAAGGTGGCACGGCTATGATTGACTGGTTAGTACGCTTGTTGAATGTATGCTTTTGAAGTGGTGTGGCATAAAAAGCTAACTTGCAAAAAATGAATAAAATTAAAAAAAAACACACCAAGAGCCACTAACCTAGAAATAACCTTAGCCTGGGCGGAATAACATGAGGCTAGCCCACCAAAGATCACGCAGTGAGCAGCCTTTACAAGCAGGAACCAAAACAAAACGGTGATGGCGACAAACCAAGGACTTGGAGCAAAACCGGCGCTAACGACAGGCTAGCCGATCGAGACAAAAATGCGGTGAGCAGACAGGTTAACTGGGAACCATCTAAGAAAACCGGTTAGGACAATCAACGCGAAGCCGGACGGAAATAAACCAGGGAATACGGCAAATCGGTGCTAACGCCAGGCTAGCCGTCTAAGAAAAACATGCGGTGGGAATCGAACCAACAACGAAAACTGTCAAAGCCAACCCGTAATAATTCAAGGCTGGGGGCGTGACAGAAAATAATTGAGACGCACCGTGATAACGGAATTGGCCATTTTCTTGTGTTGTGTTCCTCCAAATGACACCATAGCTCTACACCACACAAGCCAGGTGTGTCATCTTTACGGGCGTAAATCACCTGTGCCCGCTCCTTTGGCGCCAACCGCCGCTGTCCCTATTCAAACCCACTCCTATCCGTCCACTTTTGTCAGTCCATCTGCAAACCTCAGTGTATACTAGGCAAGCCTCTTTTTCGACCCTGACTCCCATTTTTGCTCCCGTCTGCTCTTCCTTCTCGACTTACAACCCATTTTTGATCCCGACCACGTCTGCTCCGGGACGGCTATCGACTTTTTCTCTTCCCTCCTTTTCTTTCCCTTTTTTCACTTTCCTTTTTTCCTTTTTACTTCAGTGTTTCCATTTTCTTCAATTTCCATCCTTTTATCTTTTTTCCTAGTTTCTTTTCACTCCCCTTCTTTTTTTAACTCATCTTTTTTTTTCTTTTCCTTTAATTTCTTCACCATTTTTCTTCCTTTCTTTTCTTAACCTTTGTCCCTGTCATGATTACTGATGTGAATCACCTGTGCATTTGGCGCCAACTGCCGCAGGTTCTGATTGGCTCCCTGTCCCTATTTAAACCCTGTCCTGTCAATCCCCTGTTGTCAGTCCGTCTGCAAACCTCTGTTTATACAAGGCAAGCCTGTTTTGACCCTGACTCCCGCCTGTCCCGTTTTTGCTCCCCTTTGTCTTGCTACATATTTTCATCCCTGTCCCTGTCATGATTACCGATGGGAATCACCTGTGCCCACTCCTTTACGTCAACTGCCGCAGGTTCTGATTGGCTCCCTGTCCCTATTTAAACCCAGTCCTGTCAATCCCCTGTTGTCAGTCCGTCTGCGAACCTCTGTTTATACAAGGCAAGCCTGTTTTGACCCCGACTCCCGCCTGTCCCGTTTTTGCTCCCGTTTGTATTTTTATCATTTTGGGGACGAATCGAAACCTATCATTTCTTTTTAGGAATACTTTAGTATTTATTTATGCATTTATTTTTGCAGAACCAAAACGGGATCATGGCCATGCTGGACGAGGAGTGCCTGCGTCCCGGGACGGTAACGGACGACACCTTCCTGGACAAACTCAACACCGTGTGTGCCGAACATCAGCATTTCGAGAGCCGTCTCAGCAAGAATTCCAAGTTCCTTAATGACCACAGCTTGCCTCACAGTTGCTTCCGCATCCAGCATTATGCCGGCAAGGTACCGCCCGCAAATGGACGCTTGCTTTATTTTCAAAATGATACAAAAGAGACCCGTTCGGTTATTATGCCGTAAGTAATGGGTCCTCGGAAATCATTAAATTGTATCAAAGTTACTGTGCCTCAAAGGCACTTAAAGCTCATAAATTGTGTGTTACCTTTCTTTTTCCATTTCTATTCCTTTTTTTTCCCTTAATATCTCTCCTCCTATGTTCATTTTGGGTATTAATCAAACTAGGTGAATAAAAAGGAAAGGAAAAAGAGAAAAATCAATAATTATCAATAATTAAGGGAAATGACGAAATATTACTAAAACAAAAGGAAAAAAAACGGGACTGTCACATCCAGAACAACAAGTAGACCCAATCGCGTAACGTTTCTCACAAACTATAACCTTATCCTCCTTGTTTTATAACCTTATCTTCTCTGTTCCTTTATCTTCTTGGCTTTTTTACCTCGCTGTGAAAGTGTGAAACTGGAGTGTCATGCCCAATTTCGTTGTCACAATATGTTCACCCATTTTGTAACAATGACAATAAAGGTATATTCTATTCTATTCTAAGTGTATTGGGATAGAGAGAGGAAGGGCAGCGCCCCCGATCTGGTGCTCGTGAGACGCGGTAAGCAAGTCGTTCTCTCAATCGGATTATGATCTGAATACGGAAGTGGATCTTCCATAGCAAGCGGTGTCGGGGACGGAAAAACAGGTCGGTAGCCGGGACCGTGAGAGCAAAATCGTGGTCGGAAACGAGTTGTAAACCAGGGCGGTAGAGTTGACGTAGTCAGGATCAAAAATGGGTCGTAAGCCGGGACAGGGAAGCAGACGTGGTCAGGATCAAAACAGGTCGTAGCCGGAGACAAACGGGAGCAAAAACGGGACAGATGGGAGTCAGGGTCAAAAAAGGCTTGCCTCGTATAAACAGAGGTTCGCAAGACGGACTGACAACAGGGGAGTGACAGAACTGGGTTTAAATAGGGATAGGGAGCCAATCAGAACCCGCGGCACAGGTGATTCCAATCAATAATCATGACAGGGACAAAGGTTAAGAAAAGAAAGGAAGAAAAATGAAGAAGAAAATAAAGGAAAAGGGAAAAAGATGAATGAGTTAAAAAAGGGGAGTGAAAAGAAACTAGGAAAAAGAAGATAAAAGAATGGAAATGAAAAAACTGAAATAAAAAGAAAAAATGGAGGAGCAAAAGGGGAAAGAAAAGGAGGGAAGAGAAAAAGTAAAAAAGAGGGGGAATTGTGAAATGTGTTTATTACAAAAAACAAGGTAAAAGCGAAAAGTGAATTTCGAACATGAGAGGAAAAACAAAATAAGAAGACAAAAACATTGACTTTAATTTTATCTAAATTTAATGATGTTCCTATCAAACCATCTCTTTTAATTTGCATATGTTAGCAGTGACTGACTTCAGTAAGGAGTTCATTTGAATGCCTTCGAAAGCCAATCATGTTTGTGTACAAATTCCATTCATATAAAGGGTAAACACTACAGGACCAATTACAGACCCCTGGGGTACACCACAAGCAATCTTCAAGCATGACGATGTATAATCTTCCTACTTTGCATTTTGCTTATTGTTTCTTGGTTAGGTGCTGTACTGCGTGGAAGGTTTCATGGACAAGAACAACGACCTCCTGTACCGAGACCTGTCCCAAGCCATGTATAAGGCCAACCACAGCCTGATTAAACAGCTCTTCCCTGAGGGCAACCCCGCCAAAGTCAACCTCAAGAGACCGCCCACAGCTGGCTTCCAGTTCAAAGCCTCGGTCGGAACCCTCATGAAGAACCTGCACACCAAGAACCCCAACTATATTCGGTATCTGTCGTCCGACTCGGTGTTTTCCATACCGTTGATGGTCTCTGTGGGGTCGCCAGGGTTTGATTCGTCAACAACAGGGTCTTAAACTTGAAAAAATATTATATTTTCTCATACAGTGGAACCTCGGTTTTCGAACGCCTCTCAGTTCAAACAAATCTGAGTCCGACCAAAAATTTCGAGAAATTCTTGCTTCGCTGTTCGGTCAAAAAATCGAAGTTCGAACGCCGGTAATACGAGAGTGCGTACGCTAGGGTGCCATGCTGAGCGGCGCACGGGTGTAGATGGCTCTTTTCGTGACCGACTGTTATTGCGTCCGGACGTGCTTCGTTTTACTTTCGCTTTTAATATAGGTGTACCAAGTGTTTTAGCCCCTAATTATGCCTCCGAAGCGTAATCTTTCGTACGGAAGATTACGATAACGCGAACGTACGATTAGCCTGGGTTAGCTTCATGTTTACGTTAAACATTCAAGGTAAACATTCAGGGTGTTGGAACGGATTAAAACGATTTACATTATTTTTAATGGGAAAAATGATTTCGGGGATCGAACAAATCAGTTTTCGAACAGGGTTCTGGAACGGATTATGGTCGAGAACCGAGGTTCCACTGTATATATAAATGTGAAGTTAATCAAACTAATCTTAAGAATTTTCATTATATAAAAGATAGGAAACAACATGGTGTGCTCGCTTGCAAGCTTTTTTGTCCTCATTTGCTTTTGGGTTAAATGGTTAACTAGTTAGATGGATAGATAGTCTAGATAGAGATAGATAGATACTTTATTCATCCCCGTAGGAAAATTCACACAGCAGTATCCTTGTGTTGAAAAATAAAATAATAAAATAAAGATATAGAATACAAAAATATACCGTTTTGCTATAGAGTATTTAAATAGCGCTATGGAAAATACACACTGTCATAAAAATAGGGTAATATGCAAATTTGGGGGTGGGGTTTAATGTGGGCTTTTATTCCCCCGGGTGGAGTTCAAGAGCCTCATGGCATGAGGAGGAAAATAAAAGAAATGATCTGGTTAATAAGCTAAGCAGAGGAAGTTGTGGGGGGGGGGGGTAGGGGGGGGGCTGTTGGGGTGAGAGATTGCAATACTGAAGACAATAGAAAGGAGAATTAAATTAAAAAGATGAGCAAAAACAGGAAAACGATTACTTGGACTCTTTTTAAGAATATGAATGGCTCCAAAACATTGCGCATTGTCAATCACGGACAGAAGATTCTGAACCACGCCCCCAGGCTCCCCTGGACTGTCCACCCACCAGCGCCTGACAAAATTACAAGGGAAACACTGAGACTGCATAATTAGTGTCCTTCATTGAAACGCCTCTGCGCTACTTCGCCCCCTGCTGGGTGGCCAACTTCTGTTTGAGAAATGACTTTCTTGAATACGACAACATTTGAAATCTAAATATTAGTTATTGAGTTCATGTTACCATTTGCATCATTTTGGACTATTAGTTAAGGGGATAGCAATGTTTTCGAGTCCAGGTAGAAAGATGGATTGATTTGATACAGTCTTGAATCTAATACCTTGGCACTACATGAGAAAATTATGAATATATTTCAGTACAGACATCTACACATCCATTCCTTGTTTCATTTGACATTTGTTTATAAAGAGAACGATTCATCAAATTGCATTTAAAACACTCGGAAGTAAAGCAAACTAATATTTCCCCTTTGAAGCACTACATTTTATAATTAGGAGCTAGCACTGAAGCATTTTTTTGCACGGAATTCAATACATTTACTAAATAAAATGATATTGTCATGAACCGGCACCGGAGGAGAACCCAAATGCGTGACTTTTCTCACCCAAGCCTTTTTTTTACGGGAAATGGGGAAGTCATGCACGTTAGGCAGCAGTCTGGCGTGGAATGACAGGAAGCCAGAGGCCGACGAGATCGATACCAATTGCCCGAGCAGATATCGGACAGATGGGGTAGATACCGGACAGGACGGGACAGACAAGAGTGATATCAAAACAGGATATCGAAATTAAACAGGACAAACTAGACGGGAACGAAACTGGAGATCGACAGGAAACACAGGCAGGAAACCGGACAAAGTCAAAACCCACGTCTTGCAGAGCAGAGGTTCGTTGACGGACTGACAAAGGGAGAGTGAGAGCACTGAGCTTAAATAAAAGGGAAGCCAATCTGTCAACGAGCCGCAGCTGGCGGCACACGGGCGGGGCCAATTGGGCGCCATGGCAACCGCGACATATTTGAAAAATAAAGTGGCAAATACAGGAGAATTATCTCTTTGAGCACCATATTTGATAATATGCATTAGGGAATAGCTCAGAGGATTTTTAGCATGAAATTTAGTAAATATCTATTGTAAATGTGATTAAAAATAGACAAATTGTACACTTAAAATTATTACAATTTACATTAGCATTTAATGAACACAACTGATTTCATAATGCTTTATGAAACATATATTTTTATTGGGTAGGGACAAAAAACGCATTAAGTTGTACAGCATTCTCCTATGAAGCGTCAGCGCCCCCTACGGGACAGGTGCAAGCGACATCTTAGCAGGGCACTGGGAAATGTGTAATAGTGCGAGGATTATGAATCAATTATGAACATTTATTATGAGAAATGTAAAAACTGAAGGTAAATTGTAATGAGAAGAACTTCCTGCAACTGAAAATGTAAGCTACATTTTACAGTTTTACCCAAGACCTATAGGGGGAGAAATTTGTCTCATAACAAATATATTTGCGATTTACTCAAGATCTTAAAATCATGTCTTGATACGTGCACACACAAGATTAAGATTCTTTGATATATAAAGAGAATACATGATTCACAGCAGATTCTTGCTTTTAATGGTACTGGAGAGCTTTACTTTGAAAATCCTTGAAAAATACTCAAATTTGTCCATGAATAAGGTTTACGGACCCTGTATTTTAACCATTTGTCGGGCAGGGTCATAAAGGCTGACGGACAGTAGCCTGCCCTTCACCGTGCTGAACTCTAATGGTGTTTTCGCCAGGTGCATCAAGCCCAACGATAAAAAAGCGCCTCACATCTTCACCGAGTCCCTCGTCCGCCACCAAGTGCGTTATTTGGGTCTGATGGAGAACGTCCGCGTGAGGAGAGCCGGGTACGCCTTCCGGCAAGCGTACGAACCCTGCCTGGAGCGCTACAAAATGCTCTGCAAGCGGACCTGGCCCCATTGGAGAGGGCCCGCCAGGTAACCGCCATGTTTATTCACTGCGAGAGGGTCATTACCGGGATCTTTGCCAGAAACCCTCCGAGGCTTTTTGTGAAAATGTGCAGCGGTGGACTTAATAGAGTCGCAGTTTCCAGCTTCTCCCAGTGGGAAGAGCGTGTGACCTGTGCTAATGGGCTGCTGCGGGAATGGTCAGCTCCCAGGTGGAGTTTGTGCAGCCGGTCTGGTTATACTCCGATAATGGCGCGTAATGATTCCGTTGAATAAATGGTTGTAGCACGACAGGCGCATTATTTTCGAGGTCCTTCGTGCTGCGCTTCATTAGGGATTTAGAAAACTAAAGTTGTAAAGCACGCTTCAGGGAATAAATTCTCATTCAAAGCACTTCATAAAAAATTACAAGTCAAGTCATGTTTATTTGTGACGCCCTTAATCACAAAGAGTCTCAAAGGGCTGCACAGACTACAGATTATTGCAAACCACAGACTATTATGACGCCATCCCCTGATCTAAAACCTACTTGAGGTCAATGGAAAACTCAAAACGTCAAGTCGAGTCATGTTTATTAGTATAGGCGTTAATCTAAAGGAGTCTGAAAGGGCTGCGCAGACCACAGATTATTGCAAACCACAGACTATTTTGACACCATCCCCTGATCTTAAACCTACATGAGGGCAAGGAAAAATTCAAAAACCTCAAGTCACATCAAGTCATAATAATAACATGTTTATCTGTATAGCCCTTAATCACAAACAGTCTCAAAGGACTCCACAAATCAAAGACTATTGCAAACTACAGACTATTATGACACCATCCCCTGATCTTAAACCTACATGAGGGCAAGGAAAAACTCAAAAACCTCAAACCATGTTTATTTTTGACCCCTTTATCACAAGGAGTCTAAAAGGGCTTCACAGACCAGACTATTGAAAACCACAGACTATTATGACACCATCCCCTGATCTAAGACCTACATGAGGGCAAGAAAAAACTCAAAACCTCTACATGAAGAACATGAAGAAATTTTTAGAAGGGACTGCACATGAAGTAATCCCCCTTCTAGTATGATCAGGCTGCAATGGATGTTGCAATAACAAGTAATACAGAGATTCAGAGTAGAATAAGGCAGTAAAATCCCATCCTTTATTCCCAGCCAACAACCTGAAAAAACAAATACACAGAAGCACACAATGCTCTCACTGGAGAGCTCGGCCACAATCAGTCGATATTACTTGTTCGAAACATTCAAAGCATTTATCATCCTCATGAGAATATATTTTTAGAGAATTAGTAGAACGACTTGGTTGTGTCTCCTCCATTCCTCATAATGTGAGCGAGGCACTGGAGAGCTCAACCAAAATCAGTCAATATTACTTGTTAGAAACATTCTAAGCATTTATCACCCTCATTCGAATATATTTTTAGAGAATTAGTACAACAACTTGGTTGTGTCTCCTCCCTCCCTCGCAATGTCAGCGAGGCACTGGAGAGCTCGGCCATAATCAGTCGATACAAATTGTTAGAAAAATTAAAAGCATTTATTATCCTCATTAGAATATATTTTTATAGAATTAGTAGAACAACTTGGTTGTGTCTCCTCCCTCCCTCACAATGTAAGCGAGGCACTGGAGAGCTCAACCAAAATCAGTCGATATTACTTGTTAGAAACATTCAAAGCATTTATCACCCTCATTCGATTATATTTTTAGAGAATTAGTAGAACGACTTGGTTGTGTCTCCTCCCTCCCTCATAATGTGAGCGAGGCACTGGAGAGCTCGGCCATTATCAGTCGATAATACGAAACATTCAAAGCATTTATCCTCATGAGAATATATTTTTACAGAATTAGTAGAACAACTTGGTTGTGTCTCCTCCCTCCCTCACTATGTAAGCGAGGCACTGGAGAGCTTCTAGTTATTACTGATAAAATAAGTAAGTATCGATCGAATTGATTGATAAAGTCGACTACTTTTTGGAGACTTGTTTATCGAAGCTTTGACATTTTATTGTATCAATATAATTCCAGAATGAAAACGGCGAAAGTCAGAAAAGGACCGTGTGTCTTTATTGATGTTTTCTAAATATAGCATGCAATTTTGTAAACTGCGTACAGGTCTCGAAGCATGATTCCATCGGTTATAGTATCAGTTGGGAAAAAAAGTACTTTATCAACGTGACTCGGAATATTTATGCGGCATATGAAAAATGTCGCTGTCCCTTTTGTCGTTTTCCCTCTTGAGCTTTATCGCAGGTTTTCTCAGCATATTTCATATTCCCTCACATCAAAACATGTGTCGCCGTGGTAACCTTCCCTTTCTGCCCCACGAAGGCATTTTTTATCCTTATCGGTTTTTGCCTTCCATATCAAGCGGACTCGCATGTTGCTAAATCGCATTCCTATCTCGGTACACAGTCGCAATTTCCTCGGCTCGTTTTTTTTCTCGCGGGGTCGGGAGAGTTACTTTAAAAATGTCATCTGATACTGTTAGGAGTTACGTAGTCCGAATAATGAAATACTGAAGGGATTATTATAGATTACTTATCAATTACTCCAATACTAAAAATGCCAATAAAACACAAGTGATACCAATAAAATGACTATATTGAGTTTAATCAGTGTCTGAAACTCAGGACAAAAAGTAAGCAGACAACTCTGAAAAGTTGCCTGCCCAGTCATAAAGTGGCTTGCCCCATTTTTCACAACTTGAAACGCAATAAGACGATTCATCGCAAAAAAACCTGTTGTGGCAAAGTATTAAGGATTGATAATCAGTGTATATAACAGAACGACACTTTAAAATTAAGTAATTATAAATCTACCGTATTTTCCGCACTATGAGGCGCACCTAAAAGCCTTTATTTTTTTCAAAAGCTGACCATGCGCCTTATAATACAGTGCGCCTTATATATGGATCAATATTAAGTCGCAAAGTCTTGCTGCTAATTCAAGCAGTCGCCGACTAGATTTTACCCCGAACGCCAAGTAGTCCGCGGTGTATGCTTGGATTTATATACCGGCGTGTCATTGGCTAACCAATGTGTCAATCATCATTTGAAACGATCACTATTGGCTAAAGTTATTCGGAGGTCAAAAGGCGGATTCTTTTTATCATTTGCAGGCTGGCATTGGCTTAAACGGCAAAACAAAGCCTGTAATTGGCCGAAAAAGATGAATGCGTATAGCACGTGGCTGACGGCATACAGAGAGCATTTTTTTACTATTTTGTATTTGTAAATATTTTATTCTTCTGGATTTACTACACTCACGGATATAAGAGGACCACGGCTGCACATTATTATGAACACAACGACTTCGGTGAGCTACTCTGGCTATATATATTATCCCTGTATCTTGTTTCAGACTGAACTCGATGTTTCTGTGATAAGTGGTGCAGATAATGGATGGAATGGAGTGTCTATTTTTAAATTAAACTCAATTCCAAGTGTTTATTGTCATATGCACTGTAAAGTTGCGAGCGAAAAAGAAAATAGAATCTAAGGAATGGTTGGCATTTCTTGAATCCCAAGACTTTAACCTTCCGAATGATGGAACGATGCATTTAAGTGACATCGTACGGACACCGCATCCGCACGTGTTCTCGACACGTCTTTGCAAGCTTTGGGAATGTTAAGGGGGTAAGAAGTTGGACTGAACTATCTGACTGTTTTGTCCACGTTCCCATTGTAGCGCCTTATAACCCAGTGCGCCTTATGTATGTCAAAAATAGGACCAAAAATTATTTTTTAGGGCTGTGCCCTATAATCCAGTGCGCCTTATACTGCGGAAAATACGGTACTTATAACATTCATTGCATTTATGTCATTGCTGTCTTCCATCTGCCATTTTGTAGCGTCATCAATTTTGTTAGCTTCTTTTGAATCTTTCTTCTGGGGCTGAGGTTTTGGCTTGATTCCTAACCACTTCTCCATTTTTCTTCTGTTCTATCTGCGTCTACTTAGGGAAATGATATGCAAATGCAGGACCTTATAACACTCGAAAAAGTTTATTATAAATCTACCTATTACATTCATCGCTTGTTTTCCATCTGTCATCAGTATGTACCTCTATTGACTCATCTTCATTAATGCAATGTTTGCGTTGCTCGGTGGGCTACAAGCCACGTGAACTCCTCTTTCCACGACGCTTTTAATGTACGTTTACGTTTTGTAGCGTCATCAATTTTGTTAGCTTCTTTTGAATCTTTCTTCTGGGGCTCAGGCTTTGGCTTAAATCCTAACCACTTATCCATTTTTCTTCTGTTCTTTGTGCGTCTATATGCAAATGCACGACTTTATAACGCTCGGGAAAGTCCGGAAGCACGAAGTTATTCGATGCAGGCTTCCGATTGGCTGCCGAGTACGCAAATTGCCTAACGAACCGAACTTCTGAATTTTTCTAACCGAACGAAGATTTTGAAAACGGAAGAATGATGAAGCAAACTATTGATTTGGAAAAAAAATCTTTTGTTTTTTTTTTTTTTGCCTCGTCCTTTGGTGAGGGGGCTATAAGTTAGATTTTCCGCCTCTACTGGCCTGTGGTGGCGCTGTGAGCGGTCACCCAGCATCCACCCCAAAGAAGAAATCCGCGTCCTCTTCCCAGTTTGTGTGTTAATATACTATACTGTATCTCCAGCGCGAGTTTATTGTTTAACATCTCGTGCATCTGTTCAATATGATTGTTGTAAAGCAGGGGTGTCAAACTCATTTGAACCCCGGGGCCACACGATAGAACAAACATTCTGTCGGGGGCCGGACTAGTAGATTAAAGAGAAAGAAAAAGAGATAAATAAATAAGAGAAAGAGGGAGGGAAAAGGAGAGAGGGCGGGACAAAGAAAGAAAAAGAGAGAGAGGGAGAGAGCGTGAGAAACAAAAGATGGAAAGTCGTGAGAGGGGGAAAAGAAAGGGAGAGGAAGAAAAAAATCCAAAGAGAAATAGAAAGACAAGGAGAGAACTAGAGAAAAGAAAACGCAAAGGGTATGAAAGAGAAAGAGAAAAAAGCGAAAGGGAAAAAAGGAAGGAAGTGAGTGAGTGAGTGAGTGAGTGAGTGAGTGAGTGAGTGAGTGAGTGAGTGAGTGAGTGAGTGAGTGAGTGAGTGAGTGAGTGAGTGAGTGAGTGAGTGAGTGAGAGAGAGAGACCTGGCTTTGGCAACATCAAGTTGACATATTTCAACCTGCAGCTTGTTTTTCTCTTGCGCTTCTCTGAGTGTTGTCTCGCGGGCCTGATTCAATCCCTTAGCGGGCCTGATCTGGCCTGCGGGCCGCCTGTTTGACACCTGTGTTGTAAAATGTAAAAAAGAGGCTAGCTGTTTCTTTTGAAATGAAAGTGGAATTAGAAAGCTTGATGCGGTTGAGAAAATTGTTTTTTTCGGCCACTCTCTTCCACAGAGGAAGTTGCATAACTATTGAAGCTCATCTTCTAAAAGTAAGTTCAACTTAACTTTATTTATCATTATAGAGCATATTATTTTATTTTTTTAGTACAAAACAATCCAGGTTACTCATATAAACCTTAAACATACAAAATCTAGCACTGAAGCAACTTAGGAACAAATTCACCTTACAAACTATCGTCCGGAACCTGTCTCGTTCGTAAGTAGGGCAGCGTCTGTTATGGAAATAGTTACCTTCCCTTGTAACTAGTTACTTTTACTTTTAGAGTAACTCTCTTACTCCGTTACTTTTTAAAAGAAGTAACTGTTACTATTTTTTTTCAAAGTGACACTGCTTGTTATATGTATAAGCTTGAAGAAAGATGTTTTTCTCTCCTGGCAGGGAAGGAGTGGAAGTCCTCATGTCGGATCTCCAGGTTCCCACCGAAGAATTCTCCTACGGCCGCTCTAAAATTTTCATCCGGAACCCGCGAACGGTAAAACTCGTAAATTGCGTCTTCGAGTCAAAAGGTTGTCCTCTGCCATTTTTGCCGGGGCGGGGGAGGGGACGCCCATTTAACGTGTCGCCTTCCAGCAGACACGTGCTTCCGTTTAGCCGTGCGTGGGAAATGAGTGTTTGAGTGAGAGAGGGAGAAAGGGAAAAAAAGAAGAAATACAGAATAGAGTTGGAGAGAAGAGGAAACGATGAGAGAAGAAATTGAGAGAGAGAGAAAGAAGGAAGAAATAGAGGGGAAAAAGAAAAAGAGAAAGAAAGAGAGAAGGAAGGGATTGATAGGGAGAGAGAGAAATATAGAGGGAGGGAGAGAAAGAGGGGCAGGGAGACATAAACAGAGCAATAGAGAAAGACAAAGGGAAAGTGAGGGAGAAAGGGAAAAAGAGAGAAGAAAAAGACAGCGAGGAGGGGAAACGATGAGAGAAGAAATAGACAGAAGAGAGAAAGAAAGAAGGAAGAAATAAAGGGGAAAAATGAGAGACAAAAACAGAGAGAACAAATGGAGAGACAAAGAGAAGAAAGGAAGGGATGGATAGAGAGAGAGAGAGAGAAAATAGAGGGAGGGAGAGAAAGAGGGGCAGGAAGAGATAAACAGCAATAGAGAAAGACAAAGGGAAAGAGAGAGGGAAAAAGGGAGAAGAAATACAGAAGTAATGGAGACGTAGAGGAGGGGAAATAATGAGAGAAGAAATTGAGAGAAAAGAGAAAGAAGGAAGAAATAGAGGGAAAAGAAGAGAAAGGAAACAGAGAGAACAAATGGAGAGAGAAAGAGAGAAGAAAGTGATGGATCGGGAGAGAGAAAAAATAAAGGAAGGGAGAGAAAGCGGGGCAGGGAGAGATAAACAGCATTAGAAAAAGGCAAAGGGAAAGAGAAGAAAGAGAGAAGAAATACAGAAGTAATGGAGACAAAGAGGGGAAACAATAAAAGAAAGAGAGAGACAGAAGAGAGAAAGAAAGAAGGAAGAAATAGAGGGAAAGAAAGAGAGACACAGAGAGAGAACAAATGGAGAGAAAAAGAGAGAAGAAAGGAAGGGATGGATAGGGAGAGAGAGAAGAAATAAAGGGAAGGAGAGAAAGAGGGGCAGGAAGAGATCAACAGAGCAATAGAGAAAGACAAAGGGAAAGAGAGAGAAGGAGAAAGGGAAAGTACAGAAGTAATGGAGACGGAGAGGAGGGGAAACAATGAGAGACGAAATAGAGAGACAGAAGAAAGAAAGAAAGGAAGAAATAGAGGGAAAGAAAGAGACAAAAACAGAGAGAGAACAAATGGAGAGAGAAAGAGGGAGGGTGAGAAAGAGAGGAAATCAAGAGACACAAAAAGAAGAAACGAAGAGGAAGAAAAAGGGAAAACAGAATGTGAGAAAAAGAGAGAAATAAATACAGCTCCAGTTTCCATTGTGAGTGGTGGCTGCCTTTGGCGGCACCCAGTGGACATATTTCAAAATTCAAGCCTCTTTTCTCTTTCTAGTTTGCCCACCCTTGAAATAGAAAGATTATCTTAAGCCCAAGAACAAACCCACACTTTACAGTATTATCTTCATAACATATCAAACAACAATTTGTACATTATCTATTTCCCGCAACGATGGATCCAACGATGATATAAAGGGTCACAGAAGACGATAAACGTTGGCACTAAAGATAAATGATCTTTTTTTTCCTGTTGGTCAAAGCAATAATGCGGCATGCCGTTTCCTTCAAAAGGTCCTGCCTGGACTTTGTTCTTAATATCACTGAATCAATATTGGCTCAAAGATAAACGTTGCACTTTGAAACCTGAATGTCAACGCCTCACGCTTTATCTCCCAAAGTTCAACCGTACATCCTTCCGAGAATTCTTTCCCGACCTGTTTTATGTTACGGCGCCCCCTTCCTGAATTCGGTGTTTTTGCAGATTTATCACACGGTTTCGGATCAGCAAACCGATTTTAATATCGCACGGAGAAAACCAAAATACAAAATGATCCCATTTATCAAAGCACCAAAAAATCTAAACCTATCTAAAATTTCTTAAACTGAAATCTGACTCCGAAGACACTCCCTTACAGTTGGAGCATGTCCAGAAGTCGGAGAAATTATTGATCCGAGCGCCGAATATAGTCCACATATTTATTCATTTAGCCGAATCAAAGAGTTGAACAAATCGGGTCCTTCTGCCTGTGCCAATTTTACAATCGTGTGCAGAAGACGATTGCCCACTTGTATAACATGTGGCGATGAGATGATTTCCCAGTAGTCCTTTAAAGCTTGGAAGAAGGGTGATAGGTCATCCATCGCCCTACCCCCCAGGCGAGGTGATAAGTCATTGTTATTTGCACAGATTGAAACCAAAGACACATTCCAAAGCAAAGGCGGTTTACAACACCCTTCTGAAGAGTTGCACTCAAGGCTGAAGTCAAACTTTGGACAAGTGTTTTTGAGTATAAGTGGAATAAAACTGCGTATAGAATAGTATATAAATTGGGGCGGCATTGCTTAATGGGGTAAAGCGCTCGTCTTGGGATCAAGAGGTCGCAGGTTCGATTCCCGGCTCCTCCATCTATATGTCGAAGTGTCTTTGGGCAGGACACTGAACCCCTAATGCCCCCGATAGCAGGTAGTTGCCTTGCATAGCTGCTATCGGTTAGTTAGTGTGTGAAAGTGTGAAGCACATTGTAAAGCGCTTTGGGACGTCTTCATTGACTTGAAAAGCGCTATAGAAGTGCAGACCATTTAGATTTATATTCAGGCCCTATGTGATAAAGTAATAGCCCACCCTTGTTATATCACAAAGTGACTCGCCAAAGTTTTGGGAAAGCCGAGTTCAATTCCACAAACCACACTCGGTGTTGAATTAAGAAATCACTTCCATTGAATTTGTGGGACAAAGTGAAGTGGGCTACAAAAACCCAATTGACATGCCATGGTCCAAAAAGTTCTAGAATAAATTAGAAAAAAGTGATTGAAATCTAACAGTCTGGAAAAGATCACAAAGCCATTTCCAAGGCTGTAGGGCATGTTTTTCAACCTTTTTTGAGCCAGGGCATGTTTTTTTACATTGGAAAAATTTTGTGGCACATTACTAACCAAAATTGTTATGAAATGACACTGAACAGTCTGTTTTATTACAATCTAATTTATAATACCCCGAGTTTTTACAGCACAGACATTGACATAAAATGATTCATAAATGTTTTATAACATCTCATCTCATCAGCTGTACCGCTTATCTTTATTAGGGTCGCGGGGGGCTGGAGCCCATCCCAGCCATCTCCGGGCAGTGGGCAGGGGACACCCTGAACTGGTTGCCAGCCAATCACAGGGCACACAAGGACAGATAACTCACTCGCTCATTCAAACCTAGGGACAACTTGGACCGGCCAATTCACCTGAAATGCATGTTTTTGGAACGTGGGAGGAAACCGGAGTTCCCGGAGGAAACCCACGCAAGCACGGGGAGAACATACAAACTCCGCACAGGAAGTCTGGAGCTGGATTTGAACCCACGCAGGAGGTTCCCATGACATGAACTGTGCCGCACATGCGCTAACCACTGCGCTGCCGTTTTATAACATTTTGAATTTTAAAAAGTGACATTGGATAATTTCACACGGCACACCTGACGATCTCGTCAGGCACAGTGGTTGAAAGTCACTGCTGTAGGGTTCCAGCGAACCACTGTCAGAGCCATTATCATTTATTATATCACCTCATGGAAGCATGTAAATACTGAAAAGAAGGGGGCCAAGTACTGAACCCTGGGGAACACCACAAGGCTCAGATGTCATTTCACCATATTTAACACAATGCGTCCTATCTGAGAGGTAGGGTCTGAACCATAAGAGAGAGACCAATCCATTTTTACAACCGTTCTAGAAAGATATTATGGTCCACAGTGTCAAAGGCAGCACTAAGGTCCAGCAGCAGCAAGAGTGATGAAGCGCCGGAGTCCATTGCCAGGAGAAGATCATTGGTTACCTTAATCAGGGCTGTCTCAGTAGAGTGGTTAGCCCTGAATTTCCAAACTGCATTTTGTATTTCCTTGAGTTGGTAGTCTCCGTGTGGTATTAGAATCGGTCAAGAAAACACCGAAACCAGGAAGTGGGCATATACTCTTTCACATCACCCTATGTTCAGAAGTGTATGTTGTTGTTTTTCCCGGCAGTTGTTCTTCTTAGAAGAAAGACGGCGGCAGTGCCTGCAAGACCTGGCCACCCTCATTCAGAAAATCTACCGGGGCTGGAAGTGCCGCACGCATTTCCTGTTGCTGAAGAAGAGTCAGATCGTGGTGGCGGCGTGGTACCGACGCTACGCGGTGAGACGCCGCCTGCCCGACCGAGAGTAAGACTCGCTTTAGGCTCATTCTGACGTTTCTTACAGCAAGAAAAGAAATATCAGCGGATCAAGAGCGCCACCACCGTGGTGCAGTCGTACGCCAGGGGATGGCAGGTGAGACCGATAATAATAATGTCATATATAAACAAAACAATGTTAGAATTAACATAATAGTACATATGTGTTATAACCTTTTACTGTAACATATTTTACTTTTTTCAGTTGTTTTATCTTATTTATAAACTTTTTTTTTTTTCTTCCACATAAACATGTATAAATCATGTCATGTGTTATTATATACAGTGGGACCTCGCTACTTGGCGGTTCCACGTTCGCGGGTCTAAAAAATAATAATAATAAAATAAATTTTTAAATATATATATATTTTTAAAGCATTTTTGAAGGGTTTTGGTCCCCATTAACCGCGATAACCGAGGGATTACTGTATTCTCTATATTCTATGATGGGGTACAACGCAGAGATCTACTTTTTGCTCTCTCTCTTTCCTTCTTTTTCTCTCTTTCCTTCTTTTTCTCTCTCTCCTTCTTTCTTTCTCTTTCTCTCTCTCTCTCCTTCCCTCTCTCTCTACCTCTTTGTCCCTTCGTCTCTTTCTCTTTGTCTCTTTCTCTCTCTCTCTCTCTCTCTCTCTCTCTCTCTCTCTCCTTCCCTCTACCTCTCAGTCCCTCTGTCTCTCTTTGTCTCTTTCTCTCTCTTTCTCTCATTCTTTCTCTCTCTCTTTCTTTCTCTCTCTCTCGCTCTCCTTCTCTCTATTTTTCTTATTCAATCTTTTTTCTTTGTCTCTTCTTCCTTCGTTTCGTTTTCTCTCTCCTCTCTTATTCCATTCATTTCCTAGTCCTGCCCTATTTCTTCATTCTTTTTTTCTTCTTTAATCTATAATTCCTATAGTGCCTCTTCTACCATGTACCCCTTGAGCCAAAATGAGTTTGGCACTTCCGCACTAAAGGAAGCAGTCACCTCCGCAAAGCTAGCCGCTAATGCTAGCAGCTGGGCCTGTAATGGTAGCAGTTGCGAATAGCTATAGCATTGCTTTGCTGTAATGAAGCAAAATAAACAACTCATTTATTCAATTCATATTTTAGATAATAGATTTTCGTCAGTATCTCAGCTGGATTGCTTTAAGTGGATCCGTCCATCTCTGTCTGTCCCTCACCCCCTCATACAACCCACTACCCCCTGGAGGAAAACAAAGCCTATACAACAAAGACAGTTAAAACATCTTCCTTGTTCCTTTTATCTCTTTGTTTTCCTTATCCTCACTGTAAAATGTGGACCTGGAGTGCCACATCCAATTTTTTTAAAGGTACATCCTTCTTCATTTTATTTTAGGCCCGCAAGCTTCTGAGATCGCTGAAACATCAGAAGAGGTGCGAGGAGGCCGTCACCACCATCGCCGCGTACTGGCACGGCACCCAGGTAGCCATGTTTTTTTCAAAACCCGTACACCCCCCCGCATACTTGTCGGAAAAAGGCCTTTATTTCTCTCTCTCGATGCCGTTCCCGGATGATACTTCCGACACTGTTTCTTCTGCTGACGGCATAACAACTCTTCTGCTTTTTTCCCCTCTTGACGCCGTATTTCTCTTTCCCCGGATTCTCCCGTCCGTCGCACGTTCCAGGCCCGAACGGAGCTGCGACGCCTAAAACAAGAAATTCGGAATAAACGCGCCGTCGATGTCATTTGGGCTTACTGGCAGGGAACCAAGGTATTTATTAGCCGTGTTCTGCCAAAAGACACCAGCTTGTCTTATGACGGTGGTTCTCGAATAGGGGGTTGGGGTCCCCTGCGGGGACGTGAGGCTCTGTCATTTAGGGGCGTGTTTGATCTCTAATTTTTGGTTTATTTTGTAACTGTCCTTGAATAAAGTGCGACTGCAACTTCATGACACTAAGGGGGGCGCAGAGTCTTAGAGAGAGAGAGAGAGAGAGATCGAGCGAGAGAGGGATCAAGAGAGAGACATCGAAAGAGAGAGAGGGATCAAGAGAGAGACATCGAGAGAGAGAGGGATCAAGGGAGAGAGAGAGAGAAATCAAGAGAGAGACATCGAGAGAGAGAGAGATCAAGAGAAACACATCGAGAGAGAGAGAGATCAAGAGAAAGACATCGAGAGAGAGAGAGATCAAGAGAAAGACATCGAGAGAGAGAGAGAGAGAGAGACATCGAGAGAGAGAGAGAGAGAGAGATCAAGAGAGAGAGAGAGATCAAGAGAGAGACATCGAGAGAGAGAGAGAGATCAAGAGAGAGAGAGAGAGAGAGATCAAGAGAGAGAGAGAGAGAGAGATCAAGAGAGAGAGAGAGAGAGAGAGATCAAGAGAGAGACATCGAGAGAGAGAGATCAAGAGACATAGAGAGAGAGAGAGACATCAAGAGAGAGACATCAAGAGAGAGACATCAAGAGAAAGAGAGAGAGAGATCTCGAGAGAGAGAGACATAGAGAGAGAGAGACGTCGCGAGAGAGACGTCGCGAGAGAGACGTCGCGAGAGAGACGTCGCGAGAGAGACATCGCGAGAGAGACATCGCGAGAGAGACATCGCGAGAGAGATCGAGATAGGGAAAGGGACATCGAGAGTGAGAGAGAGAGAGCAAGAGAGACATCGAGAGAGAGAGAGACATCGAGAGACATAGAGAGTTATCGAGAGACAGAGAGATAGAGATCGAGAGACAGAGACATCGAGAGAGAGTGATCGAGAGACATCGAGAGAGAGTGATCAAGAGACATCGAGAGAGAGAGATCGAGAGACATCGAGAGATAGACATTGAGAGAGAGATATCGAGAGAGAGAGAGAGCGCGACATATATAGAGAGAGATATAGAGCGAGAGAGAGAGAGCGAGATCGAGAGATGGATAGAGAGAGAGCGAGAGAGATAGAAAGAGAGAGAGAGATACTTTATTCATCCCCGTAGTGATATTCACACTTCCTGCAGTATGCTTGTGTTGAAAAATAAAATAATAAAATAAAAGATATACTGTAACGTTTTGCTATAAAGTATTTAAATAGTGCTACGGAAATTACACACTGTCATCAAAATAGTGTAATATGCAAATGTAGGGGTGGGGTTCAATGTGGGCTTTTACTCCCCCGGCTGGAGTTAAAGAGCCTCATGGCATGAGGAAGAAATGATCTCCTCAGTCTGTCCGTGGAACAAGACTGTGATTATTATTATTATTATTATTGTTGTTATTAACACTTGCTCAGGCCCGAGGTTTGTTTTTGTTATTTTGCCGTAAAGCGAATTTCAGATTTCAACAAAACGGTGTTATGCTTCTGTTTTAACAGCCAATAATGATTTATTTATTATAAATCTATTACTTATACAATGAAATATTAAATTAAAACTGAAAATGCAAAACCATTTTTTTTATTTTTCATTATTATACCTGACATTTTTAGTTGGTTAAAATGGTTAATAAATTAATAAACTAAAAAATTAAATTATTAAGAATAAATACAGAAAATGACAATAAAGGTTACCCTAAAAAATATTTCTTTGTGAAAGTTTTTTCCATATGTAAGTTAGTCTTGACTATAAGGCGCATGTAGTTAAAACTCTGAACTCATTTTTTTAAATGCCAGAAAAAAAAATTGTATTTCGGAGTAAATAAATATTAGTTAACCGTGATTTCAGTACTTGAATGCAATTATTTATTTATTAACGTATGTAAAAGCATTACATTGTTATTATGCATTTCTGATTCTATTTTCCCTACATTCAGTCTATAAGGTGCACTGTATCATAATGCAAAATTTTTGTTTTCGGGTATGCTTTCTACTCTGGAAAATACAATAAAATGAAAACGCAAAATAAATGAATTTTTAAATAATTATTTTAATCGTAAATAAAAATGAATAATACATCCAAATAAAAATAAAGTGAATTAATTAAATTGGGAAAAAAGGGAAAAAATATAATGAATACATGAAATAAAAAACAATTAGAGATTCAAATTTCAATTTAAACAAAAATACATGTAAAATAAACAAATAGGAATTAATAAACAAATGACACCAAAAAATGAATACAAATAAAAACTAAATATTAAAAAATCTAACATAGAATAAAATATATCATAAAAAAATAACAATACAAATTCTTTACCAATTCTCGTTTTAAAAATTAATATCATAGTTGGCTCTTTCTAAACCAGACGATATAAGAACCAAATTGAAAGTGTGTATTTTTTTGACCACTAGATGTCACTGTTTAGAGTAGTGCAAAGCTCTAAAAGCACAAGGAAGAACACCAACTTCAAAAATTCAAAGAGACCAAAAGGCAAAATCTACTTTCCCATTATCTTTTGTCCAGTTTTCAGACAGTTTTTTTTTGTTTTAGGAACCCTAGCAGCAAAATCTTATTATACTTTTTATTTTTCTCATTCAGGCTTATCTTATGTAAAATAAATGCTCATATTTTTTTTATTCAAATACACGTTCATGTATGTTTGCATATTATTTTTCACCACTAGGAGGAGCATAATTACCCGATGTTAAAAGATATTTTCGAAGGTTTTTCCTTTAGCTTTATATTTTGCTCTTGTGCGTTCTACCGCGTACCGGGATAACTTTTTTGACCGCCGCCGTTTTCTATCAGGCGCGGCGAGAATTGCGTCAACTGAAGCAAGAAGCCAGGAATAAACACGCCGTGTCGGTCATTTGGGCCGGCTGGCAAGGCACCAAGGTATTTAGGCAGCCTGCTGGATTGACTCGGAGTGTTTTGTGATTAGCCGCCTCCATCCGCATCCACCCGAAGAGATCTCCGAGTAGCGATGTCACGTACAATGGATTCAAAAAGCCAACGCACTCCTGATTAGGGATCGATATGGGTTTTTCAGGGCCCGATAACCATTAGTGGTATTAAGAGATAACAGATATTTGTAGCGGATATTCATTTGCTGTCAAAGCTTCAATGTTTGATTTTTTTTTTTTTTTTTTTTTTTTTTTTTTTTTAAAGAAACAACGAATATTTGTCTTCAATTCAAATTAAACCTTAAAAGCTCTCTGAAATCTTCTAGGCAAAATCCATTTGAATTTCAACACAGCATGACTTAAACCAAAAACAAACGGTGTAGGAAATACAATTAGACTTCTCAACAACTGGTATAAAGGTACATAAAAACTCAAACGGCTCCAATAAATACATAAAATGTCAATACTTAAATCAACTTAAAACAAAAAGTGCAAAAAAAAAAAGGACAAACTTTATGTTATGGTAAGAGCTAATCACTCCGCTTTCCACTTTAGTGTGCTTTTTATGTTCAAGTCAAGTCACATTTATTTATGACACCCTTAATCACGAAAATGTCTTAAAGGACTGCACAGGATTACAATGACACCATCGCCTGATCTTAAACCAACATGCAGGTGAGGAAAAACTCAAAACCTCAGCGTGCGGAAAAACAACCCTTGAGAAGGGGCCTCACAAGTGGTAATCCCCCTTCCAGGATGACCAGGGTGCAATAGATTTAGCATAGAGTCACGGTACACAAACATAAAAGAGAACACTAAGTTCTCTTCAAGTCGAAAACACACACACTTGATCGACAAACTGTTATGATAAGAGCTAATATAGCAGTCTTCATCTGAATGTGCTTCCTTAAAACAAGTTAACTACACTTTTTACGCTATATTTTAATCACACACACTTTTTTTACAGTGTTTTTTAAAAAAATCTCAATATTATCAGCGGCTTGATTCACAATCACAGGAATGTCAGGACTCTGGAGTTTTTTACTCCGCTCTAAAGTCATTTTCCCGCTTTTTGTAAAGTTAATAATAGTCGTAAGATGTAGAGCACTGGAATGTTAAATACATTTTCGGGGGAATTTTCCGTGTTTACCGTCTACACTACTGAATTCCCGCTCCAGTCTGCTATCTGTCAATGCAGAGTCTGGATAGCTTCTGCCCGCATATCCAATCAGAAGGGTGGGTAGCAAGGAGGAAGGGGGGGAGAAGAGGACAAGAAAGATCAAGGAGAGACAAGCTCCGCTGCATCTGAGCTTGAATAATCTGCCCGTGGAATGAATAAAAATGCCGATACCGCTATCCCTCAGATACCCATATATCTGTGGTTTGACTTCGATTCCTGATGTATTTTTGTCGTACATTTGTAAATCAATTTAACATTCTCTATTTGGATATCCGCCACATTAATAGGGAATCATTTTTTTTTGAGGGATAATTATCAAACTTTGTAGATCAGTGCAGAAACTTTTTCAATCCAGTGCAGGTGATTCCTAGGGTCTTTTTCTGACTTTTGTTCCACCATTTCGTGATCTAGTTTCTCGTCTGCATGGCTTTTTGACCAGGGATGCACGATAATTGTACAAAAACACTATAAAATCACTTCGTCTACACCAGGGGTGTCAGACGGGCGGGCCGGCTAAGGGTTCGAATCCGGCCCGCGAGACGACGCTGAGGGAAGCGCAAGAGAAAAACAAGGCTGGAGGTTGAAATATGTCCACTTGATGTGGCCAAAACCAGGTGCCTCTTACAAAGACGCTGAAAGTTGTATTTCTTTCTTTCTCTCCGTTTCTCTTTCTTTCTATCTCACTTTCTTTCTCTCTCTCTATCTTGCTCTCTCTCTCTCTCTTTCTCTCGCATTTTCTTTCTCTCTCTTTTTGCTTTTCATCTTCTCTCTCTCGCTTTTGCTTTCTCTCTCCCTCACTTTCTTTTCGCTCTCCCTCTCCCTCGCTTTCTTTTTGCTCTCCCTCTCCCTCGCTTTCTTTTTGCTCTCCCTCGCTTTCTTTTTGCTCTCCCTCTCCCTCACTTTCTTATCGCTCTCCCTCTCCCTCGCTTTTTGATTTCTTTCTCTCCCACTTGCTTTTGTCTCTCTCTCTCTCTCTCTCTCTTTTGCTATCTCTCTTTCTCTCTCTCTTTCACTTTTTGTTCCCTCTCTCACTCTCCCTCTCCCCTTCCCTCTTTTTCTCTCCGTGTCTCGCTTTCTTTTCACTTTCCCTCTCTCTCTCTATTTTCTCTCCCTCTCTTGCTTGCTTTTTGCTTTCTTTCTCTCTGGCTTGCTTTTCTCTCTGTCTCTCCTGCTTTTTGCTCTCTCTTTCTCTCTCTTTCCCCTTCTCTCTTTCCCTCTAATCTACTAGTCCAGCCCCTGAGAGAATGTTTGTCCTATCGTGTGGCCCCGAGGTAAAATGAGTTTGACACCCCTGGTCTACACTGTTTTTCAGAAATTTTAGGGGTGAATTTTTTTTTTTGTTTATTACATTTCAATTTTCTATAGAAGTAGTTGTAAGGGGGGAGAACAGTTTTCGTGCATCCCTGCTTTTGTCCCGCATCGCCTCGTCTTGGTCGTTTCTCTCCACAGGACCGCATCGGGAGCCCTTCAGGTGACATTTTTGTAACTCTTTCACAGTCGGCGTCCGATTGTGTTGCCGTGTTGCCGTTTTAGTCACGTGTCCGATATGGCATACTCTCCTCTCTCCCCTTTGGCTTTTCTTCTGCTCATCTTTTCTGGCTTGGTTGTGTCCCCTCCTCTCTTCCTGGCCCGTTTCTTGAACAGGCTCGCAGGGAGCTGAGAAAGCTGAAGGAAGAGGCCAGGCGTAAGCATGCTGTCGCTCTCATTTGGGCCTGCTGGCAGGGACTAAAGGTATCTCGTGCGGTGGTCGGAGACCTCTAACCGGCCTAGCAAATACTAACCATCACCTCCCCTCATTTCCGCACTCCTCACCCGTGTGGTTTCGTCATCTTAACCATCAGTGTCCTCATTCCGGAAGGCATCCTTGCTCATCATTTCCACTAATAATTCATCAATCATGAACTGTTTTGTAACCTAATCATGTATTGTTGTTTCTTTGCTTTTTGGGGAGGGTTGGGAGGTTATACATTTTAAGTCCTCGGAATTTCTCAACAGTGAATGTATTCAGTTTGAATAATCAGGGTTGGGTAGGGTCACTTAGCTTGATTACTTTCAATGACTTTTGGATGACTCCAATACCAAATATGCCAATATAAGACAAAAGAAACTAAATATGAATAAAATGATGACTCACAACACGTGGTAAGCTTTCTCTCCTGGCTTTGATCTCTTTGATCTCCGGCAAAACGAACATAAAATGCGAAAGAAACAAAATGAAAAGAAATCCAAACAGCTTGCCAACATCATTTTTGCCATATTCCGTTACTCCCCAAACCTGCACAAAATGTAGTAATCCAAAAGTAATTGAAAGTAATCCAGTTAAAGTAACCCTACCCAACCCTGCTCCCAATACCAACAGAGTAACGATGTAATCTAATACAGTAAGTACTTACCTGTTAAAAATGTAGTCAGTAATATAATCTAAATAGCAAAATATTGAAGTGATGTAACTTGATTACTTGTATATTACTCCCAAAGAGTAAAGAGTTACTTTAATGATGTATTCTAATACAGTTACTAGTTACCTGTTGAAAAATGTCATCAGTAATGTAATCCAAATAGCAAAATATTGATGTGATGTAACTTGATTACTTTGGAATCACTCCCAATAAGGGTTTGGTAGGGTTACTTTAACTGGATTACTGTCAATTACTTTTGGATTACTCCCATACCAAATATGCCAATAAAAGACAAAAGAAACTAAATATGAATCAAATGATGAGTCACAACACGTGGTAAGCTTTCTCTCCTGGCTTTGATCTCCGGCAAAACGAACATCAAATGCGACAGAAACAAAATGAAAATAAATCCAAACAGCTTGCCGACATCATTTTTGCCGTTCCATGTGTTCCGTTACTCCCCGAGCCTGCACAAAATTGAGTCATTTTAGTATTAGAGTAATCCAAAAGAAAATGAAAGTAATCAGGTTAAAGTAACCCTACCCAACCCTATTAATAATAATAATAAATCAAAGTGCCTTTCAGGACTCCCAACAGTTGTGAGGCAGTTTATGATGGATAGGCGATTTGGAAGAGATGGGTTCTGTGTCCGGATTTGATAATGGAAAGGGTAGTGGCGGTCAGATGGGAATGAGTTCCAGAGCTGAGGGGCAGAGCGACTTTTATAGACCGTTTTGTTTGTAAAAAGTGTGGCTTATCGGGTTGGAGGGTCTGAGACTGGAGGCAAAACAAGACTTGTTCTGTGTTTGTGTGCCAGAATCGGAGAAAAAACATTCGTGATCGTAAATTAGTTTTACAGGATCCTGGCGGACATTCCTGATGAAAGAAAAATAAGAGTTATGCTTAAATGCATTAAAGCCAAAAGATTGGACCGAGGCACTCATCAAAAAGGCTGGGGTTTGCAGCGCAGGCCTCGTATCGGGTACGAGAAATTAAAGTTACGATTGTTGCCATCAGGCAGCGCAGTGGTTAGCGCGTCTGCGGCACAGTTCAGTGGTCATGAGATCCAACCTTCCTGTGTGGGGTTTGCATGTTCTCCCTGCGCTTCCGTGGGTTTCCTCCGGGCACTTCGGTTTCCTCCCACATTACAAAAACAGGCATGTCAGGTTTATTGGCGAGTCCAAATTGTCCCGAGGTGGCAACCAGTTGAGGGTGTCCTCTGCCCAATGATAGCTAAGATGGGCTCCAGCACACCCGCGACCCTACTGGGGATAAGTGGTCCAGATAATGGATGGATGGATTCATGCTATCATTCCATAGCGTTTAGCCTATAACGGTAACATTGTAAACACTGCATGGGTCAAAAATAAAAACAGGCACAGATTGCAAACAATCGAACACACAAACAAAGCACTTTATTAGGTAATTATTCATGTTTTTTCGGGCATTTAAGCTATGTGCTAATAGTTAGCTGAGGCTAAAAACATAAAAAGATACTTAACCGAGAATGAGTAATATTTAGCAACAATCAAAGATGTTTAATTTCTCTTACCTATTATGAAGTGTGCTCTGCAAACCCGATGAGTGCCTCGGTCCAATCTTTTCACCTGAATGTATTCAACCACAATTTTTTTTGTCAGTTGTGTCAGCCAGGATCTAGTATAACTTAAACTCACAACACAATGACATTTTATCACCGAACTAGCAGAAACGAAAGCTTTGTTTCCTTGGCACGCCCATGGGAGGAGCCGAGACGCCATCTTGCGGGGAGACGAGGGCCAAGAAGAGAAAGGACTTCAGAAGAGTGCTTCCCAGAGACTCCAACGTCACTAATTCGGCTGTTTTCGATGGAGTACACTTCGTTAAATTGTTAGGGAAATGAAATCTGCCCCCGTGTGAAAATGTCGGCTTTCTTGTTTATCTTTTCCGTCAAGAAACGAGCGCGTATAAATTGTTGGGTGAATGTAGCTTTTTTGGTTAATGGAGACTTTATTTGCCATTCATTTCGACTGTGATGTAGCCCATTTAAGGGTCCAATAGGTACGGCAGGGGTGTCAAACTCATTTTAACCCGGGGGCCACACGATAGAAAAAACCTGTCGGGGGCCGGACTAGTAGATTAATTAGAAAGAAAAAGAGGTAAAGAAATAAGAGAAAGAGGGAGGGAAAAGAAGAGAGGGCGGGACAAAGAAAGAAAAAGAGAGAGGGAGAGAGCGTGAGAAGCAAAAGAGATAAAAAGTCATGAGAGGGGGAAAGAAAGGGAGAGGAAGAAAGAAATCCAAAGAGAAATAGACAGAGGAAGAGAAAAAGTGCGAAGGGTAGGAAGAGAGAAAGAGAAAAGAGGGAAAAGGAAAAAGGAAGTTAGAGTAAAAGAGATTAAAAGACAGAGAGAGAGAAAGAGACAAGTGCAACAAAGAAGGAGAAAAAGAGACAGAGTGGGAGAAAAGGGGTGGAAAAGAAAGAAAAATAGAGAGTAATAAATAGAAGTGTCCACTAATAACCAGAATAATAAAAACTATTAAGCCATAAATCCACTGTGATTTCATTCGACCATTAGGGGGAGCTATATGACATGAGAAAAGGCAGTAGAGCTATTGCAGTGTCTTTGTTCGAGGCACCTGGCTTTGGCAACATCAAGTGGACATATTTCAACCCGCAGCTTGTTTTGCTCTTGCGCTTCTCTGAGTGTTGTCTCGCGGGCCGGATTCAATCCCTTAGCGGGCCTGAACTGGCCCGCGGGCCGCCTGTTTGACACCTGTGAGGTACGGGAACGCAGCAAACTGGAAACGGTCCTTCTCACAGGCACATGTTCTTTATCTTCTGCAAAGAATGAGCGTTTCCCCTAATAAATCGGGACCTCTTCTCCATCACCATTTCAGCCCCCGATTGTTTTGTTTCTCCTCCCTTGCAAATGTTTCCTCAACATTTGACTTTCAGCGCACATTCCTTCGGGGACGAGTCGCCCTTGGAGGTGAACCCGAGCCGTACGGGCTCTGCGCTCTTTTAACGGGTCGCTGCCGCCCAATCCCAAGAATAACATTTGCGCTTTTCCCCCGGGACGCTTCGCCGCGCCCGCGGCTTTTTGCATTTTCCTTGTAGAACCGGCAAAGGTCGAAAGCGAGAACTCCACTCTGTCGTACTAACCTAGGGGTGTGAAAACTGTGTTCCGTGGCCTACGATTCGGCAGAGGGGCCCGATCAAGAGAAAAAGATTGATAGTTTGCCTTGGAAATACCCGCTTTGTACTTAGCAGCCTCAGTAAGTCGCGGTTTGAAAAAGATTCCGAGATCCGTTATCCCCGATGGCCTATTGCTGCAAGCTGGGACCAGCAGAACCGCCTTATGTCAAACCTGGCGGCTCTTTTTTCTATCATCTAAATGGCGGGGAGCGGCACTGGTGCGGTTGTGATCCATTATTCCCAATCATGTCGTTAGCAGGGACCAGCAGAAGACATTTTTTCTAGGTAGATGTGCTATTGTAGTGTCAGATGTGGTCGTGATCCATTGTACCTCGGTCCACTATTGTCAGCAGAACGCTTTTTTAGGAGAAGGGGGAATGGGCTGCTGGTTTAGTCGCAATTGCGTCCACCAAAAAATGAACTGCACTTTTGCGTTTTAGATCGAATATCCCCAATCCTATGTTTCTGTGTGCAGAGACTGTCAGAATGCACTTTTGTCAGGAAGTGAGCTGTTCCTGTCCACTTAAAAGGAAATCCACAGTCCTGTCCGTGATCTGTTATCTCTGTTCGACTACTGCGTAGAGTAAGGGCATGCAGAGTAGCTGATATTTTTGACTGTCCATCCAAAAATGAACCTGCACTTGTGCGGTTGCGATGCATTATCCCCGGATTCCGTGTTGCTGCAAATGGCCAAGAGCAGCAGGCACTTTTGTGGGTAGGCATGCTACTGTGGATTGCCTAAAATGAGAGCTCGGTTGTTGCCACGTGCCATTATCCCTAAACTGTTTCTGGAAGCAAGGGCCAGCTGACCGCATTTCAGTGCAGGTCACTGAAATGTGCCTTTGTAGCATTCTTAAAAGAACTGCGCTGTTTTGGGCTGCAACCCATTATCCCCAGTAGACTTGCTGAGAGCTGTTGCATCAAGAATGGCAGTTTTTTTCCTGTACCATAGTTAATGTGAACAGTACTAGCACGGACGTGTTCCATTATCCCCGGTCAGCGATTGCTGAGATCAGGGGCTTTGTAGCCTCCTTAACTGCACTGTTTTGGGCTGCAACCCATTATCCCCAGTAGACTTACTGAGAGCTGTTGCGTCAAGAATGGCAGTTTTTTCCCTGTTCCTTACAGTTCATATGAACAGCACTTGCACGGACGTATTCTGTTATCCCCGGTCAGCGAGTGCTGAGATCAGGGGCCAGCTCACTGCATTTCAGTGAAGGTCGCTGAAATCTGCCTTGGTAGCCAGCTTAAAAGAACTGCACTGTTTTGGGCTGCAACCCGTTATCCCCAGTAGATTTGCTGAGAGCTGTTGCTGTTGTGTCATGAATGGCAGTTTTTTTTCCCTGTTCCTTACAGTTCATATGATCAGCACTAGCACGGACGTATTCTGTTATCCCCGGTCAGCGATTGCTGAGATCAGGGGCCAGCTCACTGCATTTCAGTGCAGGTCGCTGAAATCTGCCTTTGTAGCCCGCATAAAAGAACTGCACTGTTTTGAGCTGCAACCCATTATCCCCAGATTCCCTAGATTTGCTGAGAGCTGTTGCTGTTGTCATAATTGGCAATTGTTTTCCCCTGTTCTTTACAGTTAGTATGATCAGCACTCGCGCGGACATGTTCCATTATCCCCATGATAAAAATAGGAAGGGTAGCTGCTACTTCACTGATTTTTGCGAATCGCAGGGAGTTCTTGTCCAAAATTAACAGCAATAAACAGTAGTACCTTGCTTACTTTGTATTATCGTTCTATTTTTCCCATTTCCATTTCATGGGCTGTTTTAAAAAGGCTGGGCCTCATGTGGCCTGCAGGATCTAGGTTGGACACCCCATACTAACCCTGTGTCAACTCATTTTGTGTGTTTAATCCGCACTCTCCTTCCCTTTAGGTGTGTTTTCAGTTTGTTTGACACGTCCACGTGAACATTGTGGCGTTGTTAATCTCTTCATCATCCTAATTGTTTTCCCCCCCCCGCATTTCACCGTCCTCTTTGCATCTGTTCACCAAACCATTGCCGCTATTAAGGTCCACGTGAGAGCGCTTTGCCACAAATTGAATTCTTCTAGACCGGAAATGACGGTCTGGCTTTTGTCTGCCTTCTTTAGGTCCGCAGGGAATACCGAAAATTCTTCAGGGCCAACGCGGGGAAGAAAATCTATAACTTTACCATCCAGAGAATCGTAAGTCCAACTGAAATCATGATTCGAAACTAGCAAGGTATTTAATAGTCAAGTCCTGTTTATTTGTTTGGCCCTTAATCACAAGGAGCCTCAAAGGGCTGCACAGATTCAAGACTATTGCAAACCACAGACTAATTATGACACCATCCCCTGATCTAAAACCTACATGAGGGCAGGAAAAACTCAAAACCTCAAGTCATGTTTATTTGTTTGGCCCTTAATCACAAAGAGTCTCAAAGGGCTGCACAGATCAAAGACTAATTATGACACCATCCCCTGATCTAAAACCTACATGAGGGCAGGAAAAACTCAAAACCTCAAGTCATGTTTATTTGTTTGGCCCTTAATCACAAAGAGTCTCAAAGGGCTGCACAGATCAAAGACTAATTATGACACCATCCCCTGATTTAAAACCTACATGAGGGCAAGGAAAAACTCAAAAACCTCAAGTCAAGTCCTGTTTATGAAATGTTCTGCATTTATTAGCGCTTTTCAAGTCAATGACTTCCCAAAGCGCTTTACAATGTGCTTCACATTTCCCAATAGCGGCCTTGCAGCCATGTAAGACGCTAACCTGCTTATTTTGAGGTATTAGGGGTTCAGTGTCTTACCCAAGGACACTTCGACATGTAACACGGACGAACCGGGTTTCGAACTGGGATCCCTTGAGAGACGAGCGCTCTACCTCCTGAGCCACTGCCGCCCCAGTAGCTCAGGAGTTTATTTGTTTGGCCCTTAATCACAAGGAGTCTCAAAGGGCTGCACAGACCACAGATTATTGCAAACTACAGACTGATTATGACACCATCCCCTGATCTAAAACCTACATGAGGGCAAGGAAGAACTCAAAAAACCTCAAGTCAAGTCATGTTTATTTGTATAGGCGTTAATCACAAGGAGTCTCAAAGAGCTGCACAGATCCAAGACTATTGCAAACCACACACTATTATGACACCATCCCCTGATCTAAATCCGACATGAAGGCAAGGAAAAACTCAAAAACCTCAATAATCAAGTATTTTGTTTTCCTCAGATGCAGAAATACTTCCTGAGTCTTAAGAAAAGTTTGCCTTCCATGTCCCCCGTGGACAAGAAGTGGCCCGACCGGCCTTACCATTTCCTGGACGGCGCTCACCTAGAATTGCGAAGAATCTTTCATCTTTGGAGGGTGGGTCCCCAATTTGTTTCTTCTTTATCTATTATGAAGTTATTTTTATAAGAACTTCCACAGTTAAAGCTTTAACTCAAAAGTCAAATCATTTTTTAACCCGGATTTCACACTTTAAAGCCCCAGTTAGTGACGTGTAGTTGTTACACAACTTGAAAAATTCTGCCATCTTACTCCTACGGAAGCTCAAATGACCATTTTGCCAAGATTGCTAATCCCTCTGGGTCTTTAAATATTTAAGTCACTCACCAGCAAACAGCTGGGCATCCTCCCCTTTTTCTTTCACCGTTTCCTTCTCGAGCCACTTGAGATATAACCACTCTACGTAAAATGAATGCTCCATGCAAGCTCAAATGACCATTTTGCCAAGATTGCTAATCCCTGTGGTTCTTAAAATGTTTAAATCACTCTCCAGCAAACAGCTGGGCATCCTCTACTTTTTCTTTCACCGTTTCCTTCTCGAGCCACTTGAGATATAACCACTCTACGTAAAATGAATGCTCCATGCAAGCTCAAATGACCATTTTGCCAAGATTGCTAATCCCTGTGGTTCTTAAAATGTTTAAATCACTCTCCAGCAAACAGCTGGGCATCTTCTACTTTTTCTTTCACCGTTTCCTTCTCGAGCCACTTGAGATATAACCACTCTACAGAAAATGAATGCTCCATGCAAGCTCAAATGACCATTTTGCCAAGATTGCTAATCCCTGTGGTTCTTAAAATGTTTAAGTCACTCACCAGCAAACAGCTGGGCATCCTCCACTTATTCTTTCACCGTTTCCTTCTCGAGCCACTTGAGCTATAACCACTCTACGTAAAATGAACCTTCCGTGCAAATTATATTGTTTTGCTTTTATTTTACGATATTTAAAGCTTTTATAAGAAAAATAATGCTAAATGTTTGCTTTATTAGTACTATTTGTAATATTTTACAAAAAAGATATTTAAATTTTGAAATTAACCAAATTATCCTATTGATTTAGGCATCTGGTGCTTTCGCGCCCCCACTGTCTCCTTCTCTAGTCACCTTAGTTATTCACTTAAGATATAACTACGAATAATTAATGTTTCATGCAAATGTTTTGGTGCAATTATGTTTTTGTATAGACATCAATGAATAAATAAATAAAAATCGTATTTATTTAGTTAGTATTAGTTAATTAGTTGTGTTTTTCATTAATTTTGCTGTAGAAAATGAAACATAATACACATTTTGCTTTTTTTAGTAATAGTATTTCTATTATCTCACAACATTTGAAATTAGCAAAATGATCTCATGTTTTATCCGTGCAGGTGGGGATTTTTTTCCCTCCACTGTTTCCTTTTCTAGCCATTAACTGTTATTGTTGTAAGCTGCTTCGCCCTTTAGCTAAATTTTGGATTTTCGGGTTCCTAACACTTGACAAACTCGATCTTCTAGCGTCTATCGCGTCCTGCTAAAGTTAGCGTCTAACACCAGCTCTGACCAACTCCTGCTATTGGCTCTTTTCAGCTGCTTCAGGTGAATCCAGCCTGCTCAGTCTTATGTAGCTGCTGGCAACGTTTATGTCCCGTCGCTGGCTAAAATTGGTTATTGTGTCTCCTTCGAATGCACACACCTCAGTTCAATTATGAGCTACTGCATTTTCTAGTGGAGAATTTATACTGCTTAAAAGAACTGCACTGTTTGGGGTTGCAACCCATTATCCCCAGTAGATTTGCTGAAATCTGTTGCTGTTGTGTCATGAATGGCATTTTTTCCCCCTGTTCCTTACAGTTCATATGAACGGCACTCGCACGGACATGTTCTATTATCCCCGGTCAGCGATTGCTGAGAACTGGGGCCAGCTCACTGCATTTTGGTGCAGGTCGCTGAAATGAGCCTTTGTAGCCTGCTTAAAAGAACTGCAATGTTTTGGGCTGCATCCCATGATCCCCGGTAGATTTGCTGAGAGCTGTTTCTTTTGTGTCATGAATGGCAGTTTTTTTCTCCATGTCCCTTACAGTTCATATGAACAGCACTCGCGCGGACATGTTCTATTATCCCCGGTCAGCGATTGCTGAGAACAGGGGCCAGCTCACTGCATTTTCAGTGCAGGTCGCTGAAATGAGCCTTTGTAGCCTGCTTAAAAGAACGGCAATGTTTTGGGCTGCATCCCATGATCCCCGGTTGATTTGCTGAGAGCTGTTTCTTTTGTGTCATGAATGGCAGTTTTTTTCCCCATGTCCCTTACAGTTCATATGAACAGCACTCGCACGGACGTGTTCCATTATCCACGGTCAGCGATTTATAGTCTGGTAAATACTGTATTTTTCATTATTTTTTTATGCTTAGTGCAAGAAATACAGGAACCAGTTCACGGAGGAGAAGAAGGCGGTGTATGAAGAAAAACTAGAGGCAAGCGAGCTTTTCAAGGATAAAAAGTCGCTCTACCCGAGCAGGTACCCTCATTTTTGTTTTCCCGACGCATAAGTCAAGATGCTCATTTTCTGTTTTTTCTTCTTCAGCGTGAGCCAGCCCTTCAAAGGAGACTACCTGGAGATCAGCAAGAACCCCAAATACCAGAAGCTCAACAGCAGCGTGGAGGAGAAGGTTCTGCTGGCCGACGTGGTCAACAAGATAAACAGGGCCAACGGCAAAGTAAGAAATGGTCTCCGAGGTGGTGTGAGACATTTTTATCGAATGTTTACCGCGGGCCACCACTAGGGGGCCAGTCGCATCCTCCTGCTGACCAAGAAGAACGTTCTGCTGGCCGACCAGAAGACGGGCCAGGTCAAGGCCAGCGTGGCCCTTCCGGATCTCAGCAGCGTTTCCGTCAGTACGCAGAACGACGGATTTTTCGCTCTCAAGCTCAAGGAGGTGCCTGGCCGTTTCTCAGATTTTATACGATATGCGCATTTCCAGAATATTTATACGATTGTTTACACAAAAATTTTATTAAGTTCTTTAAAGTCATGTCTTCACAATGCCACTAGTCACCAGGGTTGGGTAGGGTTACTTTAACTAAATTACTTTCAATTACTTTTGGATGACTCCAAAACCAAATATGCGAATAAAAGACGAAAAAAACTAAATATGAATCAAATGATGACTCACAACACGTGGTAAGCTTTCTCTCCTGGCTTTGATTTCTTTGATCTCCGGCAAAACGAACATAAAATGCGACAGAAACAAAATGAAAATAAATCCAAACAGCTTGCCAACATCATTTTTGCCGTTCCGTGTATTCCGTTACTCCCCAAGCCTGCACAAAATTGAGTCATTTTATTCCTATTTAGTTTCTTTTGTCTTTTATTAGCATATTTGGTATTGGAGTAATCCAAAAGTCATTGAAAGTAATCCAGTTAAAGTAACCCTACCCAACCCTGCTAGTCTCCGCCTCATATCACTGAAAAACCTTAACCTTTGGGGGTTAAAGAAATGATTACCATTTCACAATGTATCCATCACAGAAACATCTCAATCAGTCTAAAACAAGACACCCGAAAACTCTAAAATCGGCATAGCTCACCTATAAACTATCCTGGAAGTCCACTTATGATCCTATTCCCTGCTAATGAGGTGTGGTTGCATTCACCAATGTCCAGTGAATCCAACCGTGTCAAATATTGACTCCAAAACACACGAAAATGTCCGCAGATATTAAAAAAAAAATCCGCCTAAAAGCATTCCTGCATCATTTGACAATCTTGGTTGTAAGCCGTTTGTTTAGCTTTATAACTTCCCTTATAGCTAGCTCAGGAGGTAGAGCGCTCGTCTTGGGATCAAGAGATCGCAGTTCGAATCCCGGCTCCTCCGTGTTACATGTCGAAGTGTCCTTGGGTAAGACACTGAACCCCTAATACCTCCAATAAGCAGGTTAGCGCCTTACATGGCTGCACGGCCGCTATTGGGAAATGTGAAGCACACTGTAAAGCGCTTTGGGAAGTCTTGACTTGAAAAGCACTATATAAATGCAGATCATTTCATTTTCATTTCATTTCATTAAAAGTAAACCGACTTTTCAAATTACTTCCGGTATAGCCGTAAGCCTCTGATACTTTGATTGACACCATTTTTGGCCAATTACAAGCTTTTTTTCACAGTACTTAACCTGTGACGACCTATGAGGGCCTGTATTGAAAAGAAAACGATGTCATGACCACTTTGCTTCAAAATCTTGACCGTTTGAAATGTGGATTGACACGTTGGTTAGGTAATGAAATTCCCCAAATAAATGTTGACATATCTCTGTTGTTTATTCAAGTTACAGTTGATAGTAAACGTGCGCAAAGCCAATAGTGATTCATTTTTACGCGGCTTTATTACACGCAAGTGTGTACAATTATTGATTGACTTCTGGAAAGTAAAGTCAAACATTTACAACTCTGTCACAATTT
The DNA here is from genome assembly GCF_059441175.1 of Urocampus carinirostris. Classification (NCBI taxonomy): domain Eukaryota; kingdom Metazoa; phylum Chordata; class Actinopteri; order Syngnathiformes; family Syngnathidae; genus Urocampus; species Urocampus carinirostris. The sequence continues at coordinate 6,746,350 of NC_142362.1, forward strand.
CAAATATATCAAAGATTAAAAATGGCATTTGTAAATCGCAGATATATTTGTGAATCTGCAAAATACATGATTCAGACCATATTTCTTCTTTTGAAGGTAATGGAGAAATTGGAAAATTGCCTTTGGAAGTCCTTTAAAAATTCTTTCATTTGGCCATGAAAAAGGTGTACGAACCCAGATCAATGCCGCGATACAACACACATTTTATTAACGAGTTTTCCTTCACCCAAAGAGTGTTCCTGTCTGTTCTTACCTTGATCGGATTTTTGTTTTTCCGATGTGGCGGTAGGGCTCCGCCTCGGCCGTCAAAGGGGACTTCTTGCTGAGCAGCGAACACTTGATCGAGACCATCACCAAACTGCACCACATCGGCTCCACTGCAACTCAAGACGGCCAGAGACTCTACATCGACATCTCCGATGAGTATGTTGAGACTGCGATCCTTTATCCCTCGTCGTCTCACTTTTTTCTGCTCGATTATTTTGCCTTAAAAAAAAAAAATCCTTATTTCCTACTTTGACGCAACATAGTATAGATCTGGGGTGTCAAACTCATTTTAACTCTGGGGGCACACGATAGAACAAACATTCTGTCGGGGGCCGGACGAGTAGATTAAAGAAAAAGAAAAAGAGAGATAAAGAAATAAGAGAAAAGGGGGGGGGAAGGAAAGGGCAGGACAAAGAAAGAAAAAGAGAGGGAGGGAGAGAGCGTGAGAAACAAAAGATAAAAAGTTGTGAGAGAGGGGGGAAAAGAAAAGGAGAGGAAGAAAGAAATCCAAAGAGAAATAGAAAGACAGAAGGAGAGAAAAGAGAAAAGAAAGCGGGAAGGGTATGAAGAGAGAAAGAGAAAAGAGAGAAAAGGGAAAAAAAGGAAGTTTGAGCAAAAGAGGTTAAGAGACACAGAGAGAGAAAGAGACAAAGAGCAACAAAGGAAGAGAAAAAGAGAGACAGAGAGTGAAAGAGACAGAGACAGAGTGGGAGAAAAGGGGGGGGGAAAGAGAGGGAGAGAAATAAATACAAGTACAGTGTCTTTGTTGGAGGCACCTGTCTTTGGCAACATCAAAGCAGTAGCTCAGGAGGTAGAGCGCTCGTCTTGGGATCAAGGGATCCCAGTTCGAATCCCAGCTCGTCCGTGTTACATGTTGAAGTGTCCTTGGGTAAGACATTGAACCCCTAATGCCCCCAATAAGCAGGTTAGCGCCTTACATGGCTGCAAGGTCGCTATTGGGGAATGTGGAGCACTTTGTAAAGCGCTTTGGGAAGTCATTGACTTGAAAAGCGCTATATTAATGCAGATCATTTCATTTCATATTTCAACCTGCAGCTTGTTTTTCTCTTGCACTTCTCTGAGTGTTGTCTTGCGGGCCGGATTCAATCCCTTAGCGGGCCTGTTTTTTTTTTTTTTTTTTTTTTTTTTTTTTTTTTTTTTTTTTTTTACAAAAAATGCTTAAAATCTTTCTAACATGTTTTGTCAGCTGATTATGGCCGAACTCTCCCGTGATTTTTTTGAAATAAGCTCTCCAGTGCCTCTCGCTCAATATGAAGAAGTAGAGAGGAGACACGGCCAAGATATACTATTACTACTATAGAAAATAAAAAAATATGTACTAATGAGGAACGTCAATGTTTCTAATATTTCTAACAAGTAGTGTCGACTGATTATGGCAGAGCCCTCCATTGCCTTGTACACATTTTGAAGAACTCAAGAGGAGACACGACCAAGTTGTGCTACTACTTTTACAAAATATGTTCTTCAGAGAAACATAAATGCTTAAATTTTTTCTAACATGTTTTGTCAGCTGATTATGGCCGAACTCTCCCGTGATTTTTTAAAATAAGCTCTCAAGTGCCTCTCGCTCAACATGAAGAGGTAGTGAGGAGACACAGCCAAAATATACCAATACGTGTATAGAAAAAGAAAATATATATACTAATGAGGAACGTCAATGTTTCTAATCTTTCTAACAAGTAGTGTCGACTGATTATGGCAGAGCCCTCCATTGCCTTGTACACATTTTGAAGAGATCAAGAGGAGACACGACCAAGTTGTGCTACTACTCTTACGTTCTAATGAGGAACATAAATGCTTAAAATCTTTATAACATGTTTTGTCAGCTGATTATGGCCGAACTCTCCCGTGATTTATTTTTTAATAAGCTCTCCAGTGTCTCTCGCTCAATATGAAGAAGTAGAGAGGAGACACGCCCAAAATGTACTATTCTATAGAAAAACTAAATATTTAAACTAATGAGGAACGTCAATGTTTCAAATTTTTCTAATAATGTGTCGACTGATTTGCGCTCAGCTCTCTGGTGCCTCGCGCCTATTATAAAGGGGTAAAGAGGAGACACGACCAAGTTGTGTTTTTTTTGTTTTATAGAAAAATATATTCTAAAAAGGAACATACAGTTACGCTTGGTATCTTGGTAGTGTGCGTGTTTTTTTTCAGTTGTATCGTGTCTAAAATAAATAGTCATGGTCCTATTTGGTCGTTTTTGTTTTCATGGTGAGTCCTGGTTCCCATCTGGGTGTTTTCACAGGTTCCTGGTCCAGTTCAAGCAGGACAAAGTCTGCGTCAAGTTCGTCCCGGGAGCCCCCAAAAACGGCAACGGCGTTTCCTGCAAGCGCAAAAACAACCGACTGCTGGAGGTTTCCGTCCCGCTTTCCGCGTAGGACCCCCCCGTCTCCGAAAAGGACTCCAAACCCCACCCGACACGTTCGCCTTTTTTTGTTTTCCCGTTCCGTCTCGCGAACCGGTCGGTGTGGTTACAGGAAGGAGGGCGCGCTTGATTTTCGATTTTGGTAGAACCAAAAAAAAAAGTAAGATTTCTCATTTTTCTGCTAGATTCTTGAGAAAAGACTAAGCACAGTGGGCTGGTGGATTGTGGGTAATGTAGTTTGTTCTCTTGATTTGAATCCGGACGTGCCAATGAAGAGGCAGAAAAGAAGCCCCTATTTCGTGTTTATAATTAATAGCGTTGCCAAAATGGGGTCGTATCTGCATATAGGCGCCGAACACACAATTTATTTTATATCAATTTCTCGATTATAATCCATGCCAAGCTTTATTTAATCAGCAACAAAAAGACGAGACGGTACCTCAGCGCCCCCTGCTGGCTCCATTCCAATTCTGAGCTTTCCTGGTTTTTCTGTGCAATATTTTCTTATTTTTTTTCAGCTAAGCAGTTTTTGACAGCCTGAGCTGTGTGGCCTTTGCATGGACTTTCTTCTTCACTTTTCAATTAAAAAGTAAAAAAAAAAAAGATTTTTAAAAAAAAAAAAAATGTTTGGATCTTTTTCAAATATCGCTTGAGCTTTTATTTCTATTTTTTTCTGAAAATAACCAAAAGCAGCCGCACCAAAATTCCCAGTGTGAGATTAACACCAAAAAATTGTTAATTTTCATCTAATATCCCTCATGTGAATTAATACTTTAAAATTGTTCATTTTTTTTGAAGTATTTTTCTCTTCAGTGTCCGTTTTTGAAGTATTTGGAACAACATCTTGTTAAGTGTGATAAAATAATAACACTGAAAAATGTTAACAGACACGGGTGTTCATTTTTTTCTTTCACTAAAAAAGGTTGTATCCTTCTCAGATTCAATTTAGGCAGTTTTTGTCGTTTTTTTGTTCGTTTTTGCTCAAAATAACCATACAGACGCATAGCAAAAAATCCTTAGTGTGAGATTAACACTAGATATTGTTAATTTGACTCTTCAGTTTAATTATGTTATCAGTAAATCCGAATTTGGCACTCTAAAGCAAAATTAACACTGGGAAAATGTTAACACTGATAGGTGTGGATGACTATCAACCTTTTCCTGGTGTAAATTGTTTTTTGAAGAAAAAAAAGAAGGTTGCATCCTTTTCGGATTCAATTCAGGTAGTTTTGTTGTTTTTTTGTTTTTGCTCAAAATCTGTATTTGACACTCTAAAGCAAAATTAACACTGTGAAAATGTTAACACTGATCAGTGTGAATGACTATCAACCTTTTCCTAGTGTAAATTGGTTTTTGAAGCAATAAAAGTGGCTGCATCCTTTTCAGATTCAATTCAGGTAGTTTTTGTCGTTTTTCTTTATTTTTCTTTTTTGCTCAAATCTGTATTTGGCACTCTAAAGCAAAATTAACACTGAGAAAATGTTAACACTGATAAGTGTGGATGACTATCAACCTTTTCCTTGTGTAAATTGTTTTTTTGAAACAAAAAAAAGGTTGCATCCTTCTCAGATTCAATTTAGGCAGTTTTTGTCTTTTTTTTCTTTTCTTTTTTCCCGTTTTTGCTCAAAATCCGTATTTGGCACTCTAAAGCAAAATTAACACTATGAAAATGTTAACACTGTTGATTACTATCAACTTTTTCCTAGAGTAAATTGGTTTTCGAAGCAAAAACAAGGTTGCACCCTTTTCTAAATATGGCTCAGGTATTTATTTTCCCGAGATTAACCAAACCCTAAACTGCCACACAGCAAAAATCCTTAGTGTGAGATTAACACTAGAAAAGTGTTGATTTGACTCTTATTTGGAGTTAATTTTCTTTTGATTCGGTTTTCAGTAAATTATCGTTTTTTGGCACTGTAAAGCAAAAGTAACAAGGATTGAATGTTAACACTCATGGGTGTGGGTTATTTTCAACATTTTATTGTGTTAATTTGACTCTTTTCAGAGTTAATTTGCGGTCACCTAACAGTGTCAGTTCAAGTGTTTGAACAACATCTATTTAGTGTAAAAAAACACTGAATGTTTACACTCATGGGTGTGGATTAAAATCAACATTTTCTAGTGTTACTTTTTTCTCTTATTGAACGAGACTAGCAGCCACGCAGCGAAAATCCCCAGTGTGAAATTAACACTATAAAAAAAAATGTTCATTTAACTCTTCTCCAGTGTTAATTTTGATTTCACGAGACGTCGAAGGGTTGTAGCTGTAAGAAGTGTTTTAGAGACATTTAATCCACGAAAAACAATTATAAGCATGTTAAAACTTAAAACAACATTTTTTGGTGTTAAATTAACACTGAATGCGGTTGATTTCATGAGGTGTGTTTTTTCTTCATTTTTTCAGGCAATAAACGATGATTGGCATGATTATTATGATGTTGATGATATCCCCGTACTTTTCGATGTCCGACTTTTTTTTGTGGGCGGAGCTTGCATCTTTTTTTTTCCTTTTTTTTTTCCTTCCCCAGTGTCTTGTGGCTTCAGCTGCTTTTTGTGCCTAACGGGAAAAGTAAAATTGTTTTCCGAGACAGAACGCGGAAGTGTTCCGATGTAACTTATACAAGCAATCTTTTGATAAAATAATAAAGATCGGTCATAAATCATTGGTGTTCGTTGATATTTGTGTCTTTTTCCCATTGGACAGGAAGAAACGGGGTTCGTATGAGTGCTTGAAATCCTTGATCATGCTTGAATATCAATGTTGCGCATTTAAGGTTTAAAAATCGCTTTAATTTAGAGTGAAGTGATTGTGAAAGCTTGAGATTGTTGCCATGTTGCTTAGATTATGTGTTAATGTTTGAATTTCAATTATTTTGCATTTAAGGTTTAAAAATTGCTTGAATTTAGAGTGAAGTGATTGTGAAAGCTTGAGATTGTTGCTCAGGTTATGTGTTAATAATGCTTGAATTTCAATTATTTTGCATTTAAGGTTTAAAAATCGCTTGAATTTTGGGTGAAGTGCTTGTGTAAGCTTGAAATTGTTGCCAGGTTGCTGAGGTTATGCGTTGATAATGCTTGAATTTCAATGTTTTTTGCATTTAAGGTTTAAAAATCTCTTGAAATTTTGGGTGAAGTGCTTGTGTAAGCTTGAATTTGTTGCCATGTTGTTCAGGTTATGTGTTAATAATGCTTGAATTTCAATTTTTTTGCATTTAAGGTTTAAAAATCGCTTGAATTTTGGGTGAAGTGCTTGTGTAAGCTTGAAATTGTTACCATGTTGCTTAGGTTATGTGTTAATAATGCTTGGATTTCAATTATTTTGCATTTAAGGTTTAAAAATCTCTTGAAATTTGGGTGAAGTGCTTGTGTAAGCTTGGAATTGTTACCATGTTGCTTAGGTTATGTGTTAATAATGCTTGAATTTCAATTTTTTTGCATTTCAGGTTTAAAAATCGCTTGAATTTTAGGTGAAGTGCTTGTGTAAGCTTGAAATTGTTGCCATGTTCCTTAGGTAATGTGTTAATAATGCTTGAATTTCAATTTTTTTTTGCATATAAGGATTCAAAATCAGTTGAATTTTGGGTGAAGTACTTGTGTAAGCTTGAAATTGTTGCCATGTTGCTTAGGTTATGTGTTAATAATGCTTGAATTTCAATTATTTTGCATTTAAGGTTTAAAAATCGCTTGAATTTTGGGTGAAGTGCTTGTGTAAGCTTGAAATTGTTACCATGTTGCTTAGGTTATGTGTTAATAATGCTTGGATTTCAATTATTTTGCATTTAAGGTTTAAAAATCTCTTGAAATTTGGGTGAAGTGCTTGTGTAAGCTTGGAATTGTTACCATGTTGCTTAGGTTATGTGTTAATAATGCTTGAATTTCAATTTTTTGCATTTAAGGTTTAAAAATCAGTTGAAATTTGGGTGATGTGCTTGTGTAAGCTTGGAATTGTTACCATGTTGCTTAGGTTATGTGTTAATAATGCTTGAATTTCAATTTTTTTGCATTTCAGGTTTAAAAATCGCTTGAATTTTAGGTGAAGTGCTTGTGTAAGCTTGAAATTGTTGCCATGTTCCTTAGGTAATGTGTTAATAATGCTTGAATTTCAATTTTTTTTTGCATATAAGGATTCAAAATCAGTTGAATTTTGGGTGAAGTACTTGTGTAAGCTTGAAATTGTTGCCATGTTGCTTAGGTTATGTGTTAATAATGATTGAATTTCAATTATTTTGCATTTAAGGTTTAAAAATCGCTTGAATTTTGGGTGAAGTGCTTGTGTAAGCTTGAAATTGTTACCATGTTGCTTAGGTTATGTGTTATTAATGCTTGAATTTCAATTTTTTGCATTTAAGGTTTAAAAATCAGTTAAAATTTGGGTGATGTGCTTGTGTAAGCTTGGAATTGTTGCCATGTTGCTTAGGTTATGTGTTAATAATGCTTGAATTTCAATTTTTTGCATTTAAGGTTTAAAAATCAGTTGAAATTTGGGTGATGTGCTTGTGTAAGCTTGGAATTGTTGCCATGTTGCTTAGATTATGTGTTAATAATGCTTGGATTTCAATTTTTTGCATTTAAGGTTTAAAAATCGCTTGTATTTTGGGTGAAGTGCTTGTGTAAGCTTGAAATTGTTGCCATGTTGGTTAGGTTATGTGTTAATAATGCTTGAATTTCTATTTTTTTGCACTAAAGGTTTAAAAATCGAAATTCATCCAAATTTCTATTATTTATTTGAAAAAAGTATGTGCTAGCAGCAAGATAGCGACTTTATTTTAGTCATCAAAATACGGTTTTAAAAAAAAAAAAGATCGGTGCTGGATTTCTTCCTTTAAAGGTACTGGAAAAATTGTCCTTGAAAGTGCTTGAAATTGGCTATGTAAAAGGTGTACTAACCATTTTGATGTATTTTTTATCCTAAAAGTCGCTCTTTCTTGGTCCCTTTTTTTGTCCCAGTGAGGCCTGATGTTTATATTTGTCAACCAGAACTTTATTTTCCGGTCCAGCTCTGCAAGATGAGAGCTGGGGTTCGGGCGACCCCGGGGTCCGGCAGCCGTCCAGATGTTTCCCTTCACATCTGGGATGACTTGTGGACAACGGGTCCTCGGGGACACGCTTCTAAAATTAGCAGGGCAACTATTTGGGCCCTTGTTACAACTCGGTTCCCACCGTTGAGGAGGGGGAAGCTGCATGGGAAAGGAAGGAGGGGACTGTTCCAAGTCTGGGACCCCCTCCCCTTACTAAGGTCCAGAACCAGGGTTGGGTAGTGTTACTTTAACTGGATTACTTTCAATGACTTTTGGATTACTCCAATACCAAATATGCTAATAAAAGACAAAATAAACTAAATAGGAATAAAATGATGACTCACAACACGTGGTAAGCTTTCTCTCCTGGCTTTGATTTCTTTGATCTCCGGCAAAACTGACATCAAATGCGACAGAAACAAAATGAAAATAAATCCAAACAGCTTGCCAACATCATTTTTGCCATTCCATGTATTCCGTTACTCCCCGAGCCTGCACAAAATTGAGTCATTTTACTCATAATTAGTTTTTGTCTTTTATTAGCATATTTGGTATTGGAGTAATCCAAAAGTAATTGAAAGTAATCAAGTTAAAGTAACCCTACCTAACCCTGTCCAGAACACACAAGGGGTAGGAGTTCTGTTGGACCCAGAAGAGGTCATTGTTCAATTGGTAATGTCTGTGTTTTAGCGGCATCTGGTGGCAATGAAATGGCATTAAACCAGAGGTGTGTAGTTACAAGTTACAGTTACTTGAAGATTGGGGACATGATGTACTCTTGGGAGTATTTTGTACATCATTACACTTTCAACTTTTGCTTGAGTATATTTCTGAAGAAACGGCACTCTTACTCCGCTACATTAGGCTACGTTGAGCCCGTTACTGAAAAGATTCAATCACTCCATGTAAATACTCTCATTTCTCCCGAGTCCTACGCATGTTTTCTTCTCAAGCTCTTAAAGAGGCAGCGTACTAGGACCTTAGCTTAGCCTTTTGGCTGAGAGTAAGTGTCCTGGCTCCTAGGCTTTGTAGCGTATTATGAACTGACCGATAACGGATAATGGATAATGAATAACGAAGATAGAACAATAACCCTTAAAAACCCCACATACCAATCAGGGGGCTGTGTGATCGACCATGGAGCTTAAATGTAAAAGGAAAAAAATAACTTAATGTGATTCAATTTACCTTTTCAAAAGGTGGCCATTTTGTTTTTTTAAGATGTTTTAATGCACTGTTTTGTTACCCTGGGAAGAGGCAATTGATGCACCTTCAAATTTTTCCAGTCTTCAAAATAAAATCACATCAAATACGCTTTCTTAATTGCATCTTGTTCCACGGACAGACTGAGGAGATCATTTCTTCCTCACGCCATGAGGCTCTTTAACGCCACCCGAGGAAGTAAAAGCCCACAATAAAACCTCAAACCGACATTTGCATATTACCTGATTTTTATCACAGTGTGTATTATCTGTAGCACTATTTAAATACTATAGCAACACGTTATATTGGGTATTTATGTATTCTATTGCTTTAATTTAATATTTTTATTTTTCAACATAAGGATACTGGTGGATGTGTGAATTTCCCTACGGGAATGAATAAAGTATCTCTTTATTTCCTCCTTTCTTTCTTTCCTCCTTTCTTTCTTTCCTTCTTTCTTTCTTTCTTTCTTTCCTCCTTTCCTCAATTAAACATTCTGTAATTCAATAATGAACTTGATACAACAGAGTAGTTTGTCATTTTTTTGCGGGATGTGCTGCACCCAACTTTATTTTGATGGTAGAATATGTTGTGTTCTTTGTGTGGCTTTTAATTTTTTGCCTATCCTGACAAATTTGTATTATTTATTTTTGGTCCAATATGGCTCTTTCAACATTTTGGGTTGCCGAAACCCCTGGGCTAGCTTGGTGTTCTGCCTGCAGAGCCTGTTAAAAAGAAGTACTTGTCCTTCATTTATTTCTTTAATTTATACTGTAGCATAATAGTATAAATTAAACGACTTGAATTAACCTTGATTATTTATTTTAATCTAATAAAATAAATAATTTTCCGTTGATTGGATGAATTTTGATGATCTGATTGCATGGTTTTAAATATATAAGACGTTGGTACAGTGACTCAGTACTAGAGTCCTTATTTGGATGAGCACGTTTTACACTTATTCATAAGAGTATTTGAGTAACAGTTTTTGTCATGAACCAGAACGGGATCAGGACCCAAACGCGCGACGTTCTCACACAAGCCTTTCATTTTACTGGAAATGGGGAGTCATGCACGTTAGGCAGCGTTCTGGCGTGGAAAGACCGGAAGCCAGAGACCGACGAGATTGCCCGAGCAGATATCGGACAGATTGGGCCGATACCAGACAGGACGGGACAGACAGGATAGATAATGAATCAGGATATCGAAAAAAACGGGAAACTTGACGAGAACGAAAACTGGAGAAAATAATCAACAGGACAAAAATAGACTGAAACAAAACTGGAAACCGAAATTAAACAGGACAAAAATAAACGGGAACAATACCGGACAGGAAATACCAACAGGACAGAGTCAGAACCCATGTCTTGGGGGCAGAGGTTCGTTGAAGGACTGACCAAGGAAAAATGAGAGCACTGAGCTTAAACAGACTGAAAGCCAATCTGTTCATGAATCGCAGCTGGCGCCACACGGGCGGGGCCAATTGGGCGCCATGGCAACCGTGACAGTTTTGCCTACTCTAACCATCTCTGCATTAAACACATGGTTTATAGACAGGGTTTCAAAATAATTTCAGACCTTAATTCACCAGTGTCAAATGTATGGCCCGCAGGCCAAATACTGCCCATGACATCATTTGAAGCGGCCTGTAAGAAAATGAGAGAAGCACAAGAGTAAAATGATATCATTGTGCCAAACAGTGACGTGCAATTGTATACATGTCCACTTGAGGTCGCCAGGCGCCACTGCGGCTGTATTTGCCGACAGGCATTAATCAACCAGAAAACATTGAGGGCAGAACTTGAAAGTCACAAACGGGCAATTATGAAAAGTACACGATTAAAAAAATAGCACATAGGTGTCATGCAAAAATTTAAACATTTACCTCCTTTCTATTATTTTAAATCTAAAGAGCAAAGTTCCTATATTAAGGCAAACATTTTCATTTCAAGAAAAAAAACCTTTAAAATCCATCCATTGTCTGCACCGCTTATCCTCAGTAGGGTCGCGGGAGTGCTGGAGCCCATCCCAGCTATATTCGGGCAGTGGGCAGGGGACACCCTTTACAGGTTGCCGGCCAATCACAGACAACCATTGACTCGCTCGTTCAACCTCGGGGAACATTTGGACCGGCCAATAAACCTGACATGGAAACCCATGCAAGCACGGGGAGAACATGCAAACTCCACACAGGAGGTTCGATCTCATGACCTCGGAACTGTGCCGCACACGCACTAACCACTGCCCCGCCGTGCTGCCTGCCATTAAGATCATTAAATTCGTGTTTGTGTGCCGCTATGGTCACTTCAGTGTCTTTGAGTTAAATTAACTCGTGGAAGTTTATTCAAATGTTCTTTTTTTTTTAAAAGAGGGGGGGAAACATTTGTGATCAAATCTTGCATCCTTGAATGATAATTTTATTGTGAGCCTCCAAAAAGACCCCCAACCCCTCCAGGTAAGGCACACTTCTTCTGCCATTAATGCCATGAGTATGATTTTTTTTGTCTACCCCCAAGCTAAAATGAGTATGAAACCCCTGGGTTAAGCTTTTTTTTTTGTTTTGTTTTTAAGGATATTTTCCTAATCTAAAATGAGTATGACGCCCCTGGGTTAATCTTTTTTTGTTTGTTTGTTTTTAAGGATATTTTCCTCATGTATTTGGAAATGTAGACATCATATAAATATTCTGGTTTTATTTTTGGACTTTTATATTTCTAAATACTTTTTTATACTGTTCATATTCTAGCTATTATTCATTATTGACTTTCTTACTGCTGTCACAAAATAAATGTCCCCATTGTGGGACGAATAAAGGACTATCTTATCTTTATTGACGTAGAAAATGTTAAAGTAATCTGCTAGTTGAGACAATGTTGCTAATTCAAGCATTTTTGATATAATTTAAGTGTTAAAAATTCCACTCGAAGTAGTCTATGAAAACGGCTATTTTTCGATTATTTCTATGTTACGTAATGTTACTTTGTGACCACTAGAGGGCGTCTTAAGACCTCATCGACGGTGGATTGTTCTTTTTTTTTCATGAATTTTCGCCCTAGATTTATTAAATGTATTTTGCTTATTTTTACTTAAATTGTGATGTCCCTCTTATAACAGATAAAAGTCGATTTTTTTTTCGCTCAAAATTTTAAATAGATTCAATCGATTCTGATATTTTCACTGAAAATGTATTTGGCGCAACCTTGTGGTAGTATATTAATATTGCAGGTTTTTAGTAAAAGTTTTATCAAGCATAATAAAGAATGATATTAACATTTGAATGAAGCTGAAATCGTTTTATTTGGAAAAACTCACAATAACTGATTACGCAGTGTTACCCTGTGGCCGCAAGAGGGCGTCCTAACTCTTATTTAAACCCGGCCTATATGACATACTTTTGTTGGGTTAGGGTCCTATTTTTACTAAAATACATTCATCTTCTTTTATAACCGAAAAAAATCAGTTTTTTCTTTGAAACGGATTAAAAACCAAGGCAGTTATTTTTGGACTTAAAACGGAGATAGGGGCTTGCATGAAAACCCAAGAGTATGGAAGCCCAAAGGTGCCAAAATTCATTCCATATCAATTTAATTGATTAGCATATGATTAAGTGATATGGATTTTCATTTTTAAAATATGGTGTAATTATTATGGAAGATGTACTTGAAATTCTTATAATTATTTCAATTAAAATTGTTATTATTGTAACGGGTGTAATAATAACTTGTTTTGTAGAAATTCCTGCTGAAATATGTTTGTGTATAAGTGTCCTGCAATGACCAGTCCAAAAGCGCCACCTGCTGGTACGGGGTAAGGTTTAGTTTAGCCCCCTGGTGTCTCAACCGCATCAAGCTTTCTTATTCCACTTTCATTTCAAAAGAAACAGCTAGCCTCTTTTTTACACTGACAACACTCAGAGAAGCGCAAGAGAAAAACAAGCTGCAGGTTGAAATACGTCCACTTGATGTTGCCAAAGCCAGGTGCCTCGTACAAAGACACTGGACTTGTATTTATTTCTCTCTCTCTCTTTCTTTTCCCACCCCTTTTCTCCCACTCTGTCCTTTTCACTCTCCCTGTCTCTCTTTTTCTCTTCCTTTGTTGCTTTTGTCTCTTTCATCTCTGTGTCTTTTTAACTTCTTTTGCTCTAACTTCCTTTCTTTTTCTCTTTTTTCTCTTTCTCTCTTCCTACCCTTTGCGCTTTCTTTTCTCTTTTCTCTCCTTCTCTCGCATTTCTCTTTGGATTTCTTTCTTCTGCTCCCTTTCTTTTCCCCCTCTCTCACGACTTTTTATCTTTTGTTTCTCACGTTCTCTCCCTCTCTCTCTTTTAATTTCTTTGTCCCGCCCTCGCTCCTTTTCCCTCCCTCTTTCTCTTATTTCTTTACCTCTTTTTCTTTCTAATTAATCTACTAGTCCGGCCCCCGACAGAATGTTTGTTCTATCGTGTGGCCCCCGAGTTAAAATAAGTTTGACACCCCTGGTTTAGCCTCTGATTTAATGACCAATATCCGCTTTCCGGTCATAAAATCGGAGGTTAAACTAAACCTTACCCCATACCAGCAGGTGGCGCTGTTGGACTGACCATTGCATATTTCAGCTGGAATTTCAACAAAACAAAAATTATTATTATACCCGTTACATGATTATTAAATACTAAAAAATGAATATCCATATTATAACTGCCCATTATTAAGCCAAGTATTTTTTGTCAAAACATTTTTCTTTTTGGTTTGTATTTATTACTTTAACGGTTGTTTTATTCATTGAATTTCTGCACTTTTGGACTTCCATAGATCCCCCAAAGTGTTTTTAATGACTATTATTAAATAATTGATCGTTTTAGTCATTTAAGTTTGACACTCTTGGGCTCACGTAGTTGAGTGTTTTTTCAAATTGTGATTTTTATTCATTACATGGTTGTTTCAAGACAGCATGGCGGCGCAGTGGTTAGAGCCCGCGGCAGTTGGCGCCAAAGGATCGGGCATAGCTGAGTTACATCAGTAATCATGACAAGCATATTTTTTTTTCCTGGTTTCCCTTGAAAAAAATAATTTTCTTAATGTGCACATTCTCTTTATTACTTATTTTAGGTTTTATTTCTCAGTATTTCCGCACACTTTTTCCCACAAAAATAGGCTTTTGAAAAAATTCTGAATATTACTTTTTCACTTTAAAAAAAGATGTATTATTACATTGTATTTATGTTTTCAATACTAAAAACGGGACAGGTGGGAGTCGGGGTCGAAAAAGGCTTGCGTAGAGCCAATCAGAACTCGCGGCGGTTGGCGCCAAAAGCTAGCTAGATTGCTAATATATATATATATATATATATATATATATATATATATATACATTAAATTTATAAAACCCATAAATTGGATGAACAATGAAAAGATGAATAAATATACTTGCTTTCTACATGAATCGATTTTTATTCTGTTCTTGTAATTACCTAAAAAGAACAAGAATGGATATATTTGAATTTCTAAAATAAAATTATTTTATAAACACGTTATTACCAGGTTAATGAATAAGATAGGGTTGAATAGACTCAGGCAGCACGGCGGCGTAGTGGTTGGCGCATGTGCGGCACAGTTCTGAGGTCATGAGATCGAACCTCCTGTGTGGAGTTTGCATGTTCTCCCCGTGCTTGTGTGGGTTTCCCTGGGCACTCCTGTTTCCTACCACATTCCAAAAACATACATATCAGGTTAATTGGCCGGTGCCCTGCGACTGGCTGGCAACCAGTAGAGGGTGTCCCCTGCCCACTGCCCGAAGATAGCTGGGATGGGCTCCAGCACCCCCGCGACCCTACTGTGGATAAGCGGTGCAGATAACGGATGGATGGATGGATTAGTCTCCAGGATGGGCCCCTTGGCCAGATTTTGGAAGCCAACGCGGTCCCCGACTTCAAATAGTTACCCGAAGATAGCTGGGATCGGCTCCAGCACCCCCGCGACCCTACTGAGGATAAGCGGTGCAGATAATGGATGGGTGGATGGTTGTTTCATTCATTGAATTTTAGCACTCTTGGGCTTTTATACACAGTATTCAAAGAGCTCATTTATTCATTTGCAATTTAATTTTCAGTCTTGGGTTCCTATAAATGTATTTTTTCTTTAAAACTTCAAAAGGCTGTATTCTTTGAAGGTTATGTTATTCATTCAGTTTTGGCATTCTTGGGCTTCCGTAGCTGTTTATTTCAAAAAGTCGTGTTTATTCATCAAATTGTCCTTTTATGTCAGGACCAGAACAGAGACAGAACCCACTTGCGTTGCGTTTCTCACAAGTTTTATTGGAAGAAAGCGAAAGGGTTGCGCCCACGATCCAGTGATTGCTGGACGCCGGAAGCAGGTCGCTCCGAACGCGGAAGTGGATCTTCCGTGGCGAGCGATGGCGGTGTCAGGAACGGAAAAACAGGTCAGTACCCGGGACAGGAGAGCCTAAACGTGGTCGGAAACGAGTCGCAAGCCAGGAAAGGAGAGTAGACGTGGTGGGGGACAAAAAGAAGTCGAAAGCCGGGACGGGAGAGTAGACGTGGTCAGGATCAGGTCGGAGCCGGGGGACAGACGGGAGCAAAAAACGGGACAGGTGTGAGTCAGGGTCAAAAAAGGCTTGCCTAGTGTTAACTGAGGTTCGCAGACTGACTGACAAAAGGGGACAGACAGAAGTGGGTAGAAGCACTGATCGGGAGTCCGAGGCAGTTGGCGCCAAAGAAAAAAAATCCAAATGAGCATAATCATGTGTTGGACATATCGTAATGCCCCTCGAAGATCAACGATGCACTCAGTTGCCGATTAAGTCTCGTCGCCAATTTATAACCAAATAACGTTTGCACCAGAGCTACTGTTGGTCGTTACTCACACCGTTTGCATGAACACACAGACTGACTCCATAGCACGAAGCTTCCATAATTGTCGCTTCCGCCCTCCCTCGCCACACGTCCTTTCTTAAAGGGACCATGCATCAACACAAACAACCGCAACTCAAGTGACAGACATTACACTATATAGAAATGGATAGAATTGTTTTCTTTTTATTGACACTTTTAATCTTTTCGCCTTGAGATCTCCCTCTCATTTTGATCATGTCGCAATTTAGTTTTCCAATAGTTTCTACCAGAAAAGCCTAAAGATCTGTTGAATCCGGTCTAGCTGGTTTGTCAGTTGAAAATGAATGTCTAGTTGGGCAAACTCAATGTCAAGGGAAAAAAATGAAAACGTCTGCACTTGGGTCTTTGCATTGTGTGTGAACGTGTGTCTAGGGGGGGGTAGGAGGATGTTGGGGGGGCTCCTCATGAGGACATTGATTTATGACCGCAAGTGTGTGGCCGGACACACTCAATGGCTTCATCAATTTGTAGCCATTATCACATCAATGTAGGGCAAAGTGGAGGGAAGGGGTGAGGGTCTTGGCGGTTAAGGGGGAGGTGAAGGGTTACAAAAAGAAAAATAAAGAGAGAAAGAGAAAGAGGCTTGGGCGCCATCTGTGGATTGTTTAAAAAGCTTATAGGAGTTGTTTCAGGTTTTCTTTTTAAATGTTTTAATAATGATAATAATAATCAATGTTTTATCTTGTTTCCTCAAATAGCCGAGAACCAATTTGTCATTTTTCCCCCGAAAATAATTGATTAGTTTATATCTATCCTTATTTAGTTTACTGGTATTGTTTTTTTTCTTCTTTTAGAATATTCTTAGATTTTTTTATGGTCTGTCTCTTTAAAAAAAAAAAAAAAAAAAGCGTGTACTCTTAATTTATTCTTACTTAACTCATTTTGAATATTATTTGTCTTTGTTTTTTATTTATATTTCAGCATTGTCAGGACCGGAACGGAGACAGGACCCACTTGCGTTGTGTTTCTCTCAGGTTTTATTGGAAGAAAGAGAAAGGGCTGCGCCCATGGTGATTGCTGGATGCGGGAAGCAGGTCGCTCTGAACGCGGAAGTGGGACTTCCATGGCCAGCGATGGGTTGTAGAGGACAGAAAAAACAGATCGATAGCCGGGACAGGAGAGCCAAAACGTGGTCGGAAGCGAGTCTTAAGCCAGAATAGGAGAGAAGATGTGGTCTGGGGACAAAAAGAGGTCAAGAGCCGGGACGGAAGAGTAGACGTGGTCAGGATAAAAAACGGGACAGGTGGGAGTTGGGGTCGAAAAAGGCTTGCCTAGAGATAACTGAGGTTCGCAGACGGACTGACAAAACGGGACAGACAGGACTGAGTACAAGTACTGATGGGGAGCCAATCAGAGCCCGCGGCAGTTGGCGCCAAAGGATCGGGCATAGCTGAGTTACATCAGTAATCATGACAAGCATATTTTTTTTTCCTGGTTTCCCTTGAAAAAAATAATTTTCTTAATGTGCACATTCTCTTTATTACTTATTTTAGGTTTTATTTCTCAGTATTTCCGCACACTTTTTCCCACAAAAATAGGCTTTTGAAAAAATTCTGAATATTACTTTTTCACTTTAAAAAAGATGTATTATTACATTGTATTTATGTTTTCAATACTAAAAACGGGACAGGTGGGAGTCGGGGTCGAAAAAGGCTTGCGTAGAGCCAATCAGAACTCGCGGCGGTTGGCGCCAAAAGCTAGCTAGATTGCTAATATATATATATATATATATATATATATATATATATATACATTAAATTTATAAAACCCATAAATTGGATGAACAATGAAAAGATGAATAAATATACTTGCTTTCTACATGAATCGATTTTTATTCTGTTCTTGTAATTACCTAAAAAGAACAAGAATGGATATATTTGAATTTCTAAAATAAAATTATTTTATAAACACGTTATTACCAGGTTAATGAATAAGATAGGGTTGAATAGATTCAGGCAGCACGGCGGCGTAGTGGTTGGCGCATGTGCGGCACAGTTCTGAGGTCATGAGATCGAACCTCCTGTGTGGAGTTTGCATGTTCTCCCCGTGCTTGCGTGGGTTTCCATGTCAGGTTTATTGGCCGGTCCAAATTGTCCCTAGGTGTGAATGAGCAAGCGAATTGTCTGTCCCTGTGTGCCCTGTGATTGGCTGGCAACCCATTCAGGGTGTCCCCTGCCCACTGCCCCAAATAACCCCCGCGACCCTACTGAGGATAAGCGGTGCAGATAATGAATGAATAGACTCATTTTACCCGAAAAGCACAAAGACCCAGCACTGGTGAGCTATTTTCGTAACCGCGTAACTGATCAAATTGGAGACCCCTACCTTAAAGCATTTGAACAAGGGGGGTGTCGACTTTGGAACATCGTCCGTGGTTTTTTTTCTCTTTGTCTTCTTTTTTTCGGGCGCGTGCGATCCCAAGCAGCTGCAAAGGCGACAAGGATAAATAAATAGCTTCTCACACATCATTAGCTTCTTATCTGACAACATTAGGCCTTGCCGAGTAGCGACGTATGCGAAAAACAGCGTGAGAATTTGCAGGAAAGTATAAACGCCCCCCCACTTCTTTGCCCCCTCCTAATTAGACAGAGGTGGGAAAACTATGGACCGCGGGCCACGTGCGGCACGTCGGGCTTTTTCATCTGGCCCGCCAAACGAAAACGGCAATATATATCATAGTAGAGTAGTACAATTTCTTTCTTTTGGGGGGGGTGTGACACTGTCCCCATTGCCTCTTTGTGTGTCTACGACCAAAATACTTCTACAAAATAATATAAAACTAAAAATCAAATAAAAACTGGGGCCTAATTCATTATTTCGGTTTGATTCTCTTAAAAAATACCATAGGAGTACTACAGAAATACTACTACAGTTAAACTCTTATACAAAAATACTACGGCAGAAATATTACAACTAAAATACAGCTACAGTCATATGAAAAAAATACTGAAGAAATACTGAAAAAAAACTACCAAAAAAAACTGGAAATGCTTCAAAATTTCTACAGCAATACTACAAAAATACCAACGCACATAAAATTTTCATACAAAATACTACTACAGAAATTATTACAACAGAAATACTACAAAATAACTGCCGTCATACTAAAGATACACGACAAAAATTCTGCTATGGAAAAACTAGAGAAATATTACAGAACTACAACAGAAATGACACAAAAATACTACTAAGGATATACGAAGAATTAACACTGTATTTAAAACAATAATACAAAAACTGTCATGGTTGCCATGGCACATAATTGGCCCCGCCCGTGTGGCGACAGCTGCGGCTCGTTGACGGATTGGCTTCCCCTCTATTCAAGCTCAGTGCTCACACTCACCCTTTGACAGTCCGTCAACGAACCTCTGCACCCGCAAGACGTAGGTTTAGACTCTGGACGGTTTCCTGTTGGTGTTTCCTGTCCGGTATTGTTCCCGTCTATTTTGTCCTGTTTAATATCGATCTCCTGTTTCGTTCCCATCTAGCTTGTCCTGTTTAATTTCGATATCCAGTTTTGATATCAATCCTGACTGTCCTGTCCTGGTATCGACCCCATCTGTCCGATATCTGCTCGTGCAATTGGTATCAATCTTGTCAGCCTCGGGCTTCCTGTCATTCCACGCCAGACCACTGCCTCACATCTTCCGCCCAACGATCGCCGAATCACTGGCGTTTGGGTTGACGTGCATGACTGCCCCATTTCCCGTAAAATAAAAGCTTGTGTGAGAAACGTCACGCATTTGGGTTCTCTTCCTGTTCTGGTTCTTGACAAAAAGACTACTACAGAAATATTACTTCTGAAATACAACAAAAATACTACAAAATAACTACCATCATACAACAAAAATACTACATATATGCTACAAATATTCTACTATGGAAATACTGCAAAAATATTGCAGAAATACAACAGAAAAGACACAAAAATAGTACAATGGAAATACAAAAAAATTCCACTGCGGAAATACCACAATAATAAAACTACAGTAATACTACAAAATGAAACAGAAATATTACAAAAATCTTACTGTAGAAATACTACAGAAATACTAAAAAGATAACTACTGTAATACTACAAAACTAAATATGAAATGAAGTGCTTCAAACAGGGACTTAATATATTATTTGCTTTAAATGTGAAATATATATATGCACGAAATACAACATTATAATATCTGCATGTATATTTAAAAAAAAAAAAGGATCAGTCTCCAGGATGGGCCCCTTGGCCAGATTTTGGACCCCAACGCAGCCCCCGACTTCAAATAGTTGCCCGGCCCTGAAATGAGATAAGAGGTGACGGGGACTAAGACGATTCCGGGCTAATCATTTCTCATCGCTGAGCTCAATTTGGCTGAAACTTCGACAGAAGGCTGCGAGAAAGAAGGTGTCGTTTAATGGCGTCCGGGGGGGCGAGGCTCAATTAGGGGGATTGGAAACATAAACTTCGACCCCGCCTGTCGCCACCCTCTAGTGTTGTCAGGACCACATATATCACAAAGGGACGGACCCCACCCCTTAAAATCTGTCGACTAGCCTTTAGAAAATTCCCCCCAAAATGAACCCCAAGGTAAAAGAAATATTGAATTATTTGGAAAAAATCCACAGGGGTGTTTGGGCAACAAATGAACAGGAAAAAAAGGGGACCTAAGATTGAACCTTGTGGCAATATTAAAATGGGCCATAATTTGATTTTTTTAAATTTTGTTAGTCCATATTGTGCCATTGTATGGCTACAAAAAATATTGAAAAGAAAACTCGGAGAGGTCCAGGCAGCAAATGAAATCCAAGATGTAAAAAGGACCTAAGGTTGAACCCTGTGGAACTCTATATGATTTAATTGGGACATGAATGGGAATTTGTTTTAGTCATTTTGTCCTCAGGGATTAAGAGAGGAAATATTGAATTATTCAAATGAGTGTTAAGCAAAAAAGAAAAAAAAATGTGAAAAAACAAACAAGAAATGCTAGCTTAATTGGAGATAATATTGAACCTAGTGGAAATCCACAAGATTAAGCCATAAATGTGAACTCCACAAAATTGAATTGGGCAGCAAATGTGATTTTTTTGTGTTGGTGCTTTGTGACAATGAATGGACAGAAGACAAATTTAACTATTTAAAAAATTGCCAAAGAAACAGGAAAATCCCAAAAAAAAACAAAAAAAATGCGCGAAAAAAGGGGACTTGAGATTGAACCCTGTGGTACACCACAAGATTGAATTGAGCTGTAAATATGAATTATTGTTATTGTTTTTGAAATATTAAATTATTTAGGAGTGTTGAAAAAAAACCCAAATCCCTCAGAGAAGTTAATGCAACAATCGAATGCAAGAAAAAGAAGGGAAACTTAGATGGAACCCTCTGGAACTCCACAAGATTAAGTTGGCCCATTAATGTGAATTTTTGTGGTAATTTTGTGACAACTGATGGATCACTATAATATTGAATTATTTAAAAGGATATTGGGGAAAACAACCAACACCCCTTAGAGAGGTTCAGGAAACAAACCAAATAAAAAGAGGGGACCTAAAATCGAACCCTGTGGAGCTCCCCAAAATTGAATTGGGCCGTGAATGTAGATTATTAGATTATTTTGCTCAGTTTAAGAAATATTTTCTGCCTAAATTACAAGAAAAACATACAAATTAAGCACAAACATGGTATCTATTTTTTTCCCAATTTAGGATACAAACAATAAAAAAAATACAAAATCAGGACTACGTGCAACACAGATAGCAAATACGAATGTCCAGGCGTGCCCCGCCCACTCTGTATGATCGGCCACTATCCAAATTGAAGAATGCAATTCACAATGACATCATCTGTCCCGTGTGACCTTTCGTCCTTCTCAATGTCGTCTTCCTCATTTATGTTTAGATGATGTCGTTTGAGTTACGAGTAAACCGCGTATTTGATTAAATCCAACAATGGTGAATTGGTGGGCGTGTCCCGGAACAAGCGGGCGTGTCCTGGGGGCCTCTAGGCTAATTGGACGTGCCCCGTCGTGACAGATTGGAGAGAACGATGAGGGCCAGATGTAAATAGTAGGCGGGGCTGACAGAAGGACGGGCCAATTAGCAGCTTCGGGGCCAAGAAAAGTAAAAAAATAAATAAAAGAGGCGAGAATTTGATTCCAACACTAACAAGAAACTGTCCTACTTTGGGACGGATGAAAATGTGGAGTTCCTCAGGGTTCAATGTGAGGGCAACTATTCTTTTTTCAAACAGGAAGAAGAATGTGCGAGTGGATTAAGAATGACTGTCAATTGCTTATTTTGATTAGCTAGTTTGGCATTGTCATAACAAAAATTAGACTAAACAATTTTAAAAAGAATATTTTTGCAGGCTAAATTTAAAAAATAAATAAGATTATGATAATTAGGTCATAATTAGAAATGTTGAAATAAAATTTTACAAATGTATTTTAGTTTTATAATTAAATACATATATTCTAAGGTAACAAAATTATATTTACAGATAAAATGTTCATTTCAGTGTCCAGATAATTTTGCTAATTTGAAATATTATTAATCTTTAAAAATTAATACTATTTAAAATAAGCCAAACTTTAGTGTATATTCTAAACAATCACAAAAATCTGATAGCAAGGTACACATTTTATTTTTCTATTTAATTCTTTACATTTGTATTTAATTGTTTATTTTCTAGTGTATGTATTTATTATGCATGAACTTATAAATATTGTAAAAAGAAAGCCTATATAGACTAAACCCAAGTAAAATGATCTACTTAACGGAATAAGAATTTTATTTTTTTGTATAATTTTATCATTTATATTTTTGTTTCTTTCTTTTAATTTATTATATGTATTTTACACATAGTTATGTAGTAAAATGTACAAATAAATACATATTTACTTTAAATAAGCAAATATAATAACAGAATTAGATTTGTCTTTTTTTAAGATTATTCCATTATTTTTATGAACTGATTTTATTTGTATTTGTTTTCTACAAACAATATACCCTGTATATGAGATTAGAAAAGTACTCAACACAAGAAAAATATCAGAATTCTTCATTTTATCGTTTTACCATTTATTTCCAATTAGAATAAGATGTTTGCTTTTTATTATTTATTTAATCATTTATTTATATTTTTATCTTACATACCTGTATACATACATACATACATTATATATATATATATATATATATATATACCCTGATTTGAGAACTACTGTACGAGAAAATCCTAGATTCTATGAAGTATTTTTACTTTTTCTGTCATACCAGCTCAGTAGCCTAGATGGTAAGGCGCCCGCTTTGAGACTGGGAGGTCGGTGGTTCGCGCCCCGGCCGAGTCATTCCTAAGACTTAAAAAGTGGTTGGCGGCGCCCTCTGTTGGCTGCGGCTGCATCGGCTCGCTACAACGGGTCAGGTGCAATCGACATTTCGTTCTGTGTACATTGTTACACAGAATGACAATACAAGGAAATTATTATTATTATTATTATTATTATGAGCATTTTCATTGGGGAGCAGGGTTGGGTAGGGTTACTTTAACTGGATTACTTTCAATTACTTTTGGATTACTTCAATACCAAATATGCTAATAAAAGACAAAAGAAACTAAATATAAATAAAATGATGACTCACAACACGTGGTAAGCTGTCTCTCCTGGCTTTGATCTCTTTGATCTCCGGCAAAACTAACATAAAATGCGACAGAAACAAAATGAAAATAAATCCAAACAGCTTGCCAACATCATTTTTGCCGTTCCATGTGTTCCGTTACTCCCCAAGCCTGCACAAAATTTTGTAATTGTATTCATATTTAATTTCTTTTGTCCTTTATTAGCATATTTGGTATTGGAGTAATCCAAAAGTAAATGAAAGTAATCAAGTTAAAGTAACCCTGTTGGGGAGTGAAGACTTTTGCAATGTACTTAGCGAGTCGTTACGTAAAGTCTGTAGGCAACAGATGCCAAACATGCACCCCCCCCTATTTTTCCCCCCTTCAAGTGTGTCGGGACCCTCCCCTCATTCACACGATCTGCGTTTAGGACTAATTAGCCGTATAGAAACCCCACATTCCCCGGCCCCCATTCAAATCTTATCTCATTGTTTACTCCAAAAAATAATAATGATCTTTTCTTCCTCAGCCCCGCCCTCTTTCGTCCTCTTCATTATGTCCGCTCCACCCCTTGACAAATGTTATTAATCAAATGGTTGGGTACCTAACAGGAAGTATTCTAATTCCACGCCGGCCCTTTAAGAGAGGGACAATAAAAGGGACAATAGAGACTAAACGACCATGTTAGAATGTGGACAGAAGGAGAACAACTGGGTGTGTTCTTTGCATCCAATAATGTCATTCATTTTCGATCTGACTTGGAGGGTCGTGTCTGGTCAGAAGCCTTAAAAACGTACGTAAACACACACAAAATTTATATAAACACGCACAAAACATATGTAAACACAGACAAAAACATACCTAGCGAAGACACGAAAACGTATGTAAACGAGCACATGAAAAAGTATGTAAGCAGACACAATGACGTACGTGGACACGCACACAAAGATGCATAAACAAGCACCAAAACCTACGTAAAAACGCACAAAAGCGTATGTAAAAACAAATACATGAAAACGTAGTTAGACACACACGAAAACGATTGTAAATGAACACGTGAAAATGGATGTGAACAAACACACGAAAACGTATGGAATCACGCACTAAAACATACGTAAACACACACAAAAACACAAAAAACACGTAAATGCACTCAAGAAAATGTACGTAAACACAAAATTAGACGTAAACATGCACAAAAACAAACTTAAATGCACGCATGAAAGCGTAGGGCAATGCAAACATGTAAACACACACAAACGCACGCACGAAAGTGGACGTAAACGCTTACACAAAAGCGTACGTAAACACACACAAAATTGTATATAAAGATGCACAAAAGCGTACGTGAACACACCTGAAAACGCAAATGCGCGCGTGAAAATGGACGTAAACACTCGCACAAAAACTTACGTAAACACACCCAATATTATACGTAAAGACGCTCAAAAACGTAATTAAATGCATGCACGAAAACGTACGTAAACATATGCACGAAAATGTATGCACGAAAACATACGTGAACGCACGCACAAGAACGTACGTAAACTCACACAAAATAAACTTGCACAAAATCTTTTTTAAACACGCACGAAATTGGACGTAAACATGCACAAAAACAAACTTAAACACACACATGTAAACACACACATGTAAACACACACATGTAAACACAAACGCACGCACGAAAATGGACGTAAACGCTTACAGAAAAACGTACGTAAACACACACAAAATTGTATATAAAGATGCACAAAAGCGTACGTAAACACACCTGAAAACGTGCGCAAATGCCTGCACTAAAACGTGCGTAAACACACGCACGAAAACGTATGTAAACGCACGCACAATAATGGACGCAAATGCTCGCATTAAAATGGACGTAAACGCTCACACGAAAACGTACGTAAACACACCCAATATTGTACGTAAACACGCACAAAAACTTAAACGACTTAAATGCACATACAAAAACGTACGTAAACGTATGCACGAAAACGTATGCACGAAAACGTACGTGAACGCACGCACGAAAACGTACGCAGACACACACAAAATAAACTTGCACAAAAACGTTCTTGAACACGCACAAAATTGGACGGAAACATGCACAAAAACAAACTTAAATGCACGCATGAAAACGTACGTAAACACACACAAAATAAACATGCACAAAAAAGTTCTTAAACACGCACAAAATTGTACGTAAACACACCCAAAAACGTACGCAAACGCACGCACTAAAACGTGCGTAAACGCACGCATGAAAATGTACGTGAACGCACACATGAAAACGTACGTGAACACACACACGAAAACACACGTAAACACAGACAAAACCGTATACAAACACACCCAAAAACGTGCGCAAATGCACACACTAAAACTTGCCTAAACACGCACAAACACGTACGTAAAAACACATAAAAACGTACGTAAACAAACACACGAAAACGTAAGTAGACAGGCACAAAAGCGCACATTAACTCACACACGAAAACGTACGGAAACTCACACACGAAAACTTATGTAACTGTACGCACAAAAACAGATGCAAACGCACGTACGAAAACGGACTTAAACGCTCACGCAAAAAATACGTAAACCCGCATGAAAACGTACTTAAACGCACGCACGAAAACTGGAGTAAAAACGCACAAAAACGTACTAAACACACATATGAAAAAGGTACCTAAATACTTAAACATACAGTGGATAAAAAGACGCCTGAATCAAGCCCTTCCTAAATGCGGTAAGCAACTGTTAAGTGCTAAAAGCATCACCAGGACTAGCTACCATAGCAAAAATTGTCATTTGGGCTTCCGTAGTAGTAAGATGTCAGCCAAACATGTCACCATCTTCAGGTTGTGCAGCATAAATGTAACCGCGGTGTATCTGTCCCACCATTCACGCTGGACTGGACAATGAGGTTTTTATTAGTTACTGCAAATGAACGAGTCACAACACAACACGTGGTAAGCTTCTCTGCTGGCTTTGATCTCGTTGGCAGCTCGTTGTAGACTGCCCAAAACATGTCAAAGAGCTTTTTTTTCAGTTTACATAAAATACATTTTAGAATATCAACCATCACAATACATTTTTACATCCATTTTAACAAGATACTTTTAACAAGAGATCGTATAGTGTGTTTTTTTTAACTTTACAATGAATTTAACATATTTTACTTTAGTCTGAATTTTAATTATCGTCATCCTTTTTATATATATGAGAAAATAGAAATAATAACAATAATGAGTATAAAAACGGGTACAATTTACCTGCAAATGAATGAGTCCCAACACAACACGTGGTAAGCTTCTCTGCTGGCTTTGATCTCTATAAAGGGAATTAGCATTTTAGCACAACATGCAACGTCCAACAAAACTAACATAAAAGGCGACAGAAACAAAACGAAAATAAATCCAAACAGCTTGACAACATCAATTACATTACTGTGCATGTTGAGAGATTTGTCAGCTGTGGTTTTAATCTTTAAAATTAACTTTTTTTGTCTTACCATTGTCAGCTCGTTGTAGACTGCCAAAAAAAAAACACCTTCCTGTCGTAAAGTCTAAAGTCAAACCAAACCTTACCACATACCAGCAGAGGTGGCACTGTTGGATTATCATTGCAGGACACTTGTACAGAAACTATACAACATATTTCAGCAGGAATTTCAATAAAACAAAAGTTATTATTACACCCGTTACATAAATGTATATTTTTTTGTAATCCAGGTGTTAAAAATGAGCAAAATCGCTAACATATGCTACCTAAGATAAATGAACTTCTTTTATTTCGCAATATTAGAAACATTTTCCACCGACGCAGTAACTTTCTTTTTTGTCGTTTATATCACGCTTAAAACGTAAATCTGAAGCACTTGACGAGGGCGACTTTCCCTGCTTCAGTTTATTGTACGGAAATTACTCGTCAGAAAATCGTCACAAAGTGATACGGAGATAAGGCCTGCACGGTAGTCCGACAGGTGTCGAGCTGTTTGCTTTTGGAGCCTATTTGTTTTCTCGAGCTTCTTATCGGCCCGGAAAGCAACAGCAGTCGAAAGTCACAGGGTGAGTTTCTTTTCTTTTGCAGCGACATTTTGGTGTCATGATTTTTTTATTTTTTTATTTTATGAATAAACTTAGAAAATCCCATGTTTTTATGATTTTATTGCAACACTAATATGTTTAACACTAAGAAATACATAGTGGTCAAGCTCAGGGATGGATACAATTGAATTATAGCTTTTATTCTTAAACAATGTTTTCCACCCTGCCATTTCCCCAAAAACTTTTTACAGATAAAGCTTATTTTTGGAAAATATTTTGTTGATAAAGAAAAACAATATACCAGGGGTATCCAACCTTTTTTAAGCGTCCAGCTAGTTTTTGTTACTAATTAGCGCAAAGGGCACTTACTTTCATATGAATTTCTAAAATAGCAACTTAGCTAGATGGCTAATTTAATAGCTAAAAAGGTAGCTTGTTAGCTAGAAAGGTACACAGGTAAAAAACTACAAGGAAGCTAGTGAGTTAGCTAAAAGAGTATGGATGGATAGAAATCTAAAAACAAAGCTAAATAGCTAGCTAGAAAGGAGGCAGAAATTTACCTTGACAACAAGGTAACAAAGTAAAATGTAAGCTAAATAGCGTGCAACAAATGTAAAAAGCTAGCTAGATAGCTTGCTAAATAGCTAAAACGAAGCTTGATAGTTATCAGGTAAACGAGAAATGAACTAAAAGGTTTTAAAAGGTTTTTGTTTTACCTAGCTAAAACAGTAAAAAGCCAACTAAATAGCTCGATACAAAGCTAAAAAAAAAAAAAAAAACTAGATGGCTCGCTAGAAAGGAGGCCAAAATTTCGATTGATAACGAGCAAAAAATAAGATAAAATTTTAGCGGGGTAGCATGCTAAATTGATATAGCTAGATCGCTCGCCAAATAGCTAACAAGGTAACCAGATAGCTAGCTTAAAAAAACTGTGCATTCTTTGCTCATTCGCTTTAAAAAAAAAACATAAATTGGAATATAAGTCAGTTGCAAAATGAATGAATAAAAATATGAATACATTTGTTTAAAACACAATTAAATTCTCATTCTACTCTTTCAATTAAGTGCTTGAAAATAAGTATCAATATTTGATTAGAAATATTTTTGTTAATGAAGCCCATGAAATGGATTGTATTTATTTGAATTTCTAATATATCAACTTGTCACGTTATTACTATGTTGGCACTTATGTTAATCCAAGGTTAATTATTAAAAACAGGGTTAAATAGTCTCAGTCAACCGATGAAAGAACAAAAAACAAGAAAATCACAATGACCCAGCACGGATTAGCTATCTTCAGAACGTGTCCGCTGGCACCTCAACTGCCCTTTAGGGGGCACCCTGGAGCTTGCAGGCACCACTTTGAAGACCCCTTATCTATACTATACGAGGTTAATATTATTATTATTATTATTATTATTACTATTATTATATTACGGTGATACTACTGATATTATTATAATTATTATTATATTATTATATATAATTTCCCCCCGTTTGGTCTCCACTCCAACCCATTAGGTTCATAGACCTAACAGGGTGGAGCTAATCAACATCTAGCTAGCTAATTGTCAACAGAATAACAAAACTTTTATAACTAAATCATTTTAATGTCAATTAGCCATAACAGGTAATGAATTTAAGAATGCCTCAAACAATTATAAAACATTTAAAATAAAATTAAAAATGAGGGACTGTAAAGTAAAAGTTGAAGCTTACCACCTTGTCTAGTGAACTCTCGAGGAAATCAAGTGATGTCACTTCCTGTATATGGATTTTATGGAATTGTAGTCTTTTTGGGTGGCAAATAAGCACATTCTGACATTCTAACTACCGGGACATATTGAATTTGAATAAAATAGCAAATAAAAATATAAATTCATAACATTTAACTGCATAATGATTTTTTTTTAGTGTAGTCAATCAAATTATTAAAGACTTTATAATTGTATGTGTGTGTTTTGCGACTTTTTCCCTTTTTTCTTCGTTTTTGTATGTGTTTGTCTTGCTGTTGGTCACCCCTCTCGAGGGATATGACATGGGTAGATAGATAGATAGATAGATAGATAGATAGATAGATCTTTCGTTAGATAGATAGAAAAATAGATAGATGGATAGATAGATGGATAGATAGATCATTCGTTAGATAGATGGATAGATCTTTCGTTAGATAGATGGATAGATCTTTCGTTAGATAGATGGATAGATAGATAGATCTTTCGTTAGATAAATAGATGGATAGATAGATAGATCTTTCGTTAGATAAATAGATGGATAGATAGATAGATCTTTCGTTAGATAAATAGATGGATAGATAGATAGATAGATAGATAGATAGATAGATAGACAGACAGACACACAGACACACAGACACACAGACAGATAGACAGACAATACTTTTGAGCATCTGTGTCACCCAAAAATTAACTAAAATAAAAAATAATACTTGAACTGCATTTTTTAGGGTTAAATGGTTGCAAAAACTTAAAGTTAATATTTTAAGCAATTTTTATAAACATTTCGCAGATTTTAAAGAAAAATCAGGGTAGGAGGAAGATCATTCGAGAGGGGTTTAGTTCACACCACATTATTGTTGAACATTGGTAGATTTTACGGCCTTTTATGACACATCATGTTTGGTACATAAAAGAGAAACAAAGTTTGTTGTCATAAAACATAATGAAGAGTTCGACGTAAACTGATAGCCTTCGCCTACAATCTCATATAATATGTAAACAAAATTAGTGAGAAAGTGAAATACGACCGTAAGATAAGAAAGGCACGTTTTCAAGGCCATATATCATCATCTTTAAATTGATTATGGGAAAATGCGTTTCTTCTACTACTGTTATAGAAAAACTAATACATTTTAGTATGGAACATAAATGCTTCAAGTATTGTTAACAGATTAGAGCTGTGCTTTCCAGTGCCTCATGCATATTATGAAAAGTTATGGAGGATACACAACCAAATTGCTGCTACTCCTAAAGAAATTTAAAATAGATACTAATAGGGAAACAAGTCCTTCCATCCATCCATTGTCTGCACCGCTTATCCTCATTAGGGTCGCCGGGGTGCTGGAGCCCATCCCAGGTATTTTCGGGCAGTGCGCAGGGGACTCCCTGAACTGGTTGCCAGCCGGTGGCAGGACACACAGGGACAGACAATTCGCTCGCTCATTCACACCTTGGGACAATTTAGACCGGCCAATTAACCTGACATGCATGTTTTGGGAATGTGGGAGGAAACAGGAGTGCCCGGACGAAGCCCACACAAGCACGGGGATAACATGCAAACTCCACACAGGAGGTTTGATCTCATGACCTCAAAACTGTAACAAGTCGTGTTGACTAATTATGGCCAAGCTCTCCATTGCCTCGAGCACATTATATACTTCAAGTGACTATGAGATCTTTATTCAATCGGAAACAATAACTGTGACGTCCTATTTTCTCGTTATCTGTTCTATAACTATCTGTGCATCCCTAACTTTTCTCCCCTTTTCAAATGATCCCTCCATAATTTAGTAATCGGATGTTTGAGTGCTTTGTTATGAAGAGCTTGCTTGACAAATGCTGCAGGCTTCCACCGGCCAATCAGAGGGCAGCAGACTTTAAAGCTCCGGCCTTCTTCCCATTCATCCCACTGATGACATGGGTAAGCACCACTTGAGTGCAAGCCCCCCTCAAAGAAACATCTCCTCAGTGTGGATTTTTTTTAAAGAATGACTTTGCACGTGGAAAAGTCCAAAAACTTTCGTATCGAAGCTCTTTTGAGGCCAGACCCCTCAGAGGCAGGGAGGACCCCGCCTGATTCTGCGGTTTACAACTTTTCACAGGCAGGATTTGCACACATGCCACCTGGGGGCTACTTTGCAATGCACCCGAGGTGCGTTTACCCCCTGGCAATGGGGGGTGCTCAGACACCTGCCCTGGTTTACCCAGGATTCCCGCAAATGGTGCATCCCTATATGGGGCATTTGAAAACAGGGGGGACGCACCCACTGGAGTCCTGGATCAGAGCTGGGATCGTGGTCCCCACACTACGGGAATATGCACGTAAGTTGTGGCTACAATAGAAAATAATGGTGTGTCTGAATGCGGGAAATGGTTGAAAAGGAAACAAAAAATACTGAATAAAATATATTTTCTTATCAAACAAAACAATATATTTGAAAATAGCAAAATAAACCTTCAAACGAACCAAAAACATTATTATTATTATTATGTCAATGAAAAAAACAAAAAAGTAATCAATTACAAAAGGAAACATGGAAACATTTTGATTAAATGCATTTGTAGTTTGAAAAACAAAAACAAATAAAAATGATAAAAAAGAAAATTTAAAAAGATCCAATGATGAGTCACCTGATACCACGCTATAATATCAAATCAAGTGTTTAGAACAATTTTAAGCATTTCTGTTCTTCATTACAAAATATTTCAATTTGGTCGTGTTCCCTCTTTATCTCTCCAAATTGTGTGCAAGGCACTGGAGAGCTTGGCCATAATCATCCAACAATACTTGTTAGAAAGATTTAAAGGATTTATGTTCTTCATTAAAACATATGTAGAATTTTTTTTTTTTTTTTTTTAATGGAACTACTAACCCAACTTGGTCGTGTCTCCTCTCTACCTCCTCATGAAGCACCCAAGGCACTGGAGAGCTCAGCCTTAAACAATCTCATAGCTCAGATTGATTTAATAGTACTGTACTTGCTATAAGATATAAATAGCACAACTTAGTCGTGCTCCCGCTCTATCTCTTCATATTGTGTGCAAGGCACTGGAGAGCTTGGCCATAATCACCTAACAATACTTCAAAGTATTTATGTTCTTCATTTCAACATATTTTGATTTTTTTTATAGAACTACTAGCCCAACTTGGTCGTGTTTCCTCTCTACCTCCTCATGAAGCACACAAGGCTTAAGAGCTCAGCCTTAATCAGTCTCATAGCTCAGATTGATGTAATTTTACTTGCTTTAAAACATAGATAGCACAATTTGGTCGTGTTCCCTCTCTATCCCCTTCATATTGTGTGCAAGGCACTGGCAAGCTTAGCCATAATCATTCGACACAACTTGTAAAAAAGGTTTGAAGGATTTATGTTTCTCATTAGAATATATTTTTGATTCATTATAGAAGTAGTATCACAACTTGGTGTCCTCTCTACCTCTTCAAAATGCATACAAGGCACTGGAGAGCTCGGCCATTATCGGTCTCATGTGATTACATTTGCTTCCAAGCTTGATCAAATCCCACATAGAATAGTAGTAGCACAATTTGATCTTGTCTCCTCTCTACCTCTTCATAATGTATGTATTTTGTTTTGTTTACAGAATGTTTTCCTTTTTCGTTGCTATCAATGTACACAACTGAGATAATTCCACTTTATAAAAATGATTGCTATATTTTTCTTAGCCAAGGCATATGTGACTTTCAGTATTGGAGTATTTACTGTATATAACGTTTCAAAGTGGCTTTTTTCACATTATAAACACACCAATTTTCATATGCACTTTCTGCAATATCTATATATTATAGTGCTCATAATAATATCTGGTCATTATCATTACTGACACACAAAGTATGTATAGATCATTTCATTGGCAAAGTCTGTCAGGATCACTGATGTGAATCACCTTTGCCCGCTCATTTGGCGCCAACCGCGGCAGGTTCTGATTGGCTCCCTGTCCCTATTTAAACCCAGTCCTGTCAATTCCCTGTTGTCAGTCCGTCTGGGAACCTCTGTTTTTACAAGGCAAGCCATTTTTGACCCTGACTCCCGCCTGTACCGTTTTTGCTCCGGTTTGTCTCCGGCTACGACCTGTTTTGATCCCGACTACGTCTACTCTCCAGTCCTGGCTTACGACCCGTTTCCGACCCCCACCATGCTTTGCTCTCCCAGTCCCGGTTACCGACCCGATTGTGATCCGAACACGGAAGTGGATCTTATGTAGCGAGCGATGGCGGTGTCAAGGACGGAAAAACAGGTGGACAGGAGAGCAAAAACGTGGTCGGGGTCAGAAAAGGATCGTAAGCCGGGACGGGGGGGCGGACGTGGTCGGAATCAAAAACGGGTCGTAAGTCCGGACGGGAGAGCAGACGTGGTCAGGATCAAAACAGGTCAAAGCCGGAGACAGACAGGAGCAAAAACGGGACAGGTGGAAGTCAGGGTCGAAAAAGGCTTGCCTACTATAGACTGAGGTTCGTAGACGGACTGACAACAGGGAATCGACAGGATCGGATTCAAATAGTGACATGGAGCCAATCAGAACCCGTGGCGGTTGGCGCCAAATGAGCGGGCACAGCTGAGTCACATCAGTAATCATGACACTAAGTAATCATGACACTAACTGTTTGAGAAAAACGCACATTTGAAGAAAAATATCATTGGTCTTTGTCCTTCAGCATCAGCAAGCCAAGCAAGTTTGTTGGGAAAATGCCGTAAGCCCAGGACGGCCTTCACCAGCCAGCAGCTTTTGGAACTCGAAAATCAATTCAAGCTCAACAAGTACCTTTCACGACCAAAACGATTTGAGGTGGCCACCTCGCTGATGCTGACCGAGACTCAAGTATGTTTTATTTAAAATTAATTAATCTGAAACAGCAAGACAAAATGTGTAGCTTCATTTGCTAACAAAGTTCTTGCTATGCAACATTCACTGATCTTCTACGTTCCTCCACGGCAGGTAAAAATCTGGTTCCAGAACAGACGGATGAAATGGAAACGATGCCGCAAAAGCAAAGAGGAACCAGCGGCGTCCCCGATGAGCTCCAGCTTGGAGGATGAAGATGATCTGGAAGTGGAAGAAGAGGAGCCAAGTTCCTTGCGTTTTACTTGTAGGAGTCCTGGGAAACTACAGAGCTTAAGCTGAAGAACCATTTTGATCTGGAGAGGACAATGCTATCTATCTATCTACCCTGGTCATATCCCTCGAGGGGGGTGACCGACAGCAAGACAAACACATACACAAAAAAAGAAAATAAAAAAGGGAAAAAATAGCAAAAACACACACAAACATTTTTGGACCATGGCCAACCCGAATGCCCACCCAAACAAGTTAGGCACCTCGGCACCTAAGTCGCTCGTGCTTTCGTCCCTCCAGATGAAACAGGACACAAGAAAGCGGCCATGTCACTCGGGTCAGGGTGACACAACACTCTTCTGTTCAACAGCAGGGCCCGACAGCTTTCACTGGTTTACCCCTGCCACATCATCCAGGTGCCCTGCCCATCCTTTAGAACGCATCCAAACATCCCACTATCCTTTTTAAACATAACAATGCTAGTCATGGAATTTTTTTGTTCAACCACAACGATATACAATTGACTCCAAGGATCCAACATAGTTTGTTGTTGATGTTGTATAGTGGGGCAAAATAACATATTGCAAGGGATGCACACCTTAGCTTACACCTACCAAACACACAGTAAGAGATTAAAAACATGACATAATATTAATAATTTGTTGTTGATGTGTTGAGTGTAATGGGAAAAATGCATTTTATTCCTCACTATGAAGTGAAAAAGTCATGAGGTACGGTAGCTCAGGGCTCTACAGTACTTTGAACGGATTTTTGATTTTTATGGATTGCAATGGCATTTGAATGTATGATAATGTTGTAATATATTTTAAAATAATAGCATATAATATGGCCACACTATAACAATTACATATATTGTTCGGTTGGAAAATATTTTTGCTCATTTTAATTATTTATTTTTTTGATTTTACAGTATGTTGTACTAATTTTTCTTTGTTTTAATTCCACTAGAACAAAGTGTTTGAAAATATATTATAATAAGAAGAGACGAATTTCGTCTCAATGTTTTTGGTTATCATTGGTGTGTTTTTGTCGATCTTATTGTATGAATTATTTTAGGAAGCCTTTTTTGATGGACTTGTGCACTATTTTTTTTAATACGAAATGTAAAAGTGCGAAAAACTTTTATTTGGTCTGAAGTTTAAAAGCTTTTTCGATGAATGTGATTATGACAAAGTAATTTAAGAATCCCTACAATTTAATATATTTATTTTGATTTTTCCTTTGTGCATTATTTGTATTTTTGTAAGTTCAATATCATGTTAATAAAGATGTCAAAAAAATAAGATCCATTCAAGTTTAATTTTTGAGCTGCAAAAATATTAATTAATTAGTTAATTAATTAATTAATTAGTTATTTTTGGTTATACGGTACTATATTATTTAACGTATTTTTTTAACGTGTATTTTGTCTTTGATGGTTTTCCGTAGTTCCATCATAAAATGCAACAGGTTGTAAAGCTCCTTCTCTGTACTACAAATTCCTTTTCACAATTGCTGGATATTTATTCTTTTTTTTGTGCAATTTATAATAATTTTCCTGAAGATGAAAACCAAAATAAAACCTATTTAATGTGGCTTTTGTGTAATTTAGAAATTGTATTAAACTGTCGTGTATTTTTGTCCTCAATGAACTTCCGTAGTTACCATGACAACGTGTAACAGGTGTTAAAGCACATTCTTTAGACTACAAATTTCTTTACACTCTTTTATCTGCCGTTTTTAAACTTTCCACTCTTTAACCAGGTAAGAGTTTATTTACTCTATTTATCATTTTAATGATTCTAATATCAGAGCTAACAGAACGCTAATATTCACAACTGTCCACTATTAATTAGCGTACTTGCTAACTAGCTAGTATCCCTTAGCTCCGTATTTTTTATTTTTTTCGAAAATAAAATCGCTTTATCCTTTACTCATTTCAATCTTTACAAATAAAAGCATGCCACCTCATACCCTACTACATACATACATACATACATACACATCCTTTGGATAAATTAGTTTGAACATTTAAACTGTTACTACTTCAAATTTCACTATTTATTTATTTATTTATTATTTCGAAATGTTATCGTCATTTATTTATTCACAAAATCACTGTCACAGAAAATCAGAATATTGTGATACAGTTTCTATTTTTTTGTTATGAAATTAAAAAAAAAAAGAGAAACAAAAACTATATCTTCTGGATATATTTCTAATCAACTGAAATATTGTAAGTTTTCTAATGTTTTGATATGGCTGATTATGGCAAAAACTCAAATATCGAAACTCAAAATATTCCAATAATAAATAACAAAGTATACTTGTAGGCTGTAAGGCGTAAAACCAGTAATACCAAAATAATATAAAATCTGTAATATTTGTAATGATAAACATGGAATCTAACACTTAAATAAGAATATTTCAGATTCATATTCAGATATACTTTATTGTCATTCTTGTACCCGTGTATACAGAACGAAATGTTGATTTATCTGACCTGCACAGTTTCCTTGAATGTACAGATATAAATAAAATGTTGTATTGAGTTGGAGTATTGAAGTACTAATAATATACTAAATAATTATAGCTATGTATAGTATTATACAGTAGTGCAAAGAGTGCAAGAGGAGCAGCTGAACAGATGTGCAAAATGGGCTGTCAGGTAAACAAGTCACTATACAATAACAATAACACTGGAGTACGCAGAGGAGAACAGAGGCGTGTTCAGGAGAGTGAGTGATTGCTATCGCGAGCTATCGCTAGCTTCTGAACGGCCAGTGATTATTGAGCGCTCGCGTGCCCGAGTAATCACGGGAGAAAGACCGCTTACTTTGATTTCCAACATGGCGTCGACAGTGCAGAAGATGGAGGATCTCACCCTGACGAGTGCTGTTGGCGATGTAATATATCGTCTTACATTGCCTGGTAATGTTTGTGAACAATGCAAGACAGGTATGACCCTTCCACTGCGTTTAGGATAACCTTAACTGTGTCAATATGCGAACTGTCGCTCATATCAGCCAACTCGCTCAAAGCAAGCTGTAGAACGAAATCCATTGTACTGTCGTCGGCCATTTTGGATCAGTAAGACAATCACAGTGAGCGATTACAAAACGTTCAGCAGTGCGCGGCAAGCGATTATCAAGAGACTACATGTCTGATCACTCTCCTGAACACGCCTCAGATGTGCAAAGGAGTGGCTAGGTATAATAGAACTATTTGGATAAATGGGCAAATATTTACAAGGTTGTGCTTGTAAATAGGCTTATGTTGTAAGTGCATCAGAAAATAATGCAGTGATATTTAGCAGCAACATTTTGCCATATATAAGAAATAAAATATAAGTGGTGAATGCTCTGGTTAAGAAATTGTCACTGCCTGTTTTGTATGTGTTTTAAAGGCACAGTGTGTATTATTTAGAAATTCCTACTGGTAAAAAAAACATTCATTAAAAAAAAATGTTGATTTTTAAAAAATGAGCAAAAATACATGACCTATCATATAAACAAACATTTTTCTAAATACTGAATACTTAGGGAATTTGCATTTATTTTACATAACATGAGCTTCGCCTAGAGAGGCTGGTATAATTGCAAAAAATCTTTTGAAATTTTGGGCAAATGAGAAAAATTTTACTCTTTGGTCATTTTGTTGGTAGTTTTTATTCTTCCTTGTGTTTTTTAGCACTCATTTTTGGTTGTACTACACAATACAGTGATATCTTGCGGTCAAATTTTACATATTGTCCCTTTAAAGATCTTGTAGCGTCTGCCAGAGTGCAGTAGGTGAGAGCAGTCCTTGATAAGGTTCTCCAGACGAGGCAAAAAGCGGCCGATGATTTTCTGGTCTGTGTTGATGACTCTCTGTAAGGTTTCTGTGTTGTCATCCGTGCTCCGACCCATTGAAGCTGTATGTTGTCTCTATTTCTTTGCCTCCAGTCATGTTAACCGATTCTGAGGGTCCAAATTTAATCGGGTCCGAAGCACTATGGAAATCTTCTCTCATTGTGAACAATACCAAAGTGAGCATCTTTGCAATTTACACTTTTTCAGTCGACTGAGTTTTTTGCTTCATTACAATTCTGAGATTTTTCCTCTTTCAGTACTCGGGGACTCATCACAGGCACCCGCGGCGCCCCCATGTGGAACTAAGCTGCTTCCTGGGACTGGAAACCAAAGCCGAGCTGCTATGGGAGGATTGGGACGAGGGACGGGAATTCACCAAATCGTTAACGCTTAAAAACATCAGTCTCAAGCTGCAAAAACTTCACTTAAGGCAGGTGTCGGGAACCTTTTGGACCCAAAGAGCCATTCAAGCTCTTTTTTAAGGAGAGAGCCACACCATATCATTTAAGACAAAATTCAACAAAACTGCCAAACCCGGTCGCCAGACAGCAGCTTATTCTTTAGCATATTTTATTTCACTGTGTGAGAATTGATGATTTCATAAAATCTATGAAATAATAATTATGCCATAGCCTGTGTCCCATAACAATATAAATAAACAGGGTTGGGTAGGGTTACTTTAACTGGATTACTTTCAATTACTTTTGGATTACTCCAATAACAAATATGCTAATAAAAGACAAAATAAACTAAATATGAATAAAATTATGACTCACAACACGTGGTAAGCTTTCTCCCCTGGCTTTGATCTCTTTGATCTCCGGCAAAACTAACATAAAATGCGACAGAAACAAAATGAAAATAAATCCAAACAGCTTGCCAACATCATTTTTGCCGTTCCGTGTGTTCCGTTACTCCCCAATCCTGCACAAAATTTAGTCGTTTTATTCATATTTAGTTTCTTTTGTCTTTTATTAGCATATTTTGTATTGGAGTCATCCAAAAGTCATTGAAAGTAATCCAGTTAAAGTAACCCTACCCAACCCTGTAAATAAACCACTGAAATTGTGTCTCCCTCCAGCACTTACCGGCACTTAACAATGTTGAGGCACATTTTGACTGACATTTTCATACCTGTCAATCCGTACGTTTTTGCCGTACAAAGTACGTTTATTATGCATTTTAAGACGTGTACGACGTACAAGAACATCTGTACGGAAAAACGCAAATTTGTCAATTATGGGTACCATCCGGTATACACCGACTATGACGAAACGGCAAATCAATCAAGTCAAACGAGTTCGCCGCGGTAGCCTCTATCTCGGTATCGTTTTTTTCGTTGCAAACGAAGCGAGCGGTTTAATGCTACTGTGCGCATGCGTCTGCCACCTGGGGATTTCCCATCATGCATCATTCCGTGGTAGTTGTGTAGTGAAAGGAAGTCCGTCTCCTTTTAGAGAACCGGCCTTTTCGGCTAGACTCATTAAAGCGAGCCAGCTCTCAAACGGCTCACTTGCTTTGATGCATTATATTACGAATTATTATGTTGTATAAAGAAGTTACGGAAAAAAAGGAAGTATAAAGGAAGTATAAAAGGAGAAAATGAAAATCGACAGGTTTGTGGTAATTCCTTTAATCAGTATATTACCAACAATAATTTAATGCAGAAATGAATTAATATTTTGAATAAGAAAATTCTACTTAATTCTATTTGCATGTATTTTTTTCCTTCTACAGTGAACGTCCAAGCTACTTAATTTCTGAACTTTCTTTTTACAATAAACTTCATTAATGTCGAGCAACTTAGTGTCTCACAACAGAATGTTAATTAACAATATATATGATATAACGAAACACATGTACAATATAACGTGTTAAACTACATAAACAGAATAAAAATGGTGTAAGATTATTTTGTAAGGGAAAATATAAGAGTTGTAAGGGCATGGAGCCCTGGAGCATGACAGGTATGCATTTTTGCCCCAAATAATTGTTAAAAGGTGCGAGTAAAGGTGTTTTGTAGAAATGTCACATAATACTGCAAACGACGATACCATTTACCTTCAGTGCAGGCGGCGCTGAGTGCGTGTATAGCTCTGCCAATTACTACCGATCACCCAATCAACTTGCTTTGGGGGCTGGCGTTTTTGGGTGTTTACAATTTGTTTTCATCATAAATTGTCGCAATAGTGAACATAGATTTTTTTTTCATGCGCCTCCATATACAAAATTTCCTAGCGACCGACAGGCAAAACGGGGTCTCTGGTTTTGAAACCTTGACTGTAAACTATAATAAAGACTGCACTGCGTTCTGTATACACTGGACTGACAAATCTCAAATATCAGTGTTATCTTGGCTTTATTACAAGTGCTAAAAGCAGCTTTGACCCTAATACAACAGAAAATATTCAATTTTTTTTTATTTTATCTCCTAATCAGATATACACATGAAAAGAGCCATTAATGGCTCACAAGCCAAAGGTCCCCGACTCTAAGCTTAAAGTCTGCCGTGATTAAAAAATGTGATACACGAAAAATTGTTTTATGTTACATTTTGTTTTCTCTTTTTTTAGACCTCCAATGACAAAATTCTTCAGCGTTGCGAGCTCCCGGAATATAGCCGTGAGCCCGGGTACAACTTTGTCCATGCCGGTTACTTTTAAACCAGTTGAGAAGGTAATATTTTAAATACACCACGATATAAATTGTCCTCACTTACCGGTGTTGGGCCCGTTACTTTGAA
The DNA here is from genome assembly GCF_059441175.1 of Urocampus carinirostris. Classification (NCBI taxonomy): domain Eukaryota; kingdom Metazoa; phylum Chordata; class Actinopteri; order Syngnathiformes; family Syngnathidae; genus Urocampus; species Urocampus carinirostris. Next base: position 6,787,171 of record NC_142362.1, read on the forward strand.
AAGTAACTAGTCACAGTCTGGTTTCACGGACAGACTGAGATCATTTCTTCCTCATGCCATGAGGCTCTTTAACTCCACCCGGGGGAGTAAAAGCCCACTTTAAACCCCACCCCCTACATTTGCATATTACCCTATTTTAATGACAGTGTGTATTTTCTGTTGCATTATTTAAATACTCTATATCAACATGTTATATTGGGTATTTTTGTATCCTATATCTTTTATTTTATCATTTTATTATTTTATTTTTCAACACAAGGATACTGCTGGAAATGTAAATTTCCCTACGGGGATGAATAAAGTATCTATCTATCTATCTATCTATCTATCTATCTATCTATCTATCTATCTATCTATCTATCTATCTATCTATCTATCTATCTATCTATCTATCTATCTATCTATCTATCTATCTATCTATCTATCTATCTATCTAGACATCTAGACATCTATCTATCTATCTATCTATCTATCTAGACATCTATCTATCTATCTATCTAGACATCTAGACATCTATCTATCTATCTGTCAGGACCAGAACAGAGACAGGACCCACTAGCGTAACGTTTCTCACAGTTTTATTGGGAAGAAGGGAAAGGAGCGCACACACGATCCGGAGATCGCTGGTCGCGGGGAGTAGGTTGCTCAGACGCGGAAGTGGGACCTCCGTGACGAGCGATGGTGGTGTCGGGAACAGAAAAAAAACGGGTCAGGTGGAAGAGCAAAAACGTGATCGGAATAAAAAAAAAGAATCGTTATTCGGGGCGGGAGAACAGACGTGGTCGAGATCAAAACAGGTCGTACTTCGGGACGAGAGAGCAGACGTGGTCTAGCTCAAAACAGGTCGTAACGGGAGACTAACAGAAGCAAAAAAACAGGACAGGCGAAAAAGGGCTTGCCTTGTAAAAACAGAGATTCGCAGACGGACCGACGAAATGGGACTGACATGACCAAGTTTAAATACTGTCATTTTTAATTTCGCTATCGAGTTTTGATATCAATCGTGCCTGTCCCGTCCTGTCCGGGATCGACCTCATCTGTCCGATATCTGCTTGGGCAATTGGTATCGATTTCGTCGCTCTCTGGCTTCCTGTCATTCCACGCCAGACTATTGCTTTACGTTTTCCGCTCAACGATCGTCGAATCACTGGGTTTACGTGCATGACTGCCCGCATTTCCCGTAAAATAAAAGCTTTTGTGAGAAACGTCACGCATTTGGGTTCTCCTCCTGTTCCGGTTCATGGCAACTGTAACTCAATTGTAAAATGTTTTATGTGTTGCACAGTGTAAATATGAGGACAACATCGAGTTTGAAGGCAAAGACGGCAGATTCCAAATATTTCTCCGGGCTGTGGTTCCATACCCGGCCCTGGAAGTGCCAGAGGCCGTTCTCCTTCCGCTCTGTGCTGTTCATCAAACTGCCTCTGCTGTTTTTCTGCTCAAGAATCTCAGGTGAGTGTTTCGAAACGAATCATATCACTGCTAAAATTGATTTCTTTTGTCTGACTCAAAGTTTCAGTGTGTCTATGATAACAACCCCTGGTGGTATAGAAATACATTTCTATAAAACACCATCCATCCATCCATCCATCCATTATCTGCACTGCTTATCCTCAGTAGGGTCGCGGGGGTGCTGGAGCCCATCCCAGCCATCCTCGGGCAGTGGGCAGGGGACACCCTCAACTGGTTGCCAGCCAATCGCAGGGCACACAGGGACAGACAACTATTCACTCGCTCATTCCCACCTAAGGACAATTTGGACCGGCCAATGAACCTGACATGCATGTTTTTGGAATGTGGGAGGAAACCGGGTTGCCCGGAGGAAACCCACGCATACATGGGGAGAACATGCAAACTCCACACAGGAGGTTCGATCTCATGACCTCAGAACTGTGCGGCACACGCGCTAACCACTGCGCTGCCGTGCTGCCCCTATAAAACACTATTGATATCAAAAATGAGCAAAAACACATGTTCTATCTCATGACCATGATCACAGGTTTGGAAATGTGTTCATTATCTTACACAACTTGAAGAAGTTTACATGTTTGGCCGCCACCTTTTTACTACGGAAGCCCAAATGTCCATTTTGCGGAGCCAGGTTGTCTCGGTGGTGCTTTAAAGAATTAATGGCAACTTGTGATGGGCGCCGGGTCCTCCCGTTCAGGCATTTTCCACTATTTATCCACTGTTTCATTCTCTAGCCCAGGGGTCAGCAACCTTTTTGGTGTGGAGTGCCACTTTAAAATTTCCTTGTAAATCAGTGTGCCACACCAAGATTAATGGTAAATGGTCTGCATTTTATATAGCGCTTTTCAAGTCAATTAAGACTTTCCAAAGCGCTTTACAATGTGCTTCACCCCTACCCATTCACACACACTCACACACCAATAGCGGCCCTGTAGCCATGAAAGGCGCCAACCTGCTTATTGGGGGCATTAGGGATTAAGTGTCTTTAATGACTCGCACGACATTTTTTTAATATCCAACAGAGCTGTCATTTTACACCAGTCCAAATATACAATATGGATAGACATTTTAATCGTATAACTGACCAATTTATCTTCCATTATTCTTGTTCATCAATTAACTAAAAAAATGAATGTGAATAACAAGTGGAAAGGCCTGTAGCCATCCATGACTTTTTGCCTCAAAAATTAACCAGAATCAACATTTCTTCATTGACAATGAACTACAATCAAAAAACAAGTGCTATGGACAGATAGCATACCATTCATCAATGATATCTTGTTGCAGAAAATATCAAAACTTGAAATAACAGCAGCAAAGCAGAAGGCAGTTGCGTGCACACACGCATACACGCACACACACGCTTCTTTAAAATATTCGCCATCAGTAAATTTTTCTGTGCTTTGCTATGCAGTGAGCAATGTGATAGCTTGCTTCAGTGGTGGTGTTTTTAGCAGTGACGAAGGTTTTTAATGTCTGAGTTTGTTTGCTGTACCTGGACACTGCACGTTTTAATGTCTCCGCCATTGTAGACTCATCCTTGAATTCATGTTCATGTTTCGTCTCGTAATGACGTTTAACACTTGCTGTGAGAGGTACAACGCTCTTGAGGCATAATGCATAAAACAGCACGGTCATTTTTTTTGCACAAAACCCCATTCGTCTCTCCACGCTGGCTGGAAAGAACGAGATGTTTTCGCTGGAGGAGCCGTCATGATTCGTTCATTTATCGCGCGCGTGTCTTTCGTTGGCTGGGTTAAAACACGGATCTTTCCTCTGCGAGGCGCCACACAAACACGCACTCTACACGAAGCAGACGAGGAGCTAACGTAAAGCCTCTAAATAACATGGTGCAACTTAAAATGTCTATATTTCAGGTAAAAATGCACAGTTTTGAAATATAATCGTTATTATTTTGCAATGCGCTCGCGTGCTACTGGTTAACCCCTTGCGTGCCACTGCTGGCACTCGTGTCATAGGTTGCCGACCCCTGCCCTAGCCTTTCATGTTTGTCACTTTGCTGAAGGGCATGGTTTGTTGCCAGCCACTGTGTTTATGTTTTGTGATTCAGGTGCTCGACACATGACAAATTCTTTTTCTCCCTTCCAAATGATTTGCCGGCCTTTTTAACCGCTTTTGCTGCTAGTCGCTAAAGTTAGTTACTTCCACCAATTCTCACCAACTCTAGCTATTGGCTCTTTTCAGTTGCTCCGGGTTTAATCAGCTCACTCCGTCTTTTCTTGGTGCTGGCAGGGATTAACACGAACTATCATGTCCTGCCAAAGGCTGAAATGAATCCTTGCTCAAGAACATATTGAATTAGGCTTCTGAATGTTGCCAAGTGGTATCCTTTAAGCTTCTGAATACACATCTTTTAGGGTTGTTCTAGGCTACAACAACCCTTTGAATGAATGAATGAGTGAAAACTTTTTTCGAACATCAAAATAAAAACAGAACAAAAACAATAACTCAACAACAAAATAAAGTTACAGAATATGTTCGAAAAGGGGTAGTAAGAAGCAAATGCTTATATTACCTACCCCTTCATCTTCCCCACCAAATATACCAATGATATTACAACAATTGTAGTGATATTAATAATAACAGTTATAAGAATAGCAACAATAACACAAAGTTAACTAGACGCACTATTCCCAATCTCCCGCACCACTCAAAACCCATTTTCTTCATCTCTGTATTCCGCCAGGAATGTTCCTTTGTACCTAAACCTGAAGAAGTGAATAGTTGGAACCTAAACCTGAAGAAGTGAATAGTTGGACCTTGTTTGATCTGGTCTTGTAAATCATTCCAAAGTTTGACTCCGCACACAGGCACACACATACTTTTCCTGGTGGTTCTCACCTTTGGGATTATGAATTCACGACAGCCCCTTACGTTATAATTTCCCTCTTTCCGAATGAATAATTTATGGATTTTTTCTGGAACTATGTTTTTGTTGACCTTAAATAGCAGTTGTGCAGTGAAAATTTTACTAAATCATCAAATTTTAATAACTTGGACTGCAAACCCTTTAGCGCTAAACTGTTACACACTGACTCTTTGAACAGCAAACTCCATACGCGGTTCCGTTGGGAGTGTCCGGAACCTTTCGAAATCCGTCCCGAGGACGGCGCGCTGAAGCCCAGCCAGGAGATTCAACTGCAGGTCTTCTTCCAACCACATCAGGCGCTCCTGTACAACAAACAGGCCTACTGTCATTTTGGCGAGGAAGGAAAAAGCACGGACGGTTACATCGCCCTCCTTCTTCAGGGAGTGGGTACTGTACCTCATTTTACACGATGGACTCCAGGTAAGGTTTGATGTCAATTTTCACTTTTTTTGTTTTTGTTTCTCTTCGAAAGCCAAGTACCCGTGTCTTCAGTTGAGAAGCCCGAGTTTGAAAGAGAAACAAGACAGCTATCCGGTGCTGAACTTCGGATCTGTGGCTGTCGGACAATCTTTGCAGAAATCTTTTGACATCTCGAATCCTTCTTATGTAAGACGTTACATTCAGATATAGATTTTTGTAATTATTAGGATGTAACCATAGCACTAGCACTCTTTAGTGGTTAGTTATTTAGTACAGTTTTATTCTGATTGGGAATGTTTTGTCCACTTTGTGGCCAAATATTTTTCACCATCCTTATAAACCAAAATGGACAAATAATATGTCGGGTTTTTTATGTTTTAGTTTGTTTTTGTTTTATAAATTAATTATATAAGTATAATGATTTCTGTTTTTTTTCCTGAATTATCATTTTTATACCATATAAATAATTAAAGGGCAGCACGGCGGCGCAGTGGTTAGCGCGTGTGTGACACAGTTCTAAGATCATGAGATTGAACCTCTTGTGTGGAGTTTACATGTTCTCCCCCTGCTTGCCTGGGTTTCCTCCGGGCACCCCGGTTTCCTCCCACATTGCAAAAGCATGCATGTTCTCAGTTAATTGGCCGGTCCAAATTGTCCCTTGGTGTGAATGAGGGAGTGAGTTGTCTGTCTCTGTGTGCCCTGCGACTGGCTGGCAACCAGTCGAGGGTGTCCCCTGCCCACTGCCCGAAGATAGCTGGGATGGGCTCCAGCACCCCCGCGACCCTACTGAGGATAAGCGGTGCAGATAATGGATGGATGGATTTTTAACACATATGTGCGTTACACTTTGGAAAATTCCACAAATTCTAGCTGTTGCTCAATTTTATGTTGTCTTTGAGCAAACACATTTGCAAGGAATGAAAATCAGACATTAAAAGTGATTATTTGGAGATTATTTTGGTTGGCCTGATGCCTGCAATTGTTTTTTTAAATAATGATCTGCTTCCGCTTTCGCTGGTTTACCCCTGCCGCATCATACGGGCGCCCGCCCATCCCTTAGAACGCGTCTGAACATCCCACAGTCCTTTCACAACAGCTCTCCACTCATTCCTATCACCAACAAGAGCTCTAGCTTCCACTAGATTTAGACCTCTTTCTTGCAGTGCACTCATAACACCATTCATCCACGTCAGTCGCAGCCTTTCCTCTCAGTCTCCTTCCATTGACTTCTGCTCTGTAGATCCTCTTCAACATTCACTCCTCATCCATCCTCTCCATGTGTCCAAACCAACCGAGTACTCTCTTATCCACAGGCTTGCTCAGTTCCACTACTACTCCAGTTCTGTCTCTCACAATTTCATTTCTCAATCCAATCTTGTCACTCCTAACATACTCCTCAAATACTTCATCTCAAAAACATTTAATTTCCTTCTAAATTCTGCGTTCAGGCTCCAAGTCTCTGCACCATACAACAAAGTCGACACAATCACACTCTCATACAGTCCCCACTTAACATCCACACTCATACTCTTGTTGCTCATCACTCTCCTCAGAGCACCCAAAACCTTGCTTCATATATAATAATATGTATAATATATGAATAGATTTCTAGATTATAACACAAAAAACCTTTTTACTTCATTTGATTAAAAGAATCGTCAATCAACAATAATAATAATTCGCAGATATATTCCATGACATATAGAGTTTTCCCACAATATTTTTAAGAATATCACATTGGGATAGTTTGTATTGTAGCATTCATTGTGATATTCATTACAATGGTTTTTAGTCATCTGAGCTCTTTCAAGATGTCTCCATCTTTGTGTTTATTTTCCTCCCTCATATATGTTTTGTGTCTGCCCATTTCCTTCCAGGTGACGGCGTGTTTTACTCTGAACCGTCTCCCCGGGGGGATGCCCCTCTTGGGCTCGGAATTTATCTGCGATCACAGCAGCGGCAGAGTGGCACCGGGCGGATACGTGACCACCAAAGTCACCTTCGCACCTACGGTCGCAGATTCCGTCTCTGTCGAGTATTTGACGGTGGAATGCAAAGGAGCGCTCAATAAAACCGTTCTTAAACTTATAGGAAATTGTACAGGTAGGAGGATGGTGTTTTAAGAATCTCAAGAGTCCACAAATAGATTGCAGTGTGCGTTTTGTTTTTGTTACAAGGTCCCAAGGTTTCATTTTCTTCGCCCGTGGTCGACTTTGGCCGCGTCGAAGGGGGGACGGCCGCGTCACAGACGGTGGAGATGATCAACTCTTCCTGCGTCCAAGCCATCTTTCAATGGGACATCGACAGCGGCGGGCACAGCGTTTTCGGCATCCGACCGCAATGGGGCACCTTGCCCCCGAAGAGTTGTTTGACGCTGACTGTCACCTTCCTACCCACTGTGCCTTTCGCCCATCACAGAAGCGTGCCTTGTTTGATTCTCCACGCGGTAAGGACCATCACAAATTACTGAAGATACTATCTGACACTTATATTATTCTCTAAAGGAGCCGTTATTCCTGGACCTGATTGGTTTGTGTCATTCGGACCTCCAGAAACCAGCCACGCTCACACCAGAACATTTATTGGAAAGTAAAGAGGACCGGTCAGACATCATTAGTTTCCTGCTGCCAAGTAATAGCACGCAACTGGATCTGCAAGCGTTCTGTTTGTTTGCAGACGAGGTAAATAGTTTTATTTTGAATCTATCTATCTATCTGTCTATCTATCTAGACATTTATCTATCTATGTCGTTCGTTATACCCATCTCTGTCTATCTATCTATCTATCTATCTATCTATCTATCTATCTATCTATCTATCTATCTATCTATCTATCTATCTATCTATCTATCTATCTATCTATCTATCTATCTATCTATCTATCTATCTATCTATCTATTTATTTATATCTATGCCGCTCGCTCTCTATCCATCTCTCTCTCTCTCTCTATCTATCTATCTATCTAGATCTAACTAAAGATCTATCTATCTATCTACCTACCTACCCACCTACCAATCTACCCACCTACCCACCCTGGTCATATGCCTCAAGAAGGGTGACCGACAGCAAGACAAAAACATACAAAAACAGAGAAAATAAAAAATAAGGGAAAAAGTAACAAAAACACACAATTTTTTGGGGACCATGGCCAACCCAAATGTCCAAATACCCAAACAATTTAGGCACCTAAGTCGGTCATGCTTTCGTCCCTCTAGATGAAACGGGACACGAGAAAGCGGCCTTGTCACTCGGGTCAGGGTTACACAACACACTTTTGTTCAACAGCAGGGCCCGACATTTCGCTGGTTTACCCCTGCCGCATCATACAGGTGCCCTGCCCATCCCTTAGAACGCGTCCAAACATCCCACTATCCTTTTACAACACCTCCCCACTCCTTTCTATCACCAAAGAGAGCTCTAGCTTCCCCTAAATTTTGACCTCTTTCCTGCAGTGCAACCATAACACCATCCATCAACGTCAATCGCGGCCTTCCTCTTGGTCTCCTTCCATTTACTTCTGCTCAATATTCGCTCCTCATCCATCCTCTCCATTTGTCCAAACCAACAGAGTACTCTCATATCCACACGCTTCTCAGTTCCACTATTACTCCAGTTCTGTCTCTCACAATTTCATTTGTCAATTTTAGGGATGCACGAAAATTATCGGGCCAAATAGTTGTTGCACCAACTATGACGTAACAGTTAACAGCCCGATCGAAAGAAAGACCTGATAATCAAAAACTTAGCCATGCTAAAATCTTCAATCGGGACACGACATGTTAGAAATGTTCTAGGCCACGGGTGTCAAACAGGCGGCCCGCGGGCCATATCAGGCCCGCTAAGGGATTTAATCCGGCCCGCGAGACAACACTCAGAGAAGCGCAAGAGAAAAACAAGCTGCAGGTTGAAATATCTCAACTTGATGTTGCCAAAGCCAGGTGCCTCGAACAAAGACACTGTACTTATTTCTCTCTCTCTCTCTCTTTCTATTCCACCCCTTTTCTACCACTCTGTCTCTTTCACTCTCTGTGTCTCTCTTTTTCTCTTCCTTTGTTGCTCTTTGTCTCTTTCTCTCTCTCTGTCTTTTAACCTCTTTCTCTCTAACTTCCTTTTTTCCTTTCCTTTCTCTCTTCCTAGTCTTCGCGCTTTCTTTTCTCTTTTCTCTCCTTCTGTCTTTCTATTTCTCTTTGGATTTCTTTCTTCCTCTCCCTTTCTTTCCCCCCCTCTCACAACTTTTTATCTTTTGTTTCTCACGCTCACTCCCTCTCTCTCTTTTTCTTTCTGTGTCCCGCACTCTCTCCTTTTCCATCCTCTTTCTCTTATTTCTTTATCTCTTTTTCTTTCTCTTTAATCTACTAGTCCGGCACCCGACAGAATGTTTGTTCTATCGTGTGGCCCCCGAATTAAAATGAGTTTGACACCCCTGTTCTAGGCATTTATGTTTTTTCACTAGAAAATATTTAGATTGTCTGAAGAAATAATGGCAAAACTTTGTCTTGTTTCCTCTCTTCATAATGTATATATATATATATATATATATATATATATATATATATATATATAAAATCTCATCTTTCTTTATATTGTTTTTTTATTTCCTAGAAATTAAGCAGACAGTCAGATAATATCTCTGCCCGGTCGATGACTCCCAGGGAGGACAGCGACCCATCCAGCTTGACTGACGCGGATTCATCCGGCTCATCTTCGGCGTCCATGCGAATTTCGGTGGTGCCCAGCGAGCTGCTGTTCAATCACCCCTCGTCGGCCTTGTCGACTCTCTGTGTGCCTTCTCAGGGGGTTGCCGTCACCAACAACTCATCTTTGAAAGTCACGTAAAGTCATTTTGCTCTTGACATTCGGAGTTCTTTCTGAGAAACGCGCTCGTGTTATTTATTATTATTATTTTATTTAAACTATAATGCATTGTATTTATTATATTTTTCTCTAGTTCTGCCATACTTAACATATTGTGCAGAAGTCTGGGGCAATAATTCCAAAAAGTTCACCCCAGCCGCTTTTTATCCTCCAAAAACGTGCAATTAGAACCATACACAGGGTAGGATATCGATACCATACTAATATTTTATTCCTGCAGTCCAAATGATTAAAATGAGATGATTTAGTAAAATTTTTCACTGCACAACTGCTATTTAAGGTCAACAAAAACATAGTTCCAGAAAACATCCATAAATTATTTATTCGGAAAGAGGGAAATTATAACGTAAGGGGCTGTCGTAAATTCATAATCCCAAAGGTGAGAACCACCAGGAAAAGTATGTGTGTGTCTGTGTGTGGAGTCAAACTTTGGAACAATTTACAAGGCGAGATCAAACAATGTCCAACTCTTCACCTGTTCAAATTTAAATACAAAAAAACATTACTGGCGGAATACATGAGGTGGGGTATGAGTGGTGCGGGAGATAGGGAATAGTGCGTCTAGTTAACTTTGTGTTATTGTTGCTATTCTTATAACTGTTATTATTAATATCATCACAATTGTTGTTATATCATTGGTATATTTGGTGGGGAAGATGAAGCGGTAGGTAATATAAGCCTTTGCTTCTTACTACCCCTTTTCGAATATATTCTGTAACTTTATTTTGTTGTTGAGTTATTGTTTTTGTTCTGTTTTTATTTTGATGTTCGAAAAAAGTTTTCACTCATTCATTCATTCAAAGGGTTGTTGTAGCCTAGAACAACCCTAAAAGATGTGTATTCAGAAGCTTAAAGGATACCACTTGGCAACATTCAGAAGCCTAATTCAATATGTTCTTGAGGAAGGATTCATTTCAGCCTTTGGCAGGACATGATAGTTCGTGTTAATCTATCCCTTTTCGAACATACTAAGTAACGTTATTTTGTTGTTGAGTTATTGTTTTTGTTCTGTTTTTATTTCAGATTCAGATTCAGATTCAGATCTACTTTATTGTCATTCTAGTACACGTGTATACAGAACGAAATGTCGATGCATCTGACCCCCACAGTTTCCTTGAATGTACAGATATAAATAATGTTGTATTGTATTTTGGCTACGTATAGTATTTTACCATAGTGCCGATAGTGCAAGAAGAGTAGCTAACCAGATGTGCAAAATGGGCAGTCAGGTTAACAAGTCAGGTACACAGTAACATTAACACTGTAACAATAACGCTGTAATTACAATAGTGCAGAGAGCAATGTGCAAGGAGTGGCAAGCTATAAAAAAAAACTGCCAGTAGTGCAAAAAGTCAGATTAGCAGCCGTTTAGATTTAAGTTAACTATATGTTAGATTGACCATTTAACAGTCTAATGGCCAGGGGGACTAGACTATTGCGGAGCCTGGTGGTCCTGCACCGCACACTGCAGTACCTCTTCCCAGAGGCTAGCAGAGTGAACAGTCCATGATGGGGGTGAGAGGGGTCCCCGGTAATGTTTTTAGCATGGGATAGGCAGTGCTTCTGGCCAATGTCCTGAATGGAGGGAAGTGTAGTCCCGATTATTTTCTCTGCTGTCCTCGTTACCCTCCTCACACTACCCCAGTCGGTAGCGCTGCAGCCTCCACACCACACAGAGATACAGCTGGTCAGGATACTCTCTATGGTGCCCCTGTAGAATGTAATGAGGGAGGGTGGGGGCAGGTGGGCTCTCCTCATCCTCCGCAGGAAGTACAGGCGCTGCTGTGCCCTCTTAACCAGTGATGCAGTGTTCACGGACCAGGTGAGTTTGTTTGTAATGTGCACCCCTAGGAACTTGATACTGCTGACAACCTCCACAGCCTTGTTGTTGATGCAAAGTGGGGCATGGTTGGGCTGGTTTTTCCTAAAGTCGACAATGATCTCTTTAGTTTTGTCGACATTCAGGACCAGGCTGTTGTCCCTGCACCAGCCCACCAACTGCTCCACCTCCTCTCTGTAGGCCAGGTCGTTGTCATCCCTGATGAGGCCCACCACTGTTGTGTCGTCAGCATACTTCACGATGTGGTTTGTGGCGGACCTAGGGACGCAGTCGTGTGTCATCAAGGTGAACAGCAAGGGGCTTAGGACGCAGCCTTGGGGGGAGCCCGTGCTGAGGTAGATGACATCTGAACTGTTCTGACCTATCCGCACTGATTGGGGTCTGTCACAGAGGAAGTCCAGCAGCCAGTTCCGCAGGGGGGTGTTGAAACCCAGGAGTCTCATTTTGTCTACCAGATGTTGTGGGATGATGGTGTTGAATGCTGAACTGAAGTCCAGGAACAGCATCCGCACATGGGTGATCTTCTCCTCTAGATGTGTCAGGCTCAGGTGAAGCGCAGAGGAGATGGCATCCCTGGTGGAGCGGTTTGTCCTGTAGGCAAACTGAAAGGGGTCGAATGAGGAGGGGAGACTGGAGGTGATGTGCTCTTTAACCAGTCTCTCAAAGCACTTCATTATGATAGGAGTCAGTGCAACGGGCCGGTAATCGTTGAGTGATAAGATCTGGGGTTTCTTTGGCACTGGGATGATGTTGGCAAATTTGAAGCATGATGGTACTTTGGCTTGGTCTAGCGAGGTGTTGAAAATGTCTGTTAGTACACAAGCCAGCTGATCGGCGCACTCCCTAAGTACCCGCCCCGGAATGTTGTCCGGGCCTGGAGCCTTCCTTGTGTTGACCCTTCTCAGGGTCTTCCTCACGTCAGATGAGTCCAGGTGGACTGCTCTTATATGCACCTTTGATGTTTGTGTAGGCCAGGTCTAATGTGTTCCTACCTCTTGTAGCAAAGTTTACATGCTGATGGAAATGCGGGAGAACTGTTTTCATATTGGCCTGGTTAAAGTCCCCCGCCGCAATAAAAATGCACTCGGAGTAAGCATGCTGCAGTTCACTCACAGTTCGGTAGAGAACGTCCATTGCCTCCTTCGTATTAGCGCTGGGGGGCACGTACACGGCAGTAATGATGGTCGCGCTAAACTCCCTCGGTAGGTAGAAGGGTCTGCAGATCACCGTCAAAAGTTCAATGTCTCGTGAGCAGTGTTTCGAGATTATCTTCGCATTTTTACACCAGTTGTTGTTGGTATAAATGCATAGACCGCCCCCCTTGCTTTTGCCGGTGAGCTCGCCGCTTCTATCAGCGCGGAAAGCAGTTAGCCCCACAATGCTAACAGCGTCATTCGGGATAGATGAGTTTAGCCATGTCTCCGTCAGAATTAAAGCACAACAGTTCGTCAATTCGCGGTTCGATGTAAATTCCACTTGTAAATGGTCCAGTTTGTTGTCCAGGGAGCGGACGTTGGATAGGAAAATGGATGGTAGAGGCGTTTTGAAGGGTTTAGCCTTCATCCGAGCCGTTAGCCCGGCCCGACAACCTCGTTTCCTTCCCCGGTCACAGCGCTTCCGCTTGCCACTTTTACTCGCTGCTTTGTCGGCCGCTGCGTTCTGTTGACGTAGCACTCCGAGGCTAAGTAAACACTCCAGAGTGATCGTCGAAATTTGCGCTGGATTTCTGGATGTTCGCATATCCAGCAAAAAACTGCGATCGTATATTAATCTACAGTTAGAGTTGTCTTTGTTCGCCCTCATAAACTGAGTCGAATTTATTTATTTATTTTGACGTTCGAATAAAGTTTTCATTCATTCATTCATTCATTCCGGTTATTTTTTTCAACAGCCTGGTGTGGACCAACGCCCCCGACTCCCCATTTTCCGTCTCGCCATCGACACGTGACCTGTGCCCGCTTAAATCCACCTCCTTCCGAGTGGCTTACAATCCAAAGGAGCCGAACACACTCCATGCAGCTCAACTTGAATGCCTGGCTTTTAAAGTACGAACAGTTCTCTTTTATTCAAAGGGTTGGTTAGGGTTACTTTAACTTGATTACTTTCAACTACTTTTGGATTACTCCAATACCAAATATGCTATTAGAAGACAAAAGAAACTAAATATGAATAAAATGATGACTCACAACACGTGGTAAGTTTTCTCTCCTGGCTTTGATCTCTTTGATCTCCTGCAAAACTAACATAAAATGCGACCGAAACAAAATCAAAATAAATCCAAACAGCTTGCCAACACCATTTTTGCCGTTCCATGTGCTCCGTTACTCCCCGAGCCTGCACAAAATTGAGTCATTTCATTCATATTTAGTTTCTTTTGTCTTTTATTAGCATATTTGGTATTGGAGTCATCCAAAAGTAATTAAAAGTAATCAAGTCAAAGTAACCCTACCCAACCCTGTTTATTCCTTTATTTCACGATTTGTTAAGAAGAAATATAACCTACCTAACAACGATATTTCTTTGTGATTTCCTACTGTTGACCCTCCATTCTTAGGTGGGGATATCAAGGTGAAATTAGTGTATAGCGGGGATAGAAACCTAGAGTATTTAGCTAATGCCTTCCAAACTCCTAGTACCCAAGACAATTTAAAATTTAAAAAAAGATAGTATCATTGTTGTGGATTATTGGAGTCGGGCTTGACATAAAAAGAACACATTAGTTTAAAACGGGAAATTCCAGGCTTGTTTCTCCCGAGTGTAAATGTCAGCGAATGTTATTATTAATCGCCTTGGGCTGCCAAGGAATAACATTCTGCTTGGCGTGGAACATGAGGTCAAGTCAAGAATTTGGATGTCAGGCCGATCCCAATAATGTTCTTGAAAATTGTGTAACTTTGGAAAATCGAAAGAGGACGAAAACATTCTGGGGAAAAACATTGTGTCTGGTAGCGTGCATTTTGAGATAAACACGTGCGTCATCGTGAGAGGGACGTGCTAAGTAATATGAGATGATGTCTGAGGATATAAAAAGCCGATTGTCTCTTAGACGAATGAGAACTCTGTTTTGAACTTTGACGAAGATAATTAAACGGCTCTCCCTCTCCCGCCAAGATTTCTCCCTGCATCTTGTTTTACATGTTTTGGGGAGAAGCAATAAGGTCTGCTCCCAAATATACTTTTGTGTAGTATATTTGCAGATGAGGAAAATAACATAATAAATAAAGATAGATATAGAGGAAAAATTAAATTGTATTTACCTTTGGTGTGATGTGGTTTGAGCTGGTTATGTAGAGTAGCAGATGGATGCGAAAGGATGTGGGATACAGGGGATTCAAATTAAAACTTATTTCAAAACTTCTACTTGCAAGAACTGTCATAACCTTAGAATATTTTCTTTAATCGCCTCCTTAGTCATTATAATAGTTCCAATCGTTGATTGTTTATGGCCATGCAATTTAGCGACGGTAGCGATTTATGTGCCTTGTTTGTATTTCTTGATATTTGCAAGCTTCTTTTAAGTCAAGTCATATTTATTTGTATAGCCCTTTATCACAAAAAGTTTCAAAGGGCTGCACAGCTTTAACAGTTTGAAATCACTTTTCATTTGAATCTACCGTCTCCTCCCCCTTCTGCATTCCTCCGCTACTCCACTGTACCAGGTAAATCAATTTAAAAAAGAAAATCTCTAAATTAGTCGGAATTTCGATCTCTTCAAATGAACACCGGTCAAAGACATCACCGCGGTATTTCGTATTTGCGCAGAAAAATTCAAATTCTTTGACATACAACTTCTTTTTAAAGTGAGGGAAATATTGACTTTCCCCGGTAACTATTTACTTTTACTTTGGAGTAATTCAGTTACTTTTTGCAAGAAATTGTGAGTAACTATAACCAATTACTTTTTAAAAAAAACGCGCCCAACATTGGTCCCTAAACATGTAAACAATTCATTTTAAGTCATTTCTTTTCTCCAGTGTCTGCACTTCCTTGTGATCCCATTCCTTACCTTCTTCTTTTTCTTATCTTTCAAACTTATCAAGCTTTTGCTCCTTTCTTTAGCATCACTGCAAACCTTGGCACCTGCTGTATCACATTTTATCACTGACTCACAGAGTATCAGCAAAGCACACGAGCACTTAACAGTGGAAGAAAAAGCCATTGTGGGAGGAAGTTTAGCCAATAGCATTATCAGTATTTTCAAGATGGTTTGATGCAAACCAATAGAAGACCAGCATTTTATATGACATTGACCAATAGCAGACAGGCATCTTTGAGACTTAACTCATCACATGTGCGAAAAATGTGTTGATGTCGTAAGAGTGGAGAAAATGCCGTAAAGAAGGGCTGAAAATACATCTTATTCCACACCATAAAAGTTAAAGTGTTATAAGGCAGGAATGCCGTTTATTGGAAGGCCAATATACTTTTGATGTTATGGATACTCTGTAGCTCTTTAGATAAGTGGTTACACTACTCACATGTATTATTTTCAGATGTGCATGTTCCTCCTTCTAGGTGCAACAAAACGAATCTTTTGAGAACGAGGAACAAATACGACCACCATGGTGCGTGGTCATCAGAGTCCTCGGCCACTCCTTTGATCGAGGAAAAGAGCACTTTTACCCCTACTTTTCTCTTGAGCCCAGTAAAGCGGTACGCCAGAAATTTCAAATGTATTTATTGTATTTATATTTCAGAAGCTTTTTATAGCAACATTATGACTTATAACCTTTATAACTCCGTATGCTAAAAACACAGCTTTTGAATTGGGGGGGGGGGGAAAACCTGATGCTAAATGGTTGCATAGGTCTGCACACCCTCCACCACATAAAATGAAGGACTATTAGTTCACATCCGCAGATGCATTTCAGTTGATTTATTCATTGTATTGCTAAAATATTTATTGAATAGAATAGAATATATCTTTATTGTCATTGCTAGAAAATGGGTTGAACATATTGTGACAACGAAATTGGACGTGGCACTTCAGTCTCACATTTTACAGTGAGGATAGAAGAGAACAAAGAAGATAAAGGAACAAAGAAGATGTTGGTATTGTCCTTGTTGCAGGCTTTGTTTTTCTCCAGAGGGGGGTGTATGAGGGGATGAGAGACATATAGAGATGGTCGGATCCAGCTAGGTGGGGGGAGGGAGAAGCTCTGTACGCATGTTTGATGTTACTGTACACACGGTCCAGTGTGGTTGCACAGTCCACGTATTGAATGAATTTGGCGACGATAAAATCTCCGTCGGGGTGTGCAAGCTGCTGTTTATTGATAGCAGCAAGCAGGAGATTTAGCGCTATGCTAACGTTAGCATTCGGTGGAACGTAAACAGCAATCACAATGACCACAGTTAGCTCTCTCGGTAGATGGAAGGGTCTACCCGATACTGCTAGAAACTCTATGTTGGGTGAGCAAATATCAGTCACTGGAAATAAAGTCATGCCAAGCTTTGTCTATCCTCTGGAAATTATTTAATTGATTAATTCAGTACAAATCTCAATTAAAATGGGTTTTGACTCCAATTTACTCAGTTCTATTTTGATTGGTTAATTCTAAAAAAAAATAGACACCACCTGGGGGGGTGTAAATTTGTGTAATCACATTACCTTATGTATTTTTTTTTCATATTTTGTGTTAAACATGACATTAAAGTGACAGTGAGTATCAACTCACCACTAGAGGTTGTTGCTGTTTAGAATGGAGCTGAACCGCGTGCATTCGAATCTCTATTTACACTAAGCTGCTAACAATGACGGCTAATGGCGAGCCATAGTCTGCAGCCAAGTGGCTTACATGAGTGGCTAGAGAAAGAAACAAGGGGGTAAAAAGTCAGTTATATCTGAATCATGGAACTCTGTAACATTCTCTTGCATGATTAAATAGGTAAGACAAGTGACGATGAAGGACGAAGCAGAAGTAAAAAAAACAACAATAAAAATAGTGAGCCATAGCCTGCTGCTTAGTAGCTAACAAGAATGGCTAGAGAAGAAAACTGGAAAAAACTCAGTCATGCCTGACTCATGGAACTTGGCAAAGTTTACTTGCATGACCAGCTTAGGAAGGAGAGTGAACTTGAAGGACCAAGCAGAAGCAACTAACAATAACAATAGAGGTGAGCCATAGCATTCAGATAAGTGGCTGACATGAGTGGCTAGAGAAGAAAACTGCGAACAAATGGGGAGGATGCTTGTAAAACAGGACTCTGCATCGATCCGTTTTTTTGTTTTTTTTTTCAATTATTGGCTCAAAAACATTTGTGCAGGCTTGTTAAATCCCTGCATGTCTTTTATGTTTCATACGCTGTATCGTAGGTCTTCACAGGGCTCAGCGTTCGATCTTATCAGACGTTGCTCCTGCGCAATCACGGAGAGAAACCCCTCACCTTTTGCCGGAACCTAAACGAAAGCGTGGACCCTGCCCTGGAAGCCTCCGTGTCCATTGTGCCCAGATGCGGCTTACTCCCACCTGGAGCTCACCAGATCCTCACCGTCATAACCACCCCTAAGGATGACTGTCCCATAGAGGGCGTTAAGCTCCGCCTTCAGCTCAATTGTAGCAAATTCATGAAGGTACAAGAGCCCAAGATGATTTGAACAGTAAATATATAATAGCGATCGACTGATATGGGTCGTTACTGATTCTTAGTATTAAAAGGGGGCTGATAACCGATATTTGGAGCGGTATTCATTAGCTGTAATGGCGTAAAAAATATTTAATAATGCAAAAAGAAACAAAGTACCGTAAATTCCGGACTATAGAGTGCACCCGATTATAAGCCGCACCCACCACATTTTAAAAGGAAAACCGATTTTGTACTTACACAAGCCGCACCTGTATATAAGCCGCATGCGCCCACATGAAAAAATGTAACATAAACACAAAATTAACCCAGACCCGACTTTAAGTCCTCCGATTGTAACTGAATATCCTTCATTAAAGTACACAGTCCAAAAATCACAGCCGGCAAAATGAACGGAAAATGATACCGGTACTTAAGGTTTGATGCAGACCGGCAGAGTCCGGGTCCCGTTGAAAGTAATCCAAAGAAAAAAGTGTATATTTCCAAAGGTAAGGGTGGGAAAAATATATGTCCACTATTGTCCGCCTTGTCCTCTAACACTCACCTTTACCGGTCCCAACTTCCCGTCAGCTCGCGTTTGTTACGCCCTTTCTTTTTCATTCGCCCGTCCAAAACATATAAGTGTCTAAAATAAATACAAATAAATACATTACAAAAATATACAGTTGCAAATACATATTATACATGGTTACACATATTTACAAAGAAAGACGGTACACCGAGAGAGTTTTCAAAGCTTTAATAATAATAATATAACTTTCATCCGGGCAGTTAACGGTGGCAAGACGCTAGCAACACGCTAGCAACACGCTCGCAACACAGTAAACGGGTCTGTTAAAAAAAACATACCGTACTTGTAAAAATCACGGTAAACCGTCATCTTCCTCCTTAGAACTGAAGCCATCAAAGTCGTCTTCCTCAGTGTCGGAAAGAAACTTTGTCATATAGACGTCGTCCCACGCTCCCGCAGCCTCACTCGCGCTGTCACTGTCGCTGGAACTCTCATTCACTCCTGATTCTGTGCCCTCCTCTCCGTCACGCAGCGGACCGGCTTTTCGGAACCCGTTGGTGATGGTGGATTTTTTGATGCTTCCCCACGCTGTCAGGATCCACTGGCAGACTTGCGAAAAAGTTGCCTTTCGCATGCGGCCAGTTTTAGTAAAAGATTTCTCGCCGCTAGTCAAGCCAAGAAGTTGGAGTCTTCCTCTGCGCATATATTCCACCGGTCTAAATCTTACCTTTTGTACTCGAGCGCCGCTGGCGGCCGTTAGAAGAATGACATAAATTGGCCGCATCACTGAATAAGCCGCAGGGTTGAGAGTTTGGGGAAAAAGTAGCGGCTTATAGTCCGGAATTTACGGTATATCTGTTATAAATTTAAATACAACTTTAATAGCTGCTGAAACCCTTTACATCAAATTAATTACAATTTCAACACAATTATCATGAGTAATCAGTGCAGGAAATACAATTAAGCTTAGCAGCTATTTGTATAAAGGTACATAAAAACTTAAATATCTCCCCAAAACTTACGTGCAATAGCCTAAATAAATAAAATACAATACAACCAACATGACTTAAATTAACAAAAAGTGGAAAGTGAAAAAGTGTGGGCACCCCTGTGTAGAGCCACTGCTCCTCCGCATTGAGAGGAGCCAGTTGCGGTGGCTCGGGCATCTGATAAGGATGCCTCCCTCGGGAGGTGTTCCGGGCATGTCCCACCGGCAGGCGGACCCAGGACACGCTGGAGAGACTATGTCTCTAGGCTTGGCCCGGGAACGCCTCAAGATCTTGCTGGATGAAGTGGCTGGGGATAGGGACGTCTGGGCTTCCCTTTTAAGGCTGCTGCCCCCGCGACCCGACCCTGGATAAGCGGAAGACAATGGATGGATGGATGGACTCCAGATTGATGAACTAATGAAAAATTAGTGTCTTGATAGCTAAATTAACAATCTTCACCAGTGTTCCCTTTAAGATGCGCGAGTGCGCAATTGCGCACTGCTCACACATTCTCAGCGCACAAGAAAATCTAGCCAGCGCACAAAAATCAGGGCTCAAAATTACTCATTAAGAAGCGACTTAAGTCAAAGTTACAGTGCATGAAGGTAAAAATACACGGGTTCCCCTGACATTGTGTCCTAAATGCGGTATTTTGAAGTCAAGATCAAAGTAGAACGAAGTTGAGTAAAGTTGGTAGAGTTTGTCTGGGAACCGGCTTCTTCGGTTTGGCTCACTAAAAGAAACCGGCTCTTTCGGGTCCTAAACGGCTCTTCGGGTTGTTTTTGCTTCTTTCATCCCAACATGACCAAATATGATGTAAAATTATGCACAGAATGACTTAAAGGAATGGAGGATTAGAACAAAAAAGAAAAAAATACCAAAATGAAAAAGTAGTGAAAAGCTGAGAAAAAAAGAAACAAAAGGAAGAGAAAAAAGAAGGAAAAATTTAGAAAAAAGCCAGAAAAAAAGAAAAGAAAGAAATGCAGGAAAAAGATAGAGAACAAAAAGAAAAAAGTAAGATTGTTTACAAATTAAAGAAAAAATAAACACAATGAGATTTTTTTTAAAGGAATTTAAAAAAAAAGTAGAAAAAAAACACCGAAAAAAAAGAAAAAGTTTGTGTTGCATTCAAATCATTTCCAATTATATCAAGTGAATCTTGTTGCCAACATTGTACTTCCACTAAGAAATGTGATTAAGTACAGTTCTGTATCTTACAACCGACTAAATAAGCCCCCCAAAATGTTAATATTATGCGCCAAAATATGTCAGGAAATAAAAAGAAATGGATATCTTGTGAAAGAATTGTGAGAACAAATGACGTTTGAAGGCCGTACAACCTTTGCAATAATACATGAGTCAATTCATTCAAAAATGAAAAATAATTTTGCATTGCCAGAAACTCAGCAAAATGTAACTTGATGTCAAGTTTTGGACATGTTTGATAATGATTTAGTTGCCACACTTGGGATTGCCGTTGCTCACTGTTGTTTCAAGCGTTGCTCACCGACTTTGTGTGAACGCTCAGACCCCTGGAAAATTAGAGGGAACATTAGTCTTCACCTGAACTTACCTCTCTAAAACAAGTTATCTACACTATCTCTTTTATCACGGTTTTATCAAAAGTTAGTTGAGATCATCCTGCTTCAGTGGCTCCGCCCCCTGTCGCTTATCCAATCATAAGATGCGGGGTGGGTAGCAGGAGACAGGAGGTGGGGAGGAATAGGTTCAAGAGAGAAAGACAGAGGGTCTGCATGAGATATAGTAATTGGCTTGTTGAATGTGAAAATTTTGCTTATACGACATCCGTCATATTTCCAAATAACTGCTGATAATCAGCCTGCCGTATAATTGGTCAACCTCTAATATATGAATTTGTTCTGATGCATTTGTGTGTTCTTAAGGAAATTACAGTTTTCAGCATATTGGAAAAGATGAGCTTGTCACTGGGGGTAGAGGGGAGTCTGTATTTCCAGGATACATCCGTGGGCTCACCTACTCAACAGACTCACCTCATCAGAAACGTCTGCCGCATCCCTTTAGGGTTAGCTTTGCTGGTGTAGTATTGCAAAATCAACATTTGCTATAAGAATTTTCTCAAATGGTGTTATAATAGGTTCCAATGGAACATTCGTGAGGCAGACCAGAATCTCATCTCTGTTCAACCGAAATCTGGTGAACTGCAAGCCAACGAGAGTGCGGTAAGATATACGCTGGGTACGTGGAGGCAATAATTTTTGGAGAGAACGTCGTTGGGCGTCGCCCCAAAATATACGCAGAGAGGAGATATGGCAGAAAGGGAACACTCTTTATTGCAATCGGGACACGTTATCACATTCCCCTCACTTGTTTTCCAGAGAATGTCGTTGGGCGTCGGCCCAAAAAATACGCAGAGACGAGATATGGCAAAAAGGGAACGCGCTTTATTGCATTCGGGACACGTTCAAAGTTCCAGACGTTCAACATTGGCTTTTATAGTGTTCTCAAATAAAGTTAAGATGTCTCGTGAAGGTCGTCCGCCCCGGCTCCCTCAGCATATCAGCTTGTGACCTCTTGCAACAACTTAATCCCACGACCTTCACCAGATGCCTTTTCATTAGTTATTATCCACATTCAACGACATAATCGGATTAGAAACGGAATATTGCCAGTTTACAATTATTTAAAGCCATGTTAAATGTGCACAATATTCCGATTGACTGCAAGTATTGCAACGGTTGGGTACGTCATTTCATTTTGCGATTAGTCGTGCACCATTCGAGTAATCCGCAGTTTTTCTCAAATTGGATATTTTCATGCCGCAAAACACAGTAGAACTTGTGGTACAGGAACAAATGATACATATGAACTTGGTTTGCTCGCTAAAAAAAGCGCGGTTGATTTCTCCGAGACGTTTAATTTTATGCCCGGCAAAACTGCCACAACTGTTTATCCATCTATACCAAAGTTGTATCCATCCATATATAGTGCAAGTCTATGCTTCTGGTAAGCTACATACAAACACACCTTGTCAAAAGATGGAACCCAGCAATAGAGCTCACTTTTGGAGAAATCAAGCACAGTATTATGATGATTTTGGTGAGTCACGTGAATAAAATCATCCTTTTTTCTATGTATAAATGTAAATGTGAAAAAAACATCTATTTGTGTGATGACATTGCTCCCTGGTAATCAGAAAATGTACAATATTCTTTCGGATCACTCCAGAAGTCCAATGTTCCATTTCCAATCAGATTATTGCCCTCATGTAAACTGTTTGTACCTTCTTCATTTATTTATACTTTTTTCAATAGTTTTATTTGTATGTCTTTGACGTTGCAGCAGCCAAAATGGACCTTCAATCCCCAAGAAGAGAAAACATATATTCTGGAACCTACTCTCACTTACTGGCCCATTCAAGACCCCGATTATATAAAGTCGATACAGACCCTTAAAGTCGTGGGGAAAGGTGCCAAAGGCTCCATACAGGTATTATTATTAATTCCATATTGACTTCCAAATTGCTTGAATATATATATATATATATATATATATATATATATATATATATATATATATATACCATCCAGACTTTCTGTGCAGAGTTTGTATGTTCTCCCCGTGCTTGCTTGGGTTTCCTCCGGGCACTCCGGTTTCCTCCCACATTCCAAAAACATGCATTTCAGGTGAATTGGCCGGTCCAAATTGTCCCTAGGTGCGAATGAGCGAGAGAGTTGTCTGTCCCCGTGTGCCCTGCGATTGGCTGGCAACCAGTTCAGGGTGTCCCCTGCCCACTGCCCGATGATTGCTGGGATGGGCTCCAGCATCCCCGTGACCCTACTGAGGATAAGCGGTGTAGCTAATGAGATGAGATGAGATATATATACCATACTGAACTAAAAACAATTAAAGAGCATCTTCTTCTGTGGGTCTACTAGTGATGCCAAGAGCCAAGAAGAAATTGTGATAAAGGGCTTTACAAATAACCATGACTTATTTTCCATTCTAAGGCAGTTAAAGAGCTATTGGAAATGGGAGACACACTAGTTGGACGTTCAAAGGCCATCGACGTTCCGCTGGTGAACAACAGCACCTGCTCCATCTCCTTCAAGCTTTCCCTTGAGCAGAACTTACAAGACGAGCAACTTCAACCGGATCTTCAACCCGCAGGAATCGGTATCATACGTTTCCCAATCGAACGTATTGTTGGAGATTAATTATCAAAATGTACCGTTTACCTAATTGTTCGAATTAGTTATCTGACTCCATTAACCAAACGCAATCTTCATTCACCCAACAATTTATGCGCGCTCGTTTCTTGAGGGAAAAATGAACAGGAAAGCCGACATTTTCACACGGGGGCAGATTTATTTTCCCTAACAAAAGAACTAAGTGAACTCCATCGAAAACGGCCGAAGAAGCGACGTTGGAGTCTCTGGGAAGCCTTTTTCTCAAGTCCTTTAGCTTTCTCCTATTGGCCATCTTCTCCCTGAATAATGGTGTGCTGGCTCCTCCCATGGGCATGCCAAGGAAGCCCAACGTGAGCTTCACAATCTCATAGACGAGCGTCTTGATGTCTGGCTTCCACAAAACAACGCCTGTGTCAACCGTCAGATCCTGTTATCTAAATTCCCTAGTCAAAATATTATGCATTTCGAACAGCCTGTCCTGTCATTGAACTAAAGCCCACTCTGTGAAAATCTTGCATTAAACTCAATAAATGTAACTTGTATTCAATCATATGAAATCCTTTATAGTCAAATGTATAAAATCCTTCAATATGCATGTATTTCGAAATGAGCTGTGGGTACTACCACAGCGGCGCAATGAAAATCTCGCCGTTAACGCCCCAGTCTGGATTATGAACCAACCCGAGTGGTGTAAAAGGACTTCATTCATTGAAACAAAACTTTATTGATGCAAATAACGAGCAAAAACACATGTATGAAATCATTAAAATTATGTTTTTATTTTTTTTAGAGATTTTTAGGGTTAGAAATGTGTATTATGATTACACAACTTGAAGGTGCTTTTTTAGCAGCAAGCTTCCCACTATGGAAGACTAAATGACTATTTTGCAAGGTATCTTGACCTGATGGGGCTTGCACAAAGCTCAGCCCCCTCCCCCACTAATTACTAACTCCACTCATGGAAGAATGTATGTACTGGTAGGCAGTGTTCCCTCTAAGCTGTGCGCGTGCGCAATTGCGCACTGCTCGCACATTCTCAGCGCACAAGAAAATCTAGCCAGCGCACAAAAATGAGGGCTCAAAATGACTAATTAAGAAGCGATTTGAGTCAAAGTTACAGTGCATGAAGGTAAAAATACACGGGTTCCCCGACGTTGTGTCCTAAAAGCGGTATTTTGAAGTCGAGTCGAAGGAGAAAGAAGTTGAGTAAAGTTAGTGCAGTTTGTTGAGAAACGGCTTCTTCGGCTCGGCTCACTAAAAGGAACCGGCTCTTCCGGGTCCTAAACGGCTCTTCAGGTTGTTTTTGCTTCTTTAATCCCAACATGACCAAATGTTATGTAAAATATTGCACAAAACGACTTAAAGCAAGGGGGGAATAGAACAAAAAAGAAAAAAATACCAAAATGAAAAAGTAGTGAAAAGCTGAGAAAAAAAAGAAACAAAAGAAAGAGAAAAAAGAAGGAAACATTTAGAAAAAAAACAAAAAAAGAAGAAAAAGAAAAAGAAATGTAGTAAAAAAGCAAATAGAGAACAAAAAGAAAAAAATAACAGCTCGGAAAAAATAAACACAATGAGATTTGTTTTGAAGGAATTTTTAAAAAAAGTAGAAAAAAAACACCGAAAAAAGAAGAAAAAGTTTGTGTTGCATTCAAATAATTTCCAATTATATCAAGTGAATCTTGTTGCCAACATTGTACTTCTACTAAAAATGTGATTAAGTACAGTTCTGTATCTTACAACCGACTAAATAAGCCCCCCAAAAATGTTAATATTATGTGACAAAATATATCAGGAAATAAAAAGAAATATTTGTGAAAGAATTGTAAGAACAAACGACGTTGTACCTTTGCAATAGTACCTGAGTCAATTCATTCAAAAGAGAAAAATAATTTTGCATTGCTGGAAACTCAGCAAAATGTAACGTGATGTCAAGTTTTGGGCATGTTTGATGATTAATTATCTTGCCACACTTGGGATTGTGGTTGCTCACAGTTGTTTCAAGTGTTGCTCACCGACTTTGTGTGAACGCTCAGACCCGTGGAAAATTAGAGGGAACATTGCTGGTAGGTCATGCATCTACGGGCGGAGTACTTACATAAATAACTAGCACCTTTCTTTTAACATTGAAAATCACGCCGAAATTGCAATAATGGTCTAAAAAATCGCAGTTAGGTTATTTCTCAAAATCGCGCACCCTACTATCCAAGCGATAGATCATACTTGTTTAAAGAAAGTGGCTAAAAAATGCCACCAAAGCGACGCCTAACTGCCTGGTTTGATCTTTTCCAGCTCTGCAACTTAACTGTCAAGGGGCAACCGTAGCCTCACGCTCTTCCTTTATGCTTCGTGCAACTTTTCGGCCGGATCGGCAAGCCCAGTACAGATGGACCCTCAGCTATCAGACGCTCAATTGCAGCGGTACACAAAAAACATACCCGCATGTCTTCGCTCCAAGGAAGTGTATTCACCCATTTACCTTTCCCTGTTTTCTTTTGCCAGGTATGCTTCTGGCGCCCCCACAGGCGTTGTGCGAAGTGCGGGGCAAGGGCGTGTTCCCCAGCATGCAGGTGAGCGACGTTTGCAGCGGGGGCGTCGCGGCCTGGCTTAGCAAAACCTACGTTTGGAGACTGCTCTCCGTGGATAACCTCAACCTGCAGCTTCTCTCCATGCCTTCTCTCGTGGAGCACACCTACACAAGCCCCAAAAAGCACAGGTCAAGCCATAGATCACGCATGGATTTTTTTGCAGTATCTTTTAGTGCCTTAGATGGCTCTAGACGTCAAATTTCAATTATTTTCCGTCATGGACCCTCTAGGAAGAAGAAAACCCCTCGCGAGCCCCAAGCTCTCTTCTAGGGGCGTATCACACAATTTTAAGGCACCTCCAGGATTCTAAAATTTTTAAATTCTTTTCCTTAATAATATCAGGACCAGAACGGAGAAAGGACCCACGTGCGTTTCTCTCAGTATTTTTTTGTTTTTTTAATAACTTTTTATTTATTGCACACATTTTGACAGAGGTTTGATTCCTCCATCATACAGCAACACAAACATAAAATATATACAATTGACATACCCATAGATAACAAAAAACAACAACAAATGTTAATAGAATAA
This sequence comes from Urocampus carinirostris, assembly GCF_059441175.1. Classification (NCBI taxonomy): domain Eukaryota; kingdom Metazoa; phylum Chordata; class Actinopteri; order Syngnathiformes; family Syngnathidae; genus Urocampus; species Urocampus carinirostris. The sequence goes on from NC_142362.1 coordinate 6,814,036, forward strand.
ATAAAATAAAAAGTGAGGTGTTTAATCATCAATTAAAAATTGTGTGATAAGCTTCCATCTTTTCTCGAATTGATCTAGTTTCCGTTGAAGTCTTGCAGGGATTTTTTCCATATGTCTTAGTGCTTTAGGTGGCTGTAGACGTCAAATTTCAATTATTTTCCGTCATGCACCCCCTAGGAAGAAGAGAACCCCTTACTAACCCCAATCTCTCCTCTAGGGGCATAGAACACAATTTTAAGGCACCTCCAGTATTCTAAAATTTTAAAATTATTTTCCTTAATGATGTCAGGACCAGAACGGAGACAGGACCCACTTGCGTCAAGTTTCTCTCAGTTTTTTTTTTATTTATTTTTTTATAACTTTTTATTTCTCGCACACATTTTGACAGAGGTTTGATTCCTCCATCATACAGCAACACAAACAAAAAATATATACAATTGACATACCCATAAATAACGAAAGAAACAACAACAAATGTTAATAAAATAAATAAAATAAAACGTGAGTGTTTAGACATCAAGTAAAAATTGTGTGATTAGCTTTCATCTTTTCTCGAATTGATCTAGTTTCAGTTGAAATCTTGCAGTGATATTTTCCATATGTTTTAGTGCCTTAGGTGGCTCCAGACGTCAAATCTCAATTATTTTCCGTCATGCGCCCCCTGGGAAGAAGAAAACCCCTCGCGCTCTCCAAGCTCTCCTCTAGGGGCGTATCACACAATTTTAAGGCACCCCCAGGATTCTAAAATTTTAAAATTATTTTCCTTAATGATGTCAGGACCAGAACGGAGACAGGACCCACTTGCGTTACGTTTCTCTCAGTTTTATTGGAAGAAAGGAAAGGGTTACATCCCACGATCCGGTGATCGCTGGGCACAGGAAGCAGGCTGCTCTGAACGCGGAAGTGGGACTTCCGTGGCGAGCGATGGCGGTGTCAGGAACGGAAAAACGAGTCAGTCGCCGGGACAGGAGAGCAAAAATGTGGTCGGAAACGAGTCGTAAGCCAGGGGAGGAGAGTAGACGTGGTCAGGATCAAAAACGGGTCGAAGACGGGGAACAGACGGGAGCAAAAAACAGGCGGGAGTCAGGGTCGAAAAAGGCTTGTAAACTGAGGTTCGCAGACGGACTGATAACAGGTGACAGAAAGGAGTGGGTTTAAAAAGGGACAGGGAGCCAATCAGAGTCCGAGGCACAGGTGCATCACATCGGTAATCATGACAAATAAAGGAAAGATGAAGATATTCTCCCTGTGCTTGCGTGGCGGGCACTCCGGTTCCTCCCACATTCCAAAAACATGCATGTCAGGTTTATTGGCCGGTCCAAATTGTCCCTGGGTGTGAATGAACGAGTGAATGGTTGTCTGTCTCTGTGTGCCCTGTGATTGGCTGGCAACCAGTTGAGGATGTCCCCTGCCCACTGCCTGAAGATAGCTGGGATGGGCTCCAGCAACCCTACTGAGGATAAGCGGTGCAGATAATGGATGAAGTCTCATTAATAGATTTTGAGGAATAGACAGTTCAGTTTTGTCATAACAATAAAGCAATTGCTCTATATTGAGCTTTTATTTAATTTCAATGGGTCCTTTTATATTGTTTGCATTTTGGCCCTCTCAGGCTTCCATTGCAACCGTTTTCACAGTAAAGTCTTCTGTGTTGTAGTATGCGCAAGTACCCGTCCATCTTAATCAAGGCCATGCTGGACCTCAACTTCGGCGCCGCTCCACAGAAATCTGAACCTTCCACTTTCTGGTTGGTTTTCTACAACCACGGCAGCATTCCTGTCGAGTGGTACGTCGTATTTACTTCACAAATTGGAATCATCGTCAACTGACGTGTACTCATATGAATCTTTTTGAAATTTAGGAGCTTCTTGTTTCCAGATGACCAACAAGTGGAATTCAAACACTGGAGCCAGCGTGAAGAGTTATGCCACAATGAGCTGGAGCAGATGCAGGCATGACTTCATTTTTTACAAGCCCTTTTTAAATTATCGTTAGTAAAGAGAAAATTCAAACGGCTCCTTGAAGAAGAAAGACAGGCTTTGCGGAAATATATATGTCACGTTTGCCATGGTGCCCAATTGGCCCCGCCCGTGTGGCGCCAGCTGCGGCTCGTTGACAGATTGGCTTCCCTTCTATTTAAGCTCAGTGCTCTCACTCACCCTTTGTCAGTCCGTCAGCGAACCTCTGCACCCGCAAGACATGGGTTTCGACTCTGTCCGGTTTCCTGCCTGTGTTTCCTGTCCTGTCCTGTTCTCGTCTATTTTTTCCTGTTTAATATCGATCTTAAGTTTTGTTCCCGTCTAGTTTGTTCTGTTTAATTTTGATATCCAGTTTTGATATTAATCCTGTCCGGTATCGACCCCATCTGTCCGATATCTGCTCGTGCAATTGGTATTGATCTCGTCGGCCTCTGGCTTCCTGTCATTCCACTCCAGACTGCTGCCCGACGTCTTCCGCCCAACGATCGCCGAATCACTGGCGTTTGGGTTGACGTGCATGCCAGCCTATTTCCCGTAAAATAAAAGCTTGTGTAAGAAACGTCACGCATTTGGGTTCTCCTCCTGTTCCTGTTCCTGACAATATGTATTAAAAAAAATCAAAATCAATCAAAGTACTTCTCTAATACGCTAACAAGTTGGCAGCAACTTCCTACTATTGGATCTCACAGGCATCCACATGTGGTAACTGAACAATCACAGGCAAGAAATGACTCAGACGAGGCATTAGTCATGCATTTTGTAAAGCATCTTTTGTTATCTGTAAACAATCGAAAAAATATTGAGTCCCTTGAAAATTTATTAGTTTTTATTGTCAAAGAGGCAAAGAATTAGGGTATGGATGGGTCGTGTATGATGTGGGTCTCTGCCTCCAGAATTTTCTTCACCATGTAGCACGCTGGCCCCTTAAACGCCTGGTCATGGTAAAAAATAGTATGGAAAACTAAGAGAGCAAGACTAAAAACCATTTTGTATTTTCAGTTTATGTTGTCATACCATGTGTTCATGTTCAGTTCCAGTCTAATCCTGAAAAATCCAAGTCAGTGTTTTTGTTTTGGTTTTGATTTTTAACTGTTATTAGCCTAGATGGTAAGGCGCCCGCTTTGAGACTGGGAGGTTCGGGTTCGCGCCCCAGCCGAGTCATTCCTAAGACTTAAAAAGTGGTCGGCGGCGCCCTCTGTTGGCTGCGGCTGCATCGGCTCGCTACAACGGGTCAGGTGCAATCGACATTTCGTTCTGTGTACATTGTTACACAGAATGACAATACAAGGAAATTATTATTATTATTATTATTATTGTCATAACACACATTTTTGGGGAACAATTTTACCAGATATTGAAAGTTTGTCTTTTTTTGATAGCCAAAATAACAAAACAAACAAAATCCCAGGCGGCCTGTATGATACTTGGTCAACATAAGGTTGATATGCAAACTTGTAATCGTAAACTTTTAAAAAAATGTCACGGTTGCCATGGCGCCCAATTGGCCCCACCCGTGTGGCGCTAGCTGCGGCTCATTGACAGATTGGCTTTCAGTCTATTTAAGCTCAGTAGTCTCACTCTTTGTTTGTCAGTCAGTCAACAAACCTCTGCCCCGCAATAGGTGGGTTTTGACTCGGTCCTGTTCCTGTTGGTATTTCTTGTCCGGTATTGTTCCCGTTTGTTTTTGTCCTGTTTAATATCGGTTTTTAGTTTCGTTCCCGTCTATTTTTGTCTTGTTTATTATTCCCTCCAGTTTTTGTTCCCGTCTAGTTTGTCCTGTTTATTTTCGATATCCTGCTTCATTATCCTGTCTATCCTGCTCTGTCCGGTATCGACCCCATCTGTCCGATATCAACTCGGGCAATTGGTATCGATCTCGTCAGCCTCTAGCTTCCTATCATTCCACACCAGACTGCTGCCTAACATGCATGACTCCCCATTTCCCATAAAATAAAAGGCTTGTGTGAGAAACGTCACGCGTTTGGGTCCTGATCCTGTTCTTGACAAAAAATGCTTTCCTACAGGTTGCAGAGCTTTTCAGTGTGTTCCCACTTTCAGGAAACCTGCTTTCTGGACAGCAGAAATCAGTACAGCTCAGCTACAGGTAAGAGATCAATGTGCTGATTTTTGATTGTTTTATTTTTATATTTTCAATATGTGTATTTTAAATGATTATTTACAATTTTAGCGTACATTGCATACAATTATAAATATATGACCAAATAAATTTTACTGTATATATATATATATATATATATATATATATATATATATATATATATATATATTATTTACCAGGTTGTCCTTCGTTGCATGCAAAAATACTTACAGAACAAAACACGAAAGTCAGAAGGAGAATATACGACCTAATACATTTTTATTTTGCTGATGGTAGATACATATGTTAATTATGATACAGTAACATCTCGTTTATTCCTCTTCGAATCTGTGAAGTAGAAACCTTTTTTTTTTTTTTTAATCACTTTTATACAATTAAATACTGTAATACACTAATACCAAAGAACAAACTCTTTTTTTACAGGCTCAAGTGTTGTTTAATAAATAAAAGTACTGCATAAACGTTTTCTTAGTTAGTTTTGTACAAACAACTACTGTACCGTCAAGCAATGGTAAAATGGGAAATTGTTTAGCCAATCTAAATAAAGAACACAATGCATTAGGCAAACACGTGGAGAAACAGTATAAAGTAAACCGCATTATAGAAAGGGATTACTGTAATTATTTTCTTCTAAAAATATTGACCGCTAGAGGGCCCTATTGTCTAATGCAAACGAAAACCAATGCCAAATGATCACTGCCTTAGCTGCCAGTCAAACATGGCGCCAACTCCTAGGTATGGATTCTACTGTTTTTTTTAATAAAAGTTAATTTCCCTTCGGCGATGAATAAAGTATCTATCTATCTATCTATTGGTTCATGATTTTTTTTTTGCCTAGTATTCAAATCAATGTTTTGTCTTTTTACTGAATGAAAGTTTTTTTTGTGCCACTAAGAGGCACTAAATATTACACACTGTCCCTTTAAATGAGCAACTCTTTATTCCAAATGGGTAAGATTTTACCTGTTTATATGACGGTGTGTATTTTCTGTAGCACTATTTAAATACTCTATAGCAAAACGTTTCATTGGGTGTTTTTGTATTCTATCTTTATTTTATTATTTTATTTTTCAACACAAGGTTACTGCTGGACATGTGAATTTCCCTACAGGGATAAATTATCTATCAATCTAGACATCTATCTAGACAGCTATCTATCTATCTAGACAGCTATCTATCTAGACAGCTATCTATCTAGACCTCTATCTATCCATCTAGAGTCTAGATGGATAGATAGATGTCTAGACATCTATCTAGACATCTATCCATCTATCCAGACATCTATCTATCCAGACATCTATCTATCTAGACCTCTATCTATCTATCTAGACCTCTATCTATCTATCTATCTATCTATCTATCTATCTAGACATCTATCTAGACATCTATCTAGACATCTATCTAGACATCTATCTAGACATCTATCTATCTAGACATCTATCTATCTACAGTAATCCCTCGCGGTTAATGGGGAGCAAAACCACCCGCCAAAAGTGAAAATCCGCGAAGTAGCGACGTCCCTTCAAAAATGCTTAAAAAAATACTTTTTAAAAAAAATATTATTTTATTTTATTATTATTACTTTTTAGACCCGCGAAGCTCTGAACCTGCGAACGTGGAACCGCGAAGTAGCGAGGTCCCACTCTATCTATCTATCTATCTATCTATAGTAATCCCTCGGTTATCGCGGTTAATGGGGAGCAAAACCACCCGCGAAAAGTGAAAATCCGCGAAGTAGCAACACCCCTTCAAAAATGCTTAAAAAATTTTTACTTTTTAAAAAATTATTATTATTAATTTATTTTATTATTATTATTTTTTAGACCCGCGAAGTAGCGAGATCCCACTCTATCTATCTATCTATCTATCTATCTATCTCATTAGCCGTACCGCTTATCCTCAGTAGGGTCGCGGGGGGGCTGGAGCCCATCCCAGCAATCATTGGGCAGTGGGCAGGGGGACACCCTGAACTGGTTGCCAGCCAATCGCAGGGCACACAGGGACAGACAACTCATTCGCTCATTCACACCTAGGGACAATTTGGACCGGCCAATTCACCTGAAATGCATGTCTTTGGAATGTGGGAGGAAACCGGAGTGCCCGGAGGAAACCCACGCAAGCACGGGGAGAACATACAAACTCCGCACAGAAAGTCTGGAGCTGGATTTGAACCTACGACAGGTTCCCATGACATGAACTGTGCCGCACAAGCGCTAACCACTGCGCCGCCGTGCTGCCCCTATCTATCTATCTATCTATCTATCTATCTATCTATCTATCTATCTATCTATCTATCTATCTATTGGCACAAAACATGGAATAAGAAGACAGAAGAAAAGTTTGACGTGCGGTCAAGACCACAACTCGAGTGCCATGACAATGAGATCATGAAACATAAAGCTGGATCAATAACTACTTCCAACTGAACAAAACATGAAAAGACGACATTACTAGATATGTATTCACATGTGGATAGAACAATAACAAGAGTGCCATGATGACGAGATCATCAAATATAATGCTGGATCAATAATTAGTTCCAACTGAACAAAACATGAAAGAACGACATTATAGGATATGTATTCACATGTGGATAGAACAATCACGAGAGCGCCATGATGACAAGATCATGAATTATAATGCTGGATCAATAACTAGTTCCAACTGAACAAAACATGAAAGGACGACATTACAGGATATGTATTCACATTTGGATGGAACAATAACGAGAGTGACATGATGACGAGATCATGAAATATAATGCTGGATCAATAATTAGTTCCAACTGAACAAAATATGAAAGGATGACATTACAGGATATGTATTCACATGTGGATAGAACAATAACGAGAGTGAACGATGACGAGATCATGAAATATAGCGCTGGAACATTAAACTGGCTCTAACTGAACAAAACATTAAAGAAACCCGGGGGTCTGGTCTTTTTACAGCCATACAGTTGCTGGGACGCATCAGTTGCCGATTATATTGAAAATCGCACATGGAAGAGAAATCTTGGTGAGCACAAAGTAACTTTCATCTTTTTGTACCTGAAAGAAACTTAAAGTTGTTGTTTTTTGTTGTTCTACTTTTCCCCGACAGCTAAACTTTCAAGGGGTAACGGTGGAGCAAGAGAAACCTCATCTGTATTTTTTATCCAGACATCATGTTTTTACTCCCATCATGATTGGTGGGCTGACACCTCCAATGCAGGTAGGGGCGGATATCATTTTTAAATTATTTATGTCCCCCTTTTTTTATATTTTTAAAGAGTGATATTAAAAGTAATTGAAATTAAATATAATAATCAAACCAAAGGTACATTCTTATATAGTTAAACACACATATTTAGAATACTTCTTGTTATTTTACTATGTACTCATTTTGGGACGCCTAGTTTTCTCTATTAAGTGTGTCTTAACAATACCTAACTGAGTTCAAAGAGCCTTTATACGTTGCCCCAACCGCACCTAACTACCTTGAACTCACTTTTATTATCAGTGTTCCGGCCATGGAGTGCATTTGACTGGAGGGAAGGAGGAATAGGGGGGAGGAGAGTGATTTCATGCTTAAAGTTGCGGTTTTCTGTTATTCCAAGTTAAAAATGGTGATAGTAAGAAAAGGACTGTTTCAAATTCAGTCCAATTGCCAAACCCAACTAAAGTTGTAGACTACACCTTTAAGTTTGCTAAGCTTTTTTTTTTCTATAATAATGTCTTTCCAATTTTGAAGAATATTAGTTTAAATATTTTGTCAGGATCATAACAGGAAACAGGACCCACTCGCGTAACGTTACTCACAGTTTTATTGGGGGAAAAAGATAGGAGCGCACACTCCATCCGGAGATCGTTGGTCGCGGGGTGTAGGCGGCTCAGAAGCGGAAGTGGGACTTTGTTGGCGAGTGCTGACGGTGTCGAGAACGGAAAAAGTCGAAATCACACAGATCGTGACGGGAGAAAAACAAGAGCAAAAACACAGGAAAAACGGAGATTCGCAGGCGACTGTCAGGACAGCGTTTAAATACTGACAGGGAGCCAATCCGTCAACGAGCTCCAGCTGGCGCCCTCGGGCGGGGCCAATCGGGCACCATGGCAACCGTGACAGAAGCTGGCTCCACACGGCTTGGGCCAATTGGGCGCCATAGCAACCGTTACATATTTTTTTAATTTATTTTGGAACTAAATTAATTTAAATTCTTATTTTGCTCATCATACCATATTTTAATTTATTTTAGGAGTCAAATATTACTAACAAATTTCAGAGAACATGCATACTCCGCACCAGGAGGCTGTGGTAGCTGGAATTGAACTCTGGTCCTCCGTACCATGGGGCTTTGTGCTAACCACCCATCCACCATGTTGCCTTAAAGATAATTCAACAATCGGCTGTATAGGTGTACGGTATACTAACGTTACTTGCCAAACCATGAATTTCACTCCAAATGACTAAATCCAATGAAATCTTATCCCCGTTGTCACTTTTACCGGCAAACAACTCCCTTGACTTGGGAGGTAGAAGATGCACTGCTTCCACGGTTGCCATGGCGCCCAATTGGTCCCGCCCGTGTGACGCCAGCTGCAGCTTGTTGACCGATTGGCTCCCTGTCAGTATTTAAGCCCTGTCCTGTCAGTCCCCTTTTGTCAGTCCGTCAGCTAATCTCGGCAAGCCCTTTTTCGCCTGTCCCATTTTTTTCCTCCTGTTTGTCTCCTGCTAATATCTGTTTTGATCTCGACCAAGTCTGCTCTCCCGTCCTGAATTATGACCTGTTTTGATCTCGACCACGTCTACTCTCCTCTCCTGGCTTTCGACTTGTTTCCGATCCCGACCAAGTATTTGCTCTCCTATCCCGGCTACTGACCTGTTTTTTCCGCTCCTGACATCACATATTCTATTCTATTCTATTCTATTCTATTCACTTCCGCATTCAGAGCGACCTGCTCCCCGCGAACAGCGATCTCCGGATCGTGTGTGCAATCCTTTCCCTTCTTCCCAATAAAACTGAGAGAAACGTATGCAAGTGGGTCCTGTCCCTATTCTGGTCTTGACACCTTCTGCTTCTACGTCGCTTACCCTAAACTCACGGTCATCTCCGCTTTTCACTAACCACAAACTTTCTCTCAACTGCTTTATTAGCGTTTTCGGCTGCATATTTCGATATTTGCAGCTCATAATCTGCAGAATATAATTTTCTTTTTTGTGCTATTTGTGTCCTGCCCCTTCTCAGTTTTTTTTTATAAATAACCAGCAATGTTGACATTATCAACACAGGCCTAAAGCTCCCTCTTTTGGTTTTGGCATGAAAACAACATGTGAAATGATATGATAATGTTTTAATAATTTCACATTTAAGGTTGAGTGCGTAAATAAAAAGTGAAATTACATAATAATGTGTTACTAATTTCACATATAAGTCACATCAGACTATAACCACAGGGCAAACTATTATAAAAAGGAAAAAGTCAGAAGATTTTAAAAAAAAAATATTATTTGATTACGACTGGGGCAGCACGGCGGCGCAGTAGTTAGCATGTGTGCGGCACAGTTCTGAGGTCATGAGATCGAACCTCCTGTATGAAGGGGCGTTTTCTTTTCTTCTTTGTCTTTGTCCTACCCGTTGTGACTTAAATAAAACACAGTATAGGGGGGAAGGGCTCCAGAGTGAAGGAACGCGGCCAGAGAGACGAACGCGGGTAAATTCCTCCTCTCCTGGCTCCTCCCCCTCTCCAACTGGCAGTTGTAAAAAGTCTAATGCCTGGTCGATTTTAGACCCCACATAATGAAAAACGTACAACTGATAAGGTAATACTAACTATAAATGAATTAGATTTTTATTTATGTATTCATTGATGTTTATACAAAAACATAATAGCACCAAAACATTTGCATGAAATGATTACGACGGTTTGAACGGAATTCTTCTGTTTCGCAGACGTACGACCTTTACAACGGCGGTGACGTTCCGGTGCGTTACGAAGTGGACGCCGGCGTTTTGTCGCAATTGCAGGAGGACAATTTTAACCAACCGCTGCTGAGTTGCCTCAACCCAGTAGGTGTGGTCTTACCTGGGAAGATGGCCAAACTGGAGTTCATTTTCTCTCCGCTGGAGGCAAAATTGCATACTGTACGTACCTCAAAAGCATAAACAGTGTAGAGCACTTTCCTGAAAAACAGTAATTAGTTACAGTTGCTAGTTACATTATTTTGTCACAAACCAGGAACGGAGACAGGACCCAATTGAGTTCATTTGACTCTAGACATCTAGTCCCTGCATCCACGATCCGATGATCGTCGGTGATGGGTTGCAGATAGCAGGAACGCAAAAGTGGCACTTCCGTGTCAAGCGAGGGTAGTTGTTGACAGCGAAAAAAAAGGGGCGATGACCTGGGCGGAGGAGCAAAACCGAAACGGGTCCAGAAAAGAGGTCGGCAACAGGTATCAGGCAGGAAACAAGGCAAAACCAGTTTGATGGCCAGGACAGGGGAGCAAAAGCAGAAACGGGTCCAGAAAAAGGTCGGCAACAGGTATCAGGCAGGAGAACAGGGCAGGATAGAGTCAGGAGTCAAAAGAGCTGGCCTTGCTTGTAGCTACGGTTTATAGACGATCCGACAAATAATGACAGGAAGGCGGGGGTTTAAAAAAGAGGAAGCAGCCAATCAGCGTCCACGGCCAAAGAAGCAGACTCAGGTGCATCAGTAATCGTGACATTTTTAAACACTTATTCAGTTACCCCCTCTAAATCACTCACACCAAAATGTAGCATGTTACTCTGAAAGTAACCAGTTAAGAATTATCATATACACTCACAAAGAAGTCGAACCCCTAAAACCATCTTAAAATAGCCACATAATAAAAAATAGAAGAAAACATATACAACAATCTTTGTAAGCAGTAGCTTGCAAACAAACACTTAACCGAGACACTCCATATCCATTTTGTCTCTGGGCTTCAAACCAGTCAAAGATCTCCTCTATTTCTGGTTACTGCCCAAGATATTTTCCTTTTTTTCTCCAGTATTGCAAAAATAATTTTATAATTAAAAGGACCAAAATTCAACGGGGCGTGATCGGAGATCGGAAGCAAGTCGGGCAGCTGGTACGGGAGAACGGAGCGTGGTTGGAGATTTGAAGCAAGTCGGGCAGCCAGGACGAGAGACGGAGCGTGGTCGGCGATTGGAAGCAAGTCGGGAAGCCGGTACGGGAGACGGAGCGTTTTCGGAGATCAGAACAAGTCGGGTAGCCGGGACAAGCATGAAGCCAGAGATCGATACAGGAAACGGAATCAGGCAGGATATGGGTAGCTGGGACAGAAGAACGGAGTCTGGATCGGGGATCGATACAGGAAACAGAATTAAGCAGGAATCGGGTAGCCGGGGCAGGAGAACGAAGCTTGGATCAGGGATCGATAGAGGAAACGGAATCAGGCAGGATATGGGTAGCTGGGACAGAAGAACGGAGTCTGGATCGGGTATGGATACAGGAAACATAATCAGGCAGGATTCTGGTAGCCGGGGCAGGAGAACGAAGCTTGGATCAGGGAACGATAGAGGAAACGGAATGAGGCAGGATATGGGTAGCAGGCACAGGAGAATGGAGCTTTGATTGGGGATCAATACAGGAAACAGAATTAGGTAGGATACGGGTAGCCGGGACAGGAAAACGGAGCTTGGATTGGGGATCGATACAGGAAACAGGTTGGGATCAAAATGGGAGCCAGAATCAAAAGTGCTTGCCTTGCTTGCGCTGAGGTTTGCTGACGGACTGACAAGGAGTGAACGAGAATGACATGCTTAAATAGGAGGATGACTAATTAGGGAACGAGTGGCAGCTGGGGCTGAAAGAGTGAGCGCAGGTGAGGGCAATTGCCAAAACATGGCACACTTCTTGAAAAACACTGTATTTCACTATAAACAACATTTTATCTGTAGGAAAACAGAATAACGGTGCATTCCTAGTGATGCTCTTTCCCTTTTGTGGCTTGTGTATCACCAGGTAGACATTCCTATTCACGTGCAACACGGGGAAACAACCGTGGTCAGATTCGACGCCTGCGGCTTGGAGACCCAAAGAGACGTGTCCTCAAGCACCGATACCAAACCGGCCCCCGCTGTGCGGAGGATACCCATTCCCGGCCAGGTGAGAAAGGAAACTTTTGGGTTTCATTGTTAAAAAATGCGACGTTCCCGGCATTTTTGCAGACGGCGTTCCTCTCGGAAGACAAGATCTCGCTTGGCGAGATCCCGGTGTGCTCGCAGTCCTCCAGAATCCTTTTTCTCACCAATGTGTCCCTCAAAGAAGTTTTCTACAAATGGTGTTTGACTCAGGTGAGGGAACCCGCGCATGCTACAAATTCGGCACCAGACCATACGTTGGGTTCTGTTTGGGTTTGGTTTAAGGTGATCCGGATCCAGCCTAAGCAAGGCCTTCTTCGGCCGGGTGAAAGTATCATTTGTGTGCTGACTTTTATGGCAACTGACTTTCCCACCATTCATCATCTGGACATCATCTGTCAGGTACCTTTCTTCATCCATCCATCCATCCATTATCTGCACCGCTTATCCTCAGTAGGGTCGCGGGGGTGCTGGAGCCCATCCCAGCTATCTTCGGGCAGTGGGCAGGGGACACCCTCTACTGGTTGCCAGTCAGGGACAGACAACTCACTGGCTCATTCACACCTAGGGACAATTTGGACAGGCCAATTAACCTGACATGCATGTTTTTGGAATGTGGGAGGAAACCCATGCAAGCAAAGGGAGAACATGCAAACTCCACACAGGAGGTTGGATCTCATGACCTCAGAACTGTGCTACGAACGTGCTAACCACTGCGCCGCCGTGCCGCCCTTCATATTCATTTTTATTTTTTTAATGTTTTTTATTCTATTATTAAGAAACTCTAATATATTATTGCACTATTAATTTCTGATTATTTCCAGCATTACAATTTTTTTTCTTATTTTAATATTGTATTTTAAAAACATACAATGTTTTTCATTATGTTAGCACTAGAGAGATCTTTCTGTTTTCTCTGTTAGCGGGGACAAGTGAAAATCATTGAATTAGGCACCCCTTCAGAAATGCACCCAAGGGGTAAACTTACTTCGAGCTGATGTCATTTCCGACTGAGAGTATACAAAATAACAACTATAGATCTACAAATTGCTGTTGAATAACCTGTTTTCTTCTCATTCTGCAAAATAAAATGAAATTGGAGGACTTCTACTATCAGTGTAAGAAAGCAATTTAGAGAGCGGCTGACAAGCTGTGCGCTAGCATCAGGTACCCTCGCCACTGAGTGGTTGGCTAGTTGCGCACTAGCATCGGGTGTCCTCAAATTAAGACAACTCTCTGCGCAGATTTAAAACACAACGGTCCCAAATGTAGTGGTTTCCCATAAATTGTATCTCAAGGGCATCCGTTTAATGGGTTATGGATATGGCGTTGTTGAAATACGGGTTCCGCGGGGGTAGCTTGTGAGCGTAGTGTAGCTTAGCTGTAGAAATACCCCGGACCAGCAGCATCGCTCTCGCCTTCTCCCTGAAGCTGCCTCAGTCGTTTCCTCGAATCCGATAATAATCCACAGAGCACCCACTAATAGTTAGCATTTCTTTGCGCTCTTCTGAGAAAAAGTCAGATTTAATTGATTAATTTATTTTCAATGTAACAATCCGCTAAAAGCTAGGGGTCGCTCTGCTTCCCGGTTTGGTTTGGGAGGCAGCGCCGGCCCACTGTTTGGCTGACAGCATACACTAGCCTATCAAAGTCGCACACACAGACAGTCACATCCACCCAACGCAGATCGCAATCCCTAATCTGTCCCCGCTGTCTGCTTTCTATCGGAACACTATACACGAAACAATGACGTCAATGACAATAAAGTCAAGTCATGTTTATTTGTAAAAATAACTTAACGTACATACTTTTTGCAAAGATAAAAGAATGATTGTACTCATATTGTTATTTAATTTATGCAAGTACTGTTTTTTTGTAAGTATTGCATTCAAATTCTATTGCAGCTGACGGAGCAAGCGGCCTTGACACAGTACTGGGACTCCCTTCAGCATTGGGAGCAGGAGCGGGAACGCCAACAACACGAATTCACCATCACGGAGCGCGACCTGGGAGAGATCCGACAACCCCGAATAGACAAGGTCGCACCGCATCAATAACGTCACACGTTTAAGTCCAACCAGACTACATTAATAACATGACTTTTTTGTCACAGTTGCCCACATCCCTCCCCAAAGAACTACCGCTAGGAAAACATAAGGTAATAGTTTGACTCCTGTTAGGTTTAAACTTTAGTAGACACTCAAAATAAGGAGAAAAGACATCAATGGATTTTGAACTCACAAGGAGGACATGGAAAGAAGCTTTCAGAAATGGAATTCCGCTTTAAGGCACTCCCCTGAGTCTTTTCTTTTTATTTAATCTTCAAGGTTACAAAAAACAGATCAGCCCTAAGGGGTGTGGCAATCAAAGAACAGCTACATGCCTAACCAGAACCAAATTTCAGGCAAGGTCAGGCCTTATATTTTTTTTACATTCATGTCGGTTCATGCTTCTCTCTCCCTGAATCATTTTGCACACCCACTTTTTTGTTTTTTATTTGTTAAAAAAAGTTTAAAATTTGCATGTGTGTTCCACTTCATGATTGTGTCCCATTTATTGTTGATGCTTCACAAGAAATAACAGTTTTATATCTTTATGTTTGAAGTCTGATATGTGGCCAACCATTACAAAAAAAGTTCAAGGGGGCCAAATAGTTTCGCAAGCCACTGTACATCACCTCTCCTCCTCCCTAGTCCTCTCGATTAAAATGTGGAATTTGGAGTTTTTCTTCGCGCTCGGTCTTGTAAATCAAGTTAATTTGTCGGGCTCGGGTTGAGTCGAGCTTTAATAACCGTCGGTTTGGGTCAGGTCAGGCTGGACTATTTTAGGCCTGTTCTCACGACTGCTCTGTATTTGCCAAATAAATAAAAACACAATTATCTTTGAAATTAAATATTGCAGTGTGTGTCCTTTCAGGTTCTTCCGCCCATTTGCAGCAGAGTGGCACGGGCAGAGCAGCGGGCACAGGCGGAGGCAACCAAAACATCCAAACGGCCCACGCCACCTCAACCCACATTAGTGCACCTGGAAGTAACTGCACGCTCTTACCGGGCACAGGAATACCTCCGATACTTTCCTGACCGCTTCAATACTCGCTTCAGGTGGGTGAACCTTTGGAAGACATCAGGAATTTGCAATACAGTGGTACCTCTTGTCGGGAATTAACATCAAAATGTATTGTTTACCAAATTGTTCGAATGAGTTATCTGACTCCATTAACTAAACACAACCTACATTCACCCAACAATTTATGCGCGCTCGTTTCTTGAGGGAAAAGATGAACAGGAAGCCGACATTTCCACACGGGGGCAGATTTTTTTTCCCTAAAAATTTAACTAAGTGTATTCCATCGAAAACGGCCGAATTAGCGTCGTTGGAGTCTGTGTGAAGCCTTCATCTGAAGTCCTTTAGCTTTTTCTTCTTGGCCATCTTCTCCTCACATAATGGTGTGCCGGCTCCTGCCATGGGCGTGCCAAGGAAGCCTCCCCTGGACTTCACCATCTCGTCGAAGAGCGTTGCGATGTCTGGAATACTCAAAACAACACCGAGCGTTTCTACGTCATCAGGGCCTTTCTGCGTCTGGATGTGCTGATTATCTTATCAGCCTTATGTCCCGTTCCCGCCGTTCCTGTAAACAACATTTTCTACCAGGGTGCCCTGACCTCGCACCATAGCCCAGCTAGTGAATATCTTTTGCATTAAATGTAATTTGTATTCGATTGTATAAAATCCTTTATAGTCAAATGTATAAAATCCTTCACTCTTCATACGAGTTTAAATCGTTCCGGGATCGTGCTTGTAGCTCGAATTGTTGGTGTAACGAGCGACCTTTCCCCATAGGAAATCATTAAAAACTAATTCATCCGTTCCCGACCACCCATAAGCATCCAAGTGATTCCTAAATAGCAATAAAACACATCTTCCTGATCACTAAAACACGTTCGAATAACAAACAAAAAAAAATACAGTAATAATAAATAACATAATGTTAATGAAGTAAAAGGTGGGTTTTATTATGAGATCCATAGTGAACTCATTCGCTCATTCACACCTAGGGACAATTTGGACCGGCCAATTAACTTGACATGCATGTTTTTGGAATGTGGGAGGAAACCGGAATGCCCGGAGGAAACCCACGCAAGTACGTGGAGAACATGCAAACTCCTCACAGGAGGTTCAACATCTAACAATATTCGTAAGGAAATTTAAAAAAAAACCCATCTCATATCGCCCATTTCAGTTCTTATTCAGATCGTCTCGGTGACTGGTAGGAGACAACAACGTCACCGTAGATTGCTAATATTGTCGCGGTATTCTACATAGTCTGTCTTTCTGTGAGTAAATAGTAAGTGTAAGGTTTATTATCGCTTAATAAGGGGAAATGCAATCATGATAAGGGACGCAATTGGCTGATGTTGACAGGTAAAAGATTGAGAGACTGTTGATAATATGTAACTCTTACAGTACACTTAAAATTAAAGTTACTGTAACTTTAAACGAACATGCATTGAAAAGATTGTTACTGCGTAATTTTTTATTTTTTATATTTTGGCCTGCGGTAGTTTGCATGCACAAACTGGACAACCTGATGCTGGCAGTAAGCCGTCACGAGCGGCGAGTAGTTTTAAGCGGTCCCTAGTGGTAGCCGCTGGGATTGCTCATGAACTGGATTTCGTGAATTGGCTCGTATAAAGAGGTAGCACAGTTTTAACGAAATGAAATGTGAGTTTATTATGAGCACTTCTCTGGCGTGTCCTATTCTTCATGCTATTCAAATTCAAAGGCAATTTTATTTGTCAATTTCTTCAGATGTACCTAAAACCAAAATTACGTTTCACACTAAAATAAAGAAACATAAAAGTGAGCTTTAGGCTAATACGTACATAATACAACTGACAGACAGGAGACACATCATACTGTGAAATATTGCAAACAGCACCAGCAGCAGTAGTACTAATATAGGTAAAGGTAAAATGTAAAATAGGTAAAAGAATAAGCAAGGAGCAGGTGTGTGCAAGTTAATATGGAGAGGTAATTATTCTTCTTAGTCATGAATGTTGATTTATTTCAGTAGTCTTACTGCCTGGTGGGTGAAGCTGTTAGTGAGCCTTGTAGTGCGGGAGCGGAGGGTTCCTGTATCTCTTTCCAGAGAGCAGGAGGCAGAACAGTGTGCTGGGTGGCTTGCATCATTGGCAATAGAGATGGCTTTGCGGGTGAGGTGGGTGGTGTAGATGTCTTGCAGGGAGGAAAGTGCTACACCAATTTCCTTCTTGGCTGTTCTGCCAATGCGTTGTAGGCAATGTTCCCTCTAAGCTGTGCGTGTGTGCATCTGCGCATTACCCAGAGCTTTTCCGCGCACAATAAAATCTAGCCAGCTCACAAAAATCAGGGCTCAAAATTGCTGATTAGGAAGCGAATTAAGTCAAAGTTACAGTGCATGAAGGTGAAAATACACGGGTTCTGCTGACGTTGTGTTCTAAATGCGGTATTTTGAAGTCAAGGTCAAGTTGAGTAAAATCAGTAGAGTTTTTCGAGAACCGGCTTCTTCGGCTCGGCTCACTAAAAGGAAATTTCGGGTCCTAAACGGCTCTTCAAGTTGTTTTTGCTACTTTCATCCCTATATGACCAAACATTATGTAAAATTATGCACAAAATGACTTAAAGGAAGGGGAAAAACACAAAAAAGAAAAAAATACCAAAATGAAAAAGTAGTGAAAAGCTAAGAAAAAACCCCCAAAAGGAATTGGGGCGGCAGTAGCTCAGGAGGTAGAGCGATCGTTTTAGGATTAAGGGATCCCAGTTCGAATCCCGGCTTGTCCGTGTTACATGCCGAAGTGTCCTTGGGTAAGACACTGAACCCCCAATACCCCCAATAAGCAGGTTAGCGCCTTACATGGCTGCACAGATCACGGCCGCTATTGGGAAATGTGAAGCACAATGTAAAGCGCTTTGGGAAGTCATTGACTTGAAAAGCGCTATATAAATGCAGATCATTTCATTTCATTTCATTTCAATAGAAAAAAGAAGGAAAAATTCTGGGAAAAAAAACTGAAAAAAAGAAAAGAAAGAAACAAAGGAAAAAAAAGTAAATAGAGAACAAAAAGAAAAAAAGTAACAGCTAGGAAAAAATAAACACAATAAGATTTTTTTTAAGGAATTAAAAAAAAAATAGAAAAAAAACAGGGACAAAGAAGAAAAAGTTCGTGTTGCGTTCAAATAATTTCCAATTATACCAAGTCAATCTTGTTGCCAACATTGTACTTCCACAAAAAAATGTGATTAAATACAACTGTGTATCGTACTACTACGACTTAGTTGCCACACTTGGAATTATGGTTGCTCACTGTTGTTTCAAGCGTTGCTCACCGACTTTGTGTGAACGCTCAGACCAGTAAGGAAAATTACAGGGAACATTGGTTGTAGGTGCAGCTCCTGCCCCTACAGTGATGCAGCTGGAAAGGATGCTTAAGGATGCTTTTAATGGTCTCGCCGTTTCATAAATAAAAAAATCTAGTATGTCGTAATTGTGTCTGTCTAGAAGTGCTTGTATTTAGAGTTAGGAGCGTATGCTGAAAGTAATTGGGTGGTATCCTGTTTTTGCCATCAGGTGCTTCCAAAGCGTCAAGCCTCTGAGGCCTGACTCAATGATGCAGGAGGGGCGCCCGGCGCAGACTTTGGGCCCAGAGCGCCACTTCCTCGAGCATGTCATCACCTCAGTCATCAGGTAATTTCCTTCTTCCTCTACAGGTACTGGAATTAAATATTAAAACGTATCATTTACCAAATGGTTCGAATTAGTTATCTGACTTCATTAACCAAACACAACTTACATTCACCCAACAATGCGCGCTCGTTTCTTGATGGAAAAGATGAGCAAGAAAAGCCGACATTTTCACACAGGGGCAGATTTAATTTCATTAACAATGGAACTAAGTGTACTCCATCGGAAATGGCCGAATTACCATAAATTCCGGACTATAAGCCGCTACTTTTTTCCCTAACTTTCAACCCTGCGGCTTATTCAGTGATGCGGCCAATTTATGTCATTTTTCTAACGGCCGCTAGCGGCGCTCGCGTGTTGCTACCATTAACTGCCTTGACAAAGCTATATTATTATTATTAAAGCTTTGAAAACTCTCTCGGTGTACCCTCTTTCTTTGTAAATATATGTAACCCATGTATAATATGTATTTGCAACTGTATATTTTTGTAATGTATTTATTTGTATTTATTTTAGACACTTATTCTGATATGTTTTGCACGGGTGAACGAAAAATGAGGGGCGGAACAAACGTGGGGTGCCGAGTTTAAGTGGGGACCGTTAAAGGTGAGGGACAAACAAGGAAAGAAGAGGGGGTTAAAAATTGTTTAAAGAAAAAGGAGTTGCGTGAGTAAATGTGTTCATCTGATATATTTTTCCCACCCTTACCTTTGGAAATATACACTTTTTTCCTTGGATTACTTTCAACGGGACCCGGACTCTGCAGGTCTGCATCGAACCTTAAGTACCGGTATCATTTTCCGTTCATTTTGCCGGCTGTGATTTTTGGACTGTGGACTTTGATGAAGGACATTGATGCCAAGTCCTTAGCTTGGCCTTGATGCTAGGTCCTTAGCTTGGCCTTCTTGGCCTTGCTTGGCCTTTTGATGCTAGGTCTTTAGCTTGGCCTCTTTGATTTTTGCAATCCGGAGATGGAATAAGAGCTTGCTCTGTCCACTCCACGCATCGGCCCGGTATTGCAGTACCTCCGGGAACGGTGCATTCGCAATGATCGCAGCAAGGCTTTAGGGCTAGGACCTTAGCTTGGCCTTTTGGCTGAG
Organism: Urocampus carinirostris; assembly: GCF_059441175.1. Taxonomy (NCBI): domain Eukaryota; kingdom Metazoa; phylum Chordata; class Actinopteri; order Syngnathiformes; family Syngnathidae; genus Urocampus; species Urocampus carinirostris. Next base: position 6,834,062 of record NC_142362.1, read on the forward strand.
AGTAAGTGTCCCGGCTCCTAGGCTTTGTAGCGTATTATGAACTGACCGATAACGGATAATGGATAATGAATAACGAAGATAGATCAATAACCCTTAAAAACCCCAAAACCCCATTTAGTTTCAATCGCGGGACTTGAAGTCGGGTTTGGGTTAATTTTGTGTTTGTGTTACATGTTTAAATGTGGGCGCATGCGGCTTATATACAGGTGTGGCTTGTGTATGTACAAAATCGGTTTTCCTCTCATAATGTGGTGGGTGCGGCTTATAATCAGGTGCGCTCTATAGTCCGGAATTTACGGTAGTTGAATTAGTGTCGTTGGAGTCTCTGGGGAAACCCTCTCTTCAAGTCCTATCGCTTCTCCTCTCGGCCCACGTCTTTTTGCAAGATGCTGTGCCGGCTCCTCCCATGGGCGTGCCAATGAAGCCCCAACGTGAGCTCCACCACCTCGCCGCGATGTCTGGAAAACTCAAAACAGCGGAGAGTGTTTCTCATAACCATGCCTGCCGTCCTCCGTCATCAGGGCGTTTCTGCGTCGTCGGATGTGCTGATTATCTTATCAGCCTTACGTCCCGTCCCCGCCGTTCCTGTAAACAATATTCTCCACTAGGTTGCACTGACCTCACACCACAGCCCCGCCAGTGAATATCTTTTGTTAAATGTAACGTGTATTCAATTGTACAAAATCCTTTATAGTCAAATGTATAAAATCCTTCAAGAGTTATTGCTGCAAAGCGTGAAGGGCTACCCTTTTGATATGCATTTCCAAGAGAAACTTGTACCCTGTTTTTGGTACAAAAATCGCACCAGGCCAAAAATCCATAATTGAGAAGGAAAAAGCATATATAAGTCGCACTGGAGTATAAGTCATATTATGGGGGGAAATTAATTTGATCAAATGTATCACCAAAAACATTCAAAGCAATTTAAAATAAACATCTTCAAAAATGTCCCCCACGCTTGATTTGCCCCCACTAGTGTCAAGACCAGAACGGAGACAGGACCCACTCGCGTAACGTTTCTCACAGTTTTATTGGGAAGAAGGGAAAGGAGTGCACACACGATCCAAAGATCACTGGTCGCGGTGTAGTGGGTTGCTCAGACATGGAAGTGGGACTTCCTTGGCGAGCGATGGTGGTGTCGGGTACGGCAAAAACGGCCAGTAGCTGGAATAGAAGAGCAAAAACATGGTCAATATCAGAAAATGGGTCGTTATTTGGGACGGGAGAACAGATGAGGTCGAGATCAAAACAGGTCGTAATTTGGGACGGGAGAGCAGACTTGGTCTAGCTTAAAACAGAATGTAGCAGGAGAAAAACAGGACCAAAAACACAGGACAGGTGAAAAAAAAGGCTTGCCGTGTAAAAACGGAGATTCACAGACGGACCGACAAAAGGGGACTGGCAGGACAGAGTTTAAATACCGACAGGCAGCCAATCTGTCAACAAGCTGCACACGGGCGGGGCCAATTGGGCGCCATGGCAACTGTGACAGAAGCTGGCGCCACACGGGCAGGGCCAATTGGGCGCCATGGCAACTGTGACAGAAGCTGACGCCACATGGCAGGGGCCAATTGGGCGCCATGGCAACCGTGACAACTAGTATATGTCACTCGCGCTACAGTTGCTAAAACTACTGTGCATATCATTTTTGGAGAATGTATTATAACATTAACACACATTGCAAATTGTATAGAAATCACTTTTGAGTACTGTAGGTTGGCACGTTCGCCCAACACCTGGAACAAATGTTGGCCAATTTGGCAGTTCATTTCAATGTAATAAGCTTTACGGTAGCTAGAGCATATAACAGTTTTCAAGGTGATAATCAGAAGATTACTGTTTTGAATCACAATAAAAGCAACTCGTTGATGTGTCCATTCATTGCTAAGAAAAGGTGGTATTGTCAGGACCAGAACGGAAACAGGACCCAATTGCGTTACGTTTCTCATAAGTTTTATTGGAGGAAAAAAAAAGGGCTGCACCCACGATCCGGTGTTCGCTGGACGCAAGTCGCTCTTGTACTCTGATTGCTCTCCGAACGCTGAAGTGGATCTTCCGTAGCGAGCCATGGCGATGTCAGAGATGGAAAAAAGGGGTCGGTAGCCGGGACTGGCAGAGCAGGCGTGGTCGGGATCGGAAACGAGTTGTAAGCCAGAACGAGAGAGTAGACGTGGTAGGGGACAATAAGAGGTCGTAAGCCAAGGACTGGAGAACAGACGTGGTCAGGAGCAAAACAGGTTGTACCTGGAGACAGACGGGAGCAAAAACGGGACAGGCGGGAGTCAGGGTCGAAAAAGGCTTGCCTAGTATTCACTGAGGTTCGCAGACGGACTGACAACAGGGGATTGACAGGACAGGGTTGAAATACTGACAGGGAGCCAATCAGAACCCGGGGCAGTTGGCGCCTAATGAGCGGGCAAAGCTTAGTCACATCAGTAATCATGACAGGTATCATTTCACCAATTATGGAAATTTATTATGGGCCACGCAAAAAAAGGTAGCGTTTCCTAGTGGTGAATCGTAATAGGAAGAACTTCCTGCAAATGTAAATGTAACCTACATACAGGGGTGGGTAGGGTTACTCTAACTTGATTACTTTCAATTACTTTTGGATGACTCCAATACCAAATATGCTAATAAAAGACAAAAGAAACTAAATATGAATCAAATGATGACTCACAACACGTGGTAAGCTTTCTCTCCTGGCTTTGATCTCCGGCAAAACGAACATCAAATGCGACAGAAACAAAATGAAAATAAATCCAAACAGCTTGCCAACATCGTTTTTGCCGTTCCGTGTATTCCGTTACTCCCCAAGCCTGCACAAAATTGAGTCATTTTATTCATATTTAGTTTCTTTTGTCTTTTTTTAGCATATTTGGTATTGGAGTAATCCAAAAGTAATTGAAAGTAATCAAGTTAAAGTAACCCTACCCAACCCTGCCTACATATTACCGTCATTTTTACCCTCCACTTATATGGTCAAGTCTGAATTACACACGAATTGTTCAGATCCACAAATATATTCACAATTTCCTCAAGATCTAGAAACCATATGTCTTGATAAATGCACACTCAAGATTAAAAAAATCGCAGAAATTTGCCGATATATGAGTAGCTCTGCAAAATACATGTTTCACACTAGATTTCTTCTTCTAATGGTGCTGGAGAAATATAAAAGTCCTTGAAAAGTGCTTGAATTTGCCCATGAAAAGGTGTACAAACCCTGCAAATAGTACCAAGGTTTCAGAATACCGTAAATTCCGGACTATAGAGCGCACCTGATTATAAGCCGCACCCACCACATTTTAAGAGGAAAACCAATTTTGTACTTACACGAGCCGCACCTGTATATAAGCCGCATGCGCCCACATTAAAAAAAGGTAACACAAACACAAAATTAACCCAAACCCGACTTTAAGTCCCGCGCTTGAAACTGAATGTCCTTCATTAAAGTACACAGTCCAAAAATCCCAGCCGGCAAAATGAATGGAAAATGATACCGGTACTTAAGGTTTGATGCAGACCTGCAGAGTCTGGGTCCCGTTGAAAGTAATCCAAGGAAAAAAGTGTATATTTCCAAAGGTAAGGGTGGGAAAAATATATATCCACTATTGTCCGCCGCGTCCACAAACAGGTCTCACCTTTACCCCACTTCCCGTCACCCCGCGTTTGTTCCGCCCTTTCTTTTTCATTCGCCCGTGCAAAACATATCACAATAAGTCCCTCAAATAAATACATTACAAAAATATACAGTTGCAAATACATATTATACATGGTTACACATATTTACAAAGAAAGACGGTACACCGAGAGAGTTTTCAAAGCTTTAAAAATAATAATATAACTTTCATCCCAAACGGTGCCTGTGACAGGGCAGTTAATGGTAGCAACACGCTAGCAACACGCTCGCAACACAGCAAACGGGTCTGTTAAAAAAACATACCGTACTTGTAAAAATCACGGTAAACCGTCCTCATCTTCCTCCTTAGAACTGAAGCCATCAAAGTCGTTTTCCTCAGTGTCGGAAAGAAACTTTGTCATATTGACGTCGTCCCACGCTCCCGCAGCCTCACTCGCGCTGTCACTGTCGTTGGAACTCTCATCCACTCCTAAAAATGTGCCCTCCTCTCCGTCACGCAGCAGACCGGCTTTTCGGAACCCGTTGGTGATGATGGATTTTTTAATGTGCCTTTTTTTTTTTGCTTTTTGCATGATGAGGGTATGTTTACGCTAATTTAATTTATGCACAATCCAAGAAGTTGCAGTCTTCCTCGGCGCATATATTCCACCGGTCTAAATCTTACCTTTTGTACTCGAGCGCCACTGGCGGCCGTTAGAGAAATTACATAAATTGGCTGCATCACTGAATAAGCCGCAGGGTTGAAAGTTTGGGAAAAAAGTAGCGGCTTATAGTCCGGAATTTACGGTAATCATTTTTAGAAATTCCATTTGTTTTTCAGCGATGTTTATTTTCTTTCCTTTTTGCAGGAGCTTACTAGACGACGACACCTTTTCCCGTTCTCTCCTCACCTTAGCATCCAAGCCCCTCTTCTACAAGCCCCTCGTCATCTTCTCCAGCCCTTCCACCATTCCGCAGCCTCTGATTGGCTTAAACGAAACCAACCCCGACCTTCACCTTCGCGCCGACGCGGCATCCAATTCCGGCGGCAAGATGAAGCTGACGCCGCGTGCCGAGCGCGTCCCGGTAAGCATCTTCAACGACATTTTGCTCAACACGCTCCAGAACGTGATGATGGAGGTCGTACGTGGAGATCTGGACCTCACCGAATATCGCAGGCTCTCCTCGCCCAATATCTCCAACAGGTAATGATGCAAAGACTTAGGTGGGTAGTAGACCCCTGGGATACGGTGACCCCCTCTTACCATATTTTCCTGTTACAGTGTGGAGTGAGATGTTTCAATATGGATCACCAATTCGAGTTAAAAACCCTAAATTTGGCTTAAAACCCTCATATGATACCCTAACTCTAGTTTTAAACCCTAGTTTAGAACCCTATATTTAGTTTAAAACCGTAACATAAGGCTCAAAAACTATGAGGTCCACACTCTAGTTTCAAATTCTAGTTGGAAACTATAAATGTCAGCTAAAAACCTTAATGAAAAGCCAAAACCTTATTATATCATGTTAAAACCCCACTATGGATCACAAATTCTAGTGAAAAACCCTACATGTGGCCTAAAACCCTCATATGATACCCTAACTCTAGTTTTAAACCCTAGTTTAGAACCCTACATTTAGTTTAAAACCGTAACATAAGGCTCAAAAACTATGAGGTCCACACTCTAGCTTCAAATTCTAGTTGGAAACTATAAATGTCA